>NC_136628.1:41065855-41073355 GCF_933228915.1 Telmatherina bonti | reverse complement strand
TGTTGAGGTCCAGGTAGAAGTGTTAGAAGGAAAATCCCAGTCTGAGGTGAATTCCGCTTCTTCCTTTCCATGCAGGTCCTGGACTACTGGGTGTTTGGACGGATCTTCTGTGATATCTGGGCAGCAGTGGACGTCCTTTGCTGCACGGCATCCATCATGTCTCTGTGCGTCATCTCCATAGACCGCTATATCGGTGTCCGCTGCCCGCTGCAGTACCCAATGATTGTTACAAAGGGGCGGGCGCTGCTCGCCATGCTGGGGGTCTGGATCCTGTCCTTCGTCATCTCAATCGGGCCTCTGCTTGGCTGGAAAGAACCGCCATCACAGGTCAATATGGATGTATGGATCATTTATGCAGTTAGAGTGAAGGACAGGAAGATCTCAACAGAGCAGAGGGGAACGTGAAGGAGTGAAACCGCTAAATGGAATCTGAGAAGTTAAACGGCTGAATGAATGCCCACAGAGAAGGAGTCAGATGGTTAAATGAAAGTTTAAGGAAGAATCAAACCACTGAATGAATGTTAATGGAGGATCAAACCACAAAATGGAAGCTAACTGAGAAGGAGTCAAACCGCTAAATGAAAGCTAACTGAGAAGGAGTCAAACCATTAAATGAAAGCTAACTGAGAAGGAGTCAAACCATTAAATGAAAGCTAACTGAGAAGGAGTCAAACCATTAAATGAAAGCTAACTGAGAAGGAGTCAAACCGCTAAATGAAAGCTAACTGAGAAGGAGTCAAACCATTAAATGAAAGCTAACTGAGAAGGAGTCAAACCACCAAACGAAAGCTAACTGCGAAGGAGTCAAACCACCAAACGAAAGCTAACTGAGAAGGAGTCAAACCACTAAATGAAAGGTAACTGAGAAGGAGTCAAATGACTAAACAAAAGCAAACAGAAAAGGAGCCAAACCGCTAAATGAAAGCTAACTGAGAATTAAACCACAAAAGGCAGGACTCTTATTGCTAAAAATAAGGTAACTGAGAAAGACTCAACCCAACAAATGAAAGCTAAGTGAGAATGAGTCAAACCGCTCAATGAAAGCAAACAGAGAAGGAGGAGAACCGCTAAATGAAAGTTAACAGAAAAGGAGGCAAAACGCTAAATGAAAGCTAACAGAGAAGGAGGCAAACTGCTAAATGAAAGCTAACAGAGAAGGAGGCAAACCACTAAATGAAAGCTAACTGAGATTGAGTCAAACAACTATGGGAAAACAAATTGAAAAGTAGTCAAATGACTAAATGAAAGTGAACAGAGAAGCAGGCACACTGCTAAATGAATGCCAACTGAAAAGGAGGCAAACCGCTAAATGAAAGCTAACTAAGAATTAGTCAAACTGCTAAATGGAAGCGAACAGAGAAAGAGGCAAACCGCTAAATGAAAGCTAACTAAGAATTAGTCAAACTGCTAAATGGAAGCGAACAGAGAAAGAGGCAAACCACTAAATGAAAGCTAAAAAAGGAGTCGCACCGCTAAATGAAAGCTAACAGAGAAGGAGGCAAACCGTAAATGACAGCTAACAGAGAAAGAGGCAAACCGCTAAATGAAAGCTAAATAAGGAGTCACACCGCTAAATGAAAGCTAACAGAGAAGGAGGCAAACCGTAAATGAAAGCTAACAGAGAAGGAAGCAAACCGCTCAATGAAAGCTAAATAAGGAGTCACACCGCTAAATGAAAGCTAACAGAGAAGGAGGCAAACCGCTAAATGAAAGCTAAATAAGGAGTCACACCGCTAAATGAACGCTAACAGAGAAGGAGGCAAACCACTTAATTAAAGCTAAATAAGAAGGAGTCACACCGCTAAATGAAAGCTAACTAAGAAGGAGGCAAACCGTAAATGAAAGCTAACAGAGAAGGAAGCAAACCGCTAAATGAAAGCTAAATAAGGAGTCACACTGCTAAATGAAAGCTAACAGAGAAGGAGTCAAACCGCTACATGAAAGCGAACAGAGAAGGAGGCAAACCGCTACATGAAAGCGAACAGAGAAGGAGGCAAACCACTAAATAAAAGCTAACTGAGAAGGAGTTAAACCACTGAATGAAAGCTAACTGAGAAGGAGTCAAACCGCTAAATGAAAGCGAACAGAGAAGTAGACAAACCGCTAAATGAAAGTTAACAGAAAAGGAGGCAAAACACTAAATGAAAGCTAACTAAGAAGGAGGAAAACCGCTCAATGAAAGCTAACAGAGAAGGAGTCACACCGCTAAATGAAAGCTAACTGAGAAGGAGTCAAACCATTAAATGAAAGCTAACTGAGAAGGAGTCAAACCACCAAACGAAAGCTAACTGAGAAGGAGTCAAACCACCAAACGAAAGCTAACTGAGAAGGAGTCAAACCACCAAACGAAAGCTAACTGAGAAGGAGTCAAACCACTAAATGAAAGGTAACTGAGAAGGAGTCAAATGACTAAACAAAAGCAAACAGAAAAGGAGCCAAACCGCTAAATGAAAGCTAACTGAGAATTAAACCACAAAAGGCAGGACTCTTATTGCTAAAAATAAGGTAACTGAGAAAGACTCAACCCAACAAATGAAAGCTAAGTGAGAATGAGTCAAACCGCTAAATGAAAGCAAACAGAGAAGGAGGAAAACCGCTAAATGAAAGTTAACAGAAAAGGAGGCAAAACGCTAAATGAAAGCTAAATGAGAAGGAGGCAAACTGCTAAATGAAAGCTAACAGAGAAGGAGTCAAACCACTAATTGAAAGCTAACTGAGATTGAGTCAAACAACTATGGGAAAACAAACTGAAAAGTAGTCAAATGACTAAATGAAAGTGAACAGAGAAGGAGGCAAACTGCTAAATGAAAGCTAACTAAGAATGAGTCAAACTGCTAAATGAAAGCGAACAGAGAAGCTGGCACACTGCTAAATGAAAGCGAACAGAGAAGGAGGCAAACCGCTAAATGAAAGCCAACTGAAAAGGAGGCAAACCGCTAAATGAAAGCTAACTAAGAATTAGTCAAACTGCTAAATGGAAGCGAACAGAGAAAGAGGCAAACCGCTAAATGAAAGCTAAAAAAGGAGTCACACCGCTAAATGAAAGCTAAAAAAGGAGTCACACCGCTAAATGAAAGCTAACAGAGAAGGAGGCGAACCGCTGAATGAAAGTGAACAGAAAAGGAGGCAAACCACTTCATGAAAGCTAAATAAGAAGGAGTCACACCGCTAAATGAAAGCTAACAGAGAAGGAGTCAAACCGCTACATGAAAGCGAACAGAGAAGGAGGCAAACCGCTAAATGAAAGCTAACAGAAAAGGAGTCAAACCGCTACATGAAAGCGAACAGAGAAGGAGGCAAACCGCTAAATGAAAGCTAACAGAAAAGGAGTCAAAACTCTAAATGAAAGCTAACTAAGAAGGAGGCAAACCCCTTAATGAAAGCTAACAGAGAAGGAGTCAAACCGCTACATGAAAGCGAACAGAGAAGGAGGCAAACCGCTAAATGAAAGCTAACAGAGAAGGAGTCAAACCGCTACATGAAAGCGAACAGAGAAGGAGGCAAACCGCTAAATGAAAGCTAACAGAGGAGTCAAAACTCTAAATGAAAGCTAACTAAGAAGGAGGCAAACCGCTCAATGAAAGCTAACAGAAAAGGAGGCAAACCGCTAAATGAAAGCTAAAAAAGGAGTCACACCGCTAAATGAAAGCTAACAGAGAAGGAGGCGAACCGCTGAATGAAAGTGAACAGAAAAGGAGGCAAACCACTTCATGAAAGCTAAATAAGAAGGAGTCACACCGCTAAATGAAAGCTAACAGAGAAGGAGTCAAACCGCTACATGAAAGCGAACAGAGAAGGAGGCAAACCGCTAAATGAAAGCTAACAGAGAAGGAGTCAAACCGCTACATGAAAGCGAACAGAGAAGGAGGCAAACCGCTAAATGAAAGCTAACAGAGAAGGAGTCAAACCGCTACATGAAAGCGAACAGAGAAGGAGGCAAACCGCTAAATGAAAGCTAACAGAGGAGTCAAAACTCTAAATGAAAGCTAACTAAGAAGGAGGCAAACCGCTCAATGAAAGCTAACAGAAAAGGAGGCAAACCGCTAAATGAAAGCTAAAAAAGGAGTCACACCGCTAAATGAAAGCTAACAGAGAAGGAGGCGAACCGCTGAATGAAAGTGAACAGAAAAGGAGGCAAACCACTTCATGAAAGCTAAATAAGAAGGAGTCACACCGCTAAATGAAAGCTAACAGAGAAGGAGTCAAACCGCTACATGAAAGCGAACAGAGAAGGAGGCAAACCGCTAAATGAAAGCTAACAGAAAAGGAGTCAAACCGCTACATGAAAGCGAACAGAGAAGGAGGCAAACCGCTAAATGAAAGCTAACAGAAAAGGAGTCAAAACTCTAAATGAAAGCTAACTAAGAAGGAGGCAAACCCCTTAATGAAAGCTAACAGAGAAGGAGTCAAACCGCTACATGAAAACGAACAGAGAAGGAGGCAAACCGCTAAATGGAAGCTAACAGAGAAGGAGGCAAACCGCTAAATGAAAGCTAACAGAGAAGGAGGCAAACCGCTAAATGAAAGCTAGCAGAGAAGGAGGCAAACCGCTAAATGAAAGCTAGCAGAGAAGGAGGCAAACCGCTTAATGAAAGCTAGCAGAGAAGGAGGCAAACCGCTCAATCAAAGCTAACAGAGAAGGAGGCAAACCGCTTAATGAAAGCTAGCAGAGAAGGAGGCAAACCGCTCAATCAAAGCTAACAGAGAAGGAGGCAAACCGCTAAATGAAAGCTAACAGAGAAGGAGTCACACTGGGTGAAGTTTTTTATGTGACAAGGAGAAGATGTTTTTGAAGAAGCCGCGTCTTTTTATTGAGTGTTTTTTTAACTCATACGTCACATCATTCAGCACCTACAAAGTCTTGTTTGTTCTATTTCCACTTAACTTGTAGGAGACACAAGTTCATACACTGCACACTAATTATTTGATCTCATTTTCTCCCTGAGGACTAATTTTGGCAAACAGCATTGTGGACATCAATGAGCCCATTCATCCCGACTAAGTCAATTTATACGTTTCAGCATCCATTAGAGCTGTTGTTGATCCTCAGGCGATACATGATGCACCGCTTCACCTGCTCACCTGTCGGCCTGCCCTGCTCCACATCATATTTAGCATTGTTAGCAGCATTTCGCATGTGTAAAAATGTAGTTCCAGGGTTATGTTTAGCATTATATTCTGGTCGAGAATCATTTCTACTTAGAATGCAAAAAAGACCCCCAGCATCCAGCCTTGTCTGTCGCACAGATTCCTCATAATTCTGAAATTGTTCCATGACGTGTTTGTCTCAGAGTGATGAAGCTCTGTCCGTGTGAGAAACTCTGAAATGCTCCTTCCATGCCCAGTTAACCCAATGAATTAAGGTGTTCCGATGAGGCTTTTCTTCCTGGTTCTGGTTTTAATTAGATGGGGCAGATTGCGCAGGGTTTTCTGTGACAGAAAATAATAAAGGCCCTGGATCTGATGGTTTTGTGTCCTCCTGTAGGACGACACGGAGTGCGTCATCACTGAGGAACCTTTCTATGCTCTCTTCTCGTCGCTCGGTTCCTTTTACATCCCTCTGGGCATCATCCTGGCCATGTACTGCCGAGTCTATGTGGTGGCCAAACGCACCACCAAGAACCTGGAGGCCGGCATGATGAAGGACCGCGCAGAGGACTCCAATGAGCTTACGTTGAGGATCCACTGCAGGAACCAACAGGTCCAGGACGCATGCCCACCCTCCAAGTCAGGAGGGGGAGGGGCCTCGGCCGGACGCAGCGCGCTCAGTGTCAAACTGCTTAAGTTTTCCCGCGAGAAGAAAGCTGCCAAGACCCTGGGTGTGGTGGTGGGGATGTTCATCCTCTGCTGGCTGCCCTTCTTCCTGGTTCTGCCCATCAGTAGGTCCTGCTAACCATCCCATTTTCACCCGGTTTAAATCCATGTTAGCTGCGTGACATGTTAATGCAAATACCTGCTAATATTACAACCAGATAACATTAGCTAACATCTAACTCAGATAGTTTTAGCTAACATATAGCGTTACCTAACAAGGACGGTCCAGAGAAACTTCCTTTTTTCTCTCCTCCAACCCTCATGGTGTTTCTTTCCGCTCTGTTAAAGGCGGCGCCGGATAAAGCTGGCTCCGTTTGTGACCTGTTCTGTGATCTGTGTATTATTATGTGCTTGTTTGTAAAACCTTGGACTGGTTGTACTGGAACCTTGAATTTCCACTCGGGGATGCATAAAGTTTTCTTGATCTTGATGTAACCCAGACAGCAGAAGCTAACATTACATTCAGCTATAGTTTGTTAGTATTCCATCTAACATCCTGGTCTTCCTAGTCTTCCTGGTCCTCCTGGTCCTCTGGGTATATAAGAGTAGCATGGCAGCAAGATGCCTGTTGGTAGCCGCTGGTCACCAGGAATTAGCCTGTAATTAACTAAATCTATTAATAAGCAGTCCTGCAAAATATCTGTTTCTTCCATTTCCTGTTTCCTTATGGTTTCTGAGGTTCTGGTATCAGCAGGTCCAGAACATCCTGACGATGTTTATGTGTGTTTAGGCTCCTTCGACAGCAGCCTTCGTCCTCCTGACACTGTCTTCAAGATCATCTTCTGGTTGGGATACTTCAACAGCTGCCTGAACCCCATCATCTACCCCTGCTACAGCCGTGAGTTCAAGCAGGTAACGTCCTCGACCTGGTCCCCCCCCCCCCCCCGGTCCCCACCCTGGTCCCCCTGGTCCTCCTGGTCCTCCTGACCCTGGTCTGTGCTGGTTTCAGGCCTTCATCCGGATCCTGCGGTGCCGCTGGAAGAAGAAGCGCCCGGGCTGGCAGGCCTACTGTAACTACCGGGGTCAGCAGGGTTCCAGCAATTCATCCGTCCTCAACGGGAGCCAGCAAACGCTGTCCTCCATCAGCCAGAGTCCCAGTTGTGCGTCCTCTAAGCCCCGCCCAGCGCCGTGGCCGTCTTCGGGCCGTCGCGCCCCCCCCCAGCTCTGCGGGCAGAGGGCGGCTGAGTCCCCAGGCTGGCGGGACGCCGCGCGGTGTCCGAGGAGCCAACGGTCTGAAACCATGAAAAAAAAGTAGAGCAGGCCAACATGCTAATGATGCAGGCTCACCTGTCTGGGGGCGGAGCTTCCAGCAGAACATCAAACTGGACAAAGAAGTAAAGTTTTATTAAAACTGAGGAAAAACATAAACATGTAACATCCCTCCTGGTTTCCATGGTAACATGACATCCTGCTTCAGCGGGTTCTGGTTTGGTTCATACGGATCCAGTAAATGACCCAGTAAGGGCCGCTGTTGCTCAGGGGTAAGAGGAGTTAGGAGATTGACTCCAGGCTTCCTGACTACATGCCGAAGTGTCCTTGGGCAAGACATGGAACCCCAAGTTGCCACCCGATGTGCCTGTCGGTGTGTGTGGATAGAAGCGTCTGCTAAATGACTGCGGAATAGAAAATGATAATAATTCATGTTATTTATGACCAAAAGAACCCCAACAGATTGGATCAGGACCA
>NC_136628.1:40683355-41060855 GCF_933228915.1 Telmatherina bonti | reverse complement strand
AACCAAAGAGCCGCCACCAGCCCCTGAAGGCACCAACCAAAGAGCCGCCACCGGCCCCAGAAGGCACCAACCAAAGAGCCGCCACCGGCCCCAGAAGGCACCAACCAAAGAGCCGCCATCGGCCCCAGAAGGCACCAACCAAAGAGCCGACACTGGCCCCTGAAGGCACCAACCAAAGAGCCGCCACCAGCCCCAGAAGGCACCAACCAAAGAGCCGCCACCGGCCCCTGAAGGCACCAACCAAAGAGCCGCCACCGGCCCCTGAAGGCACCAACCAAAGAGCCGCCACCGGCCCCAGAAGGCACCAACCAAAGAGCCGCCACCGGCCCCAGAAGGCACCAACCAAAGAGCCGCCACCGGCCCCAGAAGGCACCAACCAAAGAGCCGACACTGGCCCCTGAAGGCACCAACCAAAGAGCCGACACTGGCCCCTGAAGGCACCAACCAAAGAGCCGCCACCGGCCCCTGAAGGCACCAACCAAAGAGCCGCCACTGGCCCCTGAAGGCACCAACCAAAGAGCCGCCACCAGCCCCAGAAGGCACCAACCAAAGAGCCGCCATCGGCCCCAGAAGGCACCAACCAAAGAGCCGCCACCAGCCCCAGAAGGCACCAACCAAAGAGCCGCCATCGGCCCCAGAAGGCACCAACCAAAGAGCCGACACCGGCCCCAGAAGGCACCAACCAAAGAGCCGCCACCAGCCCCAGAAGGCACCAACCAAAGAGCCGCCACCGGCCCCAGAAGGCACCAACCAAAGAGCCGCCACCGGCCCCAGAAGGCACCAACCAAAGAGCCGCCACCGGCCCCTGAAGGCACCAACCAAAGAGCCGCCACCGGCCCCAGAAGGCACCAACCAAAGAGCCGCCACCGGCCCCTGAAGGCACCAACCAAAGGACCGCCACCAGCCCCAGAAGGCACCAACCAAAGAGCCGCCATCGGCCCCAGAAGGCACCAACCAAAGAGCCGCCACCGGCCCCAGAAGGCACCAACCAAAGAGCCGCCACCGGCCCCTGAAGGCACCAACCAAAGGACCGCCACCGGCCCCAGAAGGCACCAACCAAAGAGCCGCCACCGGCCCCTGAAGGCACCAACCAAAGAGCCGCCATCGGCCCCAGAAGGCACCAACCAAAGAGCCGCCATCGGCCCCAGAAGGCACCAACCAAAGAGCCGCCACCGGCCCCAGAAGGCACCAACCAAAGAGCCGCCACCAGCCCCAGAAGGCACCAACCAAAGAGCCGCCACCGGCCCCAGAAGGCACCAACCAAAGAGCCGCCACCGGCCCCAGAAGGCACCAACCAAAGAGCCGCCACCGGCCCCTGAAGGCACCAACCAAAGAGCCGCCACCGGCCCCAGAAGGCACCAACCAAAGAGCCGCCACCGGCCCCTGAAGGCACCAACCAAAGGACCGCCACCAGCCCCAGAAGGCACCAACCAAAGAGCCGCCATCGGCCCCAGAAGGCACCAACCAAAGAGCCGCCACCGGCCCCAGAAGGCACCAACCAAAGAGCCGCCACCGGCCCCTGAAGGCACCAACCAAAGGACCGCCACCGGCCCCAGAAGGCACCAACCAAAGAGCCGCCACCGGCCCCTGAAGGCACCAACCAAAGAGCCGCCATCGGCCCCAGAAGGCACCAACCAAAGAGCCGCCATCGGCCCCAGAAGGCACCAACCAAAGAGCCGCCACCGGCCCCAGAAGGCACCAACCAAAGAGCCGCCACCGGCCCCTGAAGGCACCAACCAAAGGACCGCCACCGGCCCCAGAAGGCACCAACCAGAGCCGCCACCGGCCCCTGAAGGCACCAACCAAAGAGCCGCCATCGGCCCCAGAAGGCACCAACCATAGAGCCGCCACCGGCCCCTGAAGGCACCAACCAAAGAGCCGCCACCAGCCCCAGAAGGCACCAACCAAAGAGCCGCCACTGGCCCCTGAAGGCACCAACCAAAGAGCCGCCACCGGCCCCTGAAGGCACCAACCAAAGAGCCGCCACCGGCCCCTGAAGGCACCAACCAAAGAGCCGCCACCGGCCCCAGAAGGCACCAACCAAAGAGCCGCCACCGGCCCCAGAAGGCACCAACCAAAGAGCCGCCACCGGCCCCAGAAGGCACCAACCAAAGAGCCGACACTGGCCCCTGAAGGCACCAACCAAAGAGCCGCCACTGGCCCCTGAAGGCACCAACCAAAGAGCCGCCACCGGCCCCTGAAGGCACCAACCAAAGAGCCGCCACCGGCCCCTGAAGGCACCAACCAAAGGACCGCCACCGGCCCCTGAAGGCACCAACCAAAGAGCTGCCACCGACCCCTGAAGGCACCAACCAAAGAGCCGCCACCGGCCCCAGAAGGCACCAACCAAAGAGCCGACACTGGCCCCTGAAGGCACCAACCAAAGAGCCGCCACCGGCCCCAGAAGGCACCAACCAAAGAGCCGCCACCGGCCCCTGAAGGCACCAACCAAAGAGCCGCCACCGGCCCCTGAAGGCACCAACCAAAGAGCCGCCACCGGCCCCAGAAGGCACCAACCAAAGAGCCGCCACCGGCCCCTGAAGGCACCAACCAAAGAGCCGCCACCGGCCCCAGAAGGCACCAACCAAAGAGCCGCCACCGGCCCCAGAAGGCACCAACCAAAGAGCCGCCACCGGCCCCAGAAGGCACCAACCAAAGAGCCGCCACCGGCCCCTGAAGGCACCAACCAAAGAGCCGCCACCGGCCCCAGAAGGCACCAACCAAAGAGCCGCCACCGGCCCCTGAAGGCACCAACCAAAGGACCGCCACCGGCCCCAGAAGGCACCAACCAAAGAGCCGCCACCGGCCCCTGAAGGCACCAACCAAAGAGCTGCCACCAGCCCCAGAAGGCACCAACCAAAGAGCCGCCACTGGCCCCTGAAGGCACCAACCAAAGAGCCGCCACCGGCCCCTGAAGGCACCAACCAAAGAGCCGCCACCGGCCCCAGAAGGCACCAACCAAAGAGCCGCCACCGGCCCCAGAAGGCACCAACCAAAGAGCCGCCACCGGCCCCAGAAGGCACCAACCAAAGAGCCGACACTGGCCCCTGAAGGCACCAACCAAAGAGCCGCCACTGGCCCCTGAAGGCACCAACCAAAGAGCCGCCACCGGCCCCTGAAGGCACCAACCAAAGAGCCGCCACCGGCCCCTGAAGGCACCAACCAAAGGACCGCCACCGGCCCCTGAAGGCACCAACCAAAGAGCTGCCACCGACCCCTGAAGGCACCAACCAAAGAGCCGCCACCGGCCCCAGAAGGCACCAACCAAAGAGCCGAAACTGGCCCCTGAAGGCACCAACCAAAGAGCCGCCACCGGCCCCAGAAGGCACCAACCAAAGAGCCGCCACTGGCCCCTGAAGGCACCAACCAAAGAGCCGCCACCGGACCCAGAAGGCACCAACCAAAGAGCCGCCACCGGCCCCAGAAGGCACCAACCAAAGAGCCGCCACCGGCCCCTGAAGGCACCAACCAAAGAGCCGCCACCGGCCCCAGAAGGCACCAACCAAAGAGCCGCCACCGGCCCCAGAAGGCACCAACCAAAGAGTCGCCACCGGCCCCAGAAGGCACCAACCAAAGAGCCGCCACCGGCCCCTGAAGGCACCAACCAAAGAGCCGCCACCGGCCCCAGAAGGCACCAACCAAAGAGCCGCCACCGGCCCCTGAAGGCACCAACCAAAGGACCGCCACCGGCCCCAGAAGGCACCAACCAAAGAGCCGCCACCAGCCCCTGAAGGCACCAACCAAAGAGCCGCCACCGGCCCCAGAAGGCACCAACCAAAGAGCCGCCACCGGCCCCAGAAGGCACCAACCAAAGAGCCGCCACCGGCCCCAGAAGGCACCAACCAAAGAGCCGCCATCGGCCCCAGAAGGCACCAACCAAAGAGCCGCCACCGGCCCCTGAAGGCACCAACCAAAGGACCGCCACCGGCCCCAGAAGGCACCAACCAAAGAGCCGCCACCGGCCCCTGAAGGCACCAACCAAAGAGCCGCCATCGGCCCCTGAAGGCACCAACCAAAGAGCCGCCATCGGCCCCAGAAGGCACCAACCAAAGAGCCGCCACCGGCCCCTGAAGGCACCAACCAAAGAGCCGCCACCGGCCCCTGAAGGCACCAACCAAAGAGCCGCCATCGGCCCCAGAAGGCACCAACCAAAGAGCCGCCACCGGCCCCTGAAGGCACCAACGAACCACATGCAGAAGGGGGGGGGGGTCAAAGAAGAGGAGGGGCGGCAGAAGGAGAGACAGACCAAGGGCCCACCGCCCCCACACCCCCAGGAGACGCCCCCACCCAGAGACACGTTGCATTCCCTTCTCCTTTACACACCAACACATTCACACCCCCTCACCATCAGCCTGGTATACACACACATCTACACACACACACACACACACATCTACACACACAGACACACACACACAGACACACACACACACCCACACACACCCACACACACACACACCCACACACACACACACACACACACACACACACACACACACACACACACACACACACACACACACACAGACACACACATCTACACATACACACCCATTCTAACAGATCAGGACCAAAAGATTAGTCCACCTCCAAAACCCTACACCCCCCCCCCCCCCCCACCACAAAACACCCCTTCCCATTCTACCTACCCTAGAACAAACCACCACAACTCCCCACTTTTCTCACTGAAGTCCTCCCCCCTTCATAATCATGACCCTTCACCCCCCTATACACCTACATACACATGCACCCCCCCACTCCCCCCTACACACGGGCCACTACCCCCCCATACACACTCCTCTATATCCACACTCCTATCTCCCATGCATTTAACACCAGATTTCCCACACACAAGCCCTTACCCCTCCCCCCCCCTCATCCACACCCCAACCCCCCCACACAATCATGTACTATCACACTCCCCAAAACCTCCACCCCCACACATACATGCCTCAACACACTCCCACATACACACCCCATATATACACAGGCACCCCCCCATCCTGAACTATCTTGGGCCCGGGTCCCTCTGCCGGGCACCAGGGCACGGACCCGCCCCCACTGCAGCGGCAGGTCCAGGTCAGCCCAACCCCCCCACGGCAGGGCCGACCCCCCCATCCCCGAGAAGCAGGGGACAGCCCCGGCCACCGGAGCCCAGGACCCGCACCCAGCCCCCCCCCACCCCGCAGTGGCACGGCCACCCGTCATGGAGCCAATACCCGCCGATCCAGCCCCCGCCAGCGACCTCGCCCCCCCGCCGCAAGGCAACTCCAACCATTGATCAACCCAAAGCCTCCCGCCAGGTCTGGAAACCTAGCCCCCCCAGTAATGAAGCAGCCAAGATCCCCGTCCAGGGGTCCACCCCAGACCCACAGCCACCTGAGCCACCCAGCCACTCCCCAGCCCCGAGCAGGATGAGGTCACACCCCCCCCCCCTACACTAAGTGATGGAGCTGATCACAGGAGACCAGAGAGAGTGAAATCCAACTGACTGATCCTTTGAGGAGGCAGACATCATTTCCATGCTGATGTAATCTAATAACAGATTTCTAAACTGCTGGATGCACAGATTCTGTTTGCTTTTCCAGTTCACAAGGATAGTTTTCTTTGCAATGCACAGGCTGCTGAGGATTGGTTTTGCTAAATTAAACCCTGTTATTTTCACCTAAGTGACTCAAGAGGCCCAGTTTGGGGTTTGCAGGGATATTACATTTAAACCAGTCTGACAGATCTTTACATACCTGGAGCCAGAACCTCTGGACAGGTGGACAAGACCATAAGGCATGGTAGTAGCTGTCAATCATGTTGTCAGTACAGTGTGAACAGATATGTGAGTGTAACAGACCCATCTTGAACATCCTGTGTCCTGTATAATGAGTTCTGTGTAGAATTCTGAATTGTATTAATTGCATGCTTGAATTCTTAGTCATTTTGAATGTGTTTGAGCAGATTTGTGACCATTCATTTTGATTGAAGTTACTGGATAAGTCTGCTTCCCATTTAGAAGTTGGGAGAGAGATGGAATCTTCTAGCTTCAATAGTAATCTGTATATTTTGGATCGTAGCTTCGGGGCCTTAAGATTTAGGAATTCTGCAACCCTGATAGGTAACTGTAAGTTTAGTTGATCAGTGGTGTATTTCTTACTTATAATAGATTTAAGTTGGTGGTATTCTTAGAATTTGGTGCTGCTGAATTCATACCGTGAAGAAATTGCATCAAATGGCAGAAAGTTTCCATTTTCTACTATATGTTCTAACTGCTTTACTCCTTTATTCTTCCACCGAGGGAAGTTTATCATCTTTCTGTTTTGCAGGAAGTCAGGATTGTTCCAGATGGGTGTGAGCTTACATGGAATAAGCGCAGACTTGGTTACTTTCAGGAATTCCCACCAAGCCGTTAAACTGGAGCTGATGTTAATGCTTTGGAAACACTTATATGACTTGACAGTTGAGCTGATGAATGGTAAATCAGAGATGACTAAATCCTCACACAATGCTTGCTCAACATCCAGCCATGGCTCATCCAAATAACTTGGATTAAGCCACTTGGAGATGCATTGCAGCCTGTTACATAAGAAATAATGATTAAAATTTGGCAGGTCCAACCCACCTCTGTCTTTGGTCTGTTGTAAAGTTTTTAGACTAATGGCTTGTTTTTCCAGAGAAATCTGGATATGTGGGAGTCTAGTGATTTAAACCAAGTGGAGGATGGTCTGATGGGAACCATTGAGAAAAGGTAATTAACTTTTGGTAAAACCATCATTTTAACGGTGGAAACCCTCCCCATAAGTGATATGGGCAAGCGGTTCTACCTTGAGAGGTCATCCTCTACGGTTTTTATTAGCTGATCATGATTTAACTTTATTAGTTTGGTTAGTCTGGGAGAGATTATTATACCTAAATAACTAATATTTCCTGACTGTATAGTGGTGTTAGATATGTGTTTAAAGTCACAGTTAATGGGCATTGCTGTAGTCTTTAACCAGTTAATAGAAGAGTCTGATATTGAAGAGAATTTATTAATTAGTGTGATTGTTTGAGAAAGTGTTGTTTGTGAGTTGTTAAGGAAAAGTAAAATGTCATCTGCGTAAAGACTAATTTTATGTTCTATATTTTTAGCATGAATTCCTTTGATTTCTGGGTTTGTCTTATGGCAGCTGCCAGGGGTTCGATAAAAATGGCAAAGAGTGATGGAGAAAGTGGGCAGCCCTGTCTGGTGCCTCTCTGGAAGCAGAAGTTTGGAGAAGTTTTGTCATTAGTCTTCACACATGCATTTGGGTTGTTGTATAATATTTTTATCCAGTCAATAAATGATGACCCAAACCCAAATTCTTTTAAAGTTGCAAATAAAAGTTTCCGGTTTACACGGTCAGATGCTTTTTCTGCATCTAAAGAAATAACTGTGGACTTCAGATTGTGTAGAGTTGAATAATCTATTATGTTAATTAATCTGCGCATGTTAGTGTAGGAATGTCTACCTTTTATAAAGCCTGTTTGATCAGCGTGAATAATGGAAGGGGTTATTTTCTCTATCCTTCTGGCTAGAGCTTTGCTGATTATTTTGAGATCTACGTTTATTAATGAAATTGGACGATAACTGGATGGGAGTGTAGGGTCCTTTCCTGGTTTTAATAGGACTGAAATATTCGCCAAGTTCATATTGGAGGGTATTTTTTGCTTTTCCTGTATTTCTAATACCATGCTGTAAAAGGTTGGAGCCAGTGTTGTCCAGAATTCTTTGTAGAATTCAGCTGGATAACCATCTGGACCTGGTGCTTTATTATTTGGCATATGATGGAGAGCTTCATGGAGCTCATGAACTGAAATAGGTGAATCTAGAGCCATTTTATTTTCCTGATTTATTTTAGGAAGATTGATGCTGCTAAGAAATTAGTTAATATTCTCATCTGTTGGATTTATTTGTGATGAATATAATGCTTTGTAAAATTCTTTGAAAGTATTGTTCATCATGTCAGGATCATGGCTGATATTTCCTTCTGAATCTTTTATAGAGGAAATTGTTGTTTTCTCCTTATTTGCCTTTAGTTGGTTAGCCAGGAACTTTCCAGATTTCTTACCATGTTCAAAATTGTCCAATCGAAGTCTTTGCACCATGAATTGTGTTCTTTTATCTATTATTTCATTAAGTTCTAATTTGGCTTTTCTAATACCATTCAGTGTGTGTTCTTCTGGGGAGACATGGTAAGCTTCCTCTAGTGATTTAATTCTGAGTTCTAATTCTGATGTTCTCAAAGTTTCCTTCTTTTTCTTATGGGAAGAGAAGGATATTATTTTCCCTCTCATTACTGCTTTTCCTGCTTCCCACAGAACACACGCTGAAGTTTCTGGTCTGTTATTGTTTTCTAGATATGAGGACCGTTCTCTTTTAAAGTAACTGATAAACTCAGAATCTGTAAGTAATGATGTATTAAATCTCCAGTTTCTAGTGGCTGGCTTACAGTTTTTACTTCTAAGGGTTAATGATACAGGTGCATGATCACTGATGATTATGGGATGGATCTATATCTCTGATATGTCACTCATGAGTGAAGTGCTGATTAGGAAGTAGTCTAGTCTAGAATAGGTATGGTGAACTGAAGAGAAGAAAGTGTATTCTCTCAGTGTCGGGTGATGAGAACGCCATGCATCGCAAAGACCAAAATCCTTCATGTACTGTTTAACCTTTTCAGCTGATTTCCAACCTCGATACTTCCCTGATGAACTGTATTTGTCTAGAATAACATTTAAGTCCCCTGCCACAATGATTGTGTTATCTAAGTGATCATAGAGCGAAGTAAAGAGGTAGTGAAAAAAGGAGGAGTCATCAACATTTGGGCCATAAACATTTGCAATAGTTAACTTAACATTTTGAATAGATAATGTAACTATTAAAAATCTGCCTTCTGGATCTGTGATTTTTTGATCAATGTCAAATTTTAACCCTTTATTAATAAGAGTGGCTGCTCCTCTTTGTCTGGAATTATAGCAAGCTGAGTAAACATGTGGAAACGTTGAAAGATTTATTGTTGAATTAGATAAATGAGTCTCCTGCAGGAGAACGATGTCTGCCTTCATTTCATGCATCCGATTAAGAATTTTTAACCTTTCTCTTGTTCCAGCTCCACGCACATTCCAAGAGACAAACCTCAGTGTATCCATAAACCAGCAGAGATGGAGGTTATGTGCATATTACCACAGCGTGTGTCTGTGTGTAACCCGCTGCTTGTGCGCCTGTCAGCTGTGTGCGGTACCTGGATCTGCGCGTTAAGTGTCTCTATGTGTGCTTTCCTCATACTGAACTGTGTGTGTATGTGTGAATCATGCATAACGTTGTGTCCGATGTTTAATCTTGTGCGTGCGCCATGAAACATATCAATATAGAAGTAGGTGACATTACTGATAAAAGTGAAAGGGTTCAAACAAAGAAAAGTGAGAAGAGAAAAAAGTGACCGTGCCAAAGGAAGAAAATAATGTAAAAGAAACATCCGTGACGAGAACGGTGTAGCAGAGACGGGTGGAGAAAATACTGATAATTATTTTGAAACCACAGTATTACAAATATGGCATAACTTATTTAAGATTTAAGATTATTAAGGAACATACCAACAAGTCAGTAGAGCCACGGAGTGATGTTTGGGTCGCGGTACAACTGTCCATTGATAAATAATTTATCCACGGCGATGACAGCGCGAGCTCCTTCGGCGATGGATTTCCTCCTGATGGGGAACAGGACTCTCCGCCGATCCAGGATCTCTCTTGGAAACTGGTCATTAACTGCATAATGAAGGCCCCGAAGTTCACGGCCCTGACTCTTCACCTGCTCCTTTTGTTTGTAGTTAACAAACCTGGCTACGATGGGCCGTGGCCGGCCGGCTCCGGGTTTCCTTCCGCCCAGACGGTGAACTCGGTGAAAGGTGATGTTCCCCACCGTTTCTTCCAGGAGCTTTAGATGAGTCTGGATGAAGTTTTTAACTGTGGTCTCGGGGTCCTCATCTGCTTGTTCTGGAATCCCTGCAAACACCAAGTTGTCCCTCATGCTTCTGGCTTGCAGATCCAGCACCGCTTCCTTCATCTTCTTGTTCTCCTCGGAGACTCTGGTCAATCCCTCGGTGAGGGATTTAACCGACTCTCTGAGGACCGCGTTTTCCCTGGCCAGTGTTTCCACTTGCTTCTGGCTGAATTCCAGTGATTCCCGCAAGGCCTGAAACTCTTTGTGGAGAATCTCCACCAGGCTCAAGCGCGCATCGAAACTACTGAGCTTTTTATCGATAGAAATAAGAACATCGGTCGTGTTGTTCCCCGGCGACAAAATGGCTCCGGATGATTCCTCATTCCGCTGTCTTTTAGCCTGAGATGATGCGGCTGGGGTTGATGTTTGCTTTGGCTTCCCCATGACAACTCTGTCGAAACACTGATCTATGAAGTCCGTCAGGTTGGCCAAATCCTCCTCGTTGTGCTCCAGAATGCACCTTAAAGAGACACTATTTACCGACTTAGGAGAATGTTCAAATTAATTTCAGATTAATTTGGCAAAACGTACACATTAATAAATGAATGACTGAATAGTTTATGTTTGCCTAGTGGGACTCCGCTGTCTCAACCTCACTACTTGCCTACAGCATTACGTCACTTACCTGCGTCCTCCCCCGTCACGTACCTGCGACCTGAGGACTCAGCTGCCCGACATCAATGGATTCTGGATCCATTTTGATTAGAATCAGATGTGTTTGTGCAGGGACACAACAAAAACCTGCAGGATACTGGTGGATGTAGTCACGGTGGATGACTGACATCGAGCGAACTCCGAGCTTTCTGTAGCTAAGAGCTAATCGAGCTAACCCGGAGATAACAGGAGCTAACCAGCTAACGGAGGGAAGCAGGCTAAAGCAAAGTCACGTTGTTAACCGGCTAAAAACCACGGTTGTTTTACATTCTTCTGACTTGAAGCAGGAGATCGGGTACCTGTCAATCAAAAGGACACACCCTTAAATATGCCGAACTTCGAGGTTAAATTACTTTTAAACGGGCGAGTTATAATAAATTCACTCCCCTCACAGTCATGAAGGTAAACTTGACCTATTGAACCTAAAATGTATTTTTTAACCAGGCTGTAAACATGTTTATAACTGCTGTAAACAAGTTTATTTCTGATGTAAATGTGTTTATTTCTACTGTAAACATGTTTATTCCTGCTGTAAACATGCTTATTCCTGCTATAAACATGTTTATTCCTGCTGTAAACATGTTTATTTCTGCTATAAAAATGTTTATTCCTGCTGTAAATGTGTTTAATTCTGCTGTAAACATGTTTATTTCTGCTGTAAATGTGTTTATTTCTGCTGTAAACATATATATTCCTACTGTAAACGTGCTAATTCCTGCTGTAAACGTGTTTATGTCTGCTGTAAACATGTTTATTTCTGCTGTAAACATGTATATTGCTGCTGTAAACACATTTATTTCTGCTGTAAAAATGTTTATTCCTGCTGTAAATGTGTTTATTCCTACTGTCAACGTGCTAATTCCTGCTGTAAACATGTTTGTTCCTGCTAAAAACGTTTTTATTTCTGCTATAAACATGTTTATTCCTTCTGTAAACGTGCTAATTTCTGATGTAAACGTGTTTATTTCTGCTGTAAACATGTTTATTCCTGCTGTAAACATGATTATTCCTGCTGTAAATGTGTTTATTTCTGCTATAAACGTGTTTATTTCTGCTATAAACGTGTTTATTTCTGCTAAAAACATTTATTTTTCTGCTGTAAACATGTTTATTCCTGCTGTAAACATGACTATTCCTGCTGTAAACGTGCTAATTCCTGCTGTAAACGTGTTTATTTCTGCTGTAAACCTGTGTCTTTCAGCTGTAAACACATTTATGTCTATTGTGAACATGTTTATTTCTGCTGTAAACATGTTTATTCCTGCTATAAACATGTTTATTCCTGATGTAAATGTGTTTAAATCTGCTGTAAACATGTTTTTTTTTTCTGCTGTAAACATGCTAATTCGTGCTGTAAATGTGTATATTTCTGCTGTAAAAGTTTTTATCTCTGCTTTAAACATGTTTATTCCTCCTGTAAACGTGTTTATTTCTGCTGTAAACGTGTTTAATTCTGCTGTAAACGTGCTAATTCCTGCTGTAAACGTGATTATTTCTGTTGTAAACATGTTTATTTCTGCTGTAAACATGTTTATTCCTGCTATCAGTGTGTTTATTTCTGCTGTAACCATGTATATTTCTGCCGTAAACATGTTTATTTCTGCTGTTAACATGTTTATTCCTGCTGTAAAAATGATTATTCGTGCTGTAAACCCACTGTTTCTGCTGTAAACATGTTTATTCCCACTATAATTTTTTTTTCTTCTGTAAACATGTTTATTTCTGCTGTAAACGTCTTTATTTCAGCTGTAAACATGTTTATTACTGCTGTAAACGTGTTTAATTTCTGTGTGAACGTGCTAATTCCTGCTGTAAACGTGTTTATTTCTGCTGTAAACATGTTTATTCCTGCTATAAACATGTTTATTTCTGCTCTAAACATGTTTATTTCTGCTGTAAACGTGTTTAATTCTGCTGTAAACGTGTTTAATTCTGCTGTAAACGTGCTAATTCCTGCTGTAAACCATTTTATTCCTGCTGCAAACATGTGTATTTCTGCTGTAAACATGTTTATTCCTATTGTAAATGTGCTAATTCCCCGCTGTAAACGTGTTTATTTCTGCTGTAAACGTGCTAATTCCTGCTGTAAACGTGTTTATTTCTGTTCTAAACATGTTTATTTCTGCTGTAAACATGTTTATTCCTTCTATCAATGTGTTTATTTCTGCTTTAAACATATATATTTCTGCTGTAAACATGTTCGTTCTTGCTGTAAGTGTCTATTTCTGCCGTAAACATGTTTATTTCTGCTGTTAACATGTTTATTCCTGCTGTAAAAATGTTTATTTTTGCTGTACACGTGCTAATTCCTGCTATAAACATGTTAACTTCCGTTTTAAACATGTTTACTTCTGGTGTAATCATGTTTTTTCCTGCTATAAACGTGTTTATTTCTGATGTAAACATGTGTATTCCTGCTGTAAACATGTTTATTTCGGCTGTAAACATGTTTATTTCTGCTGCAAATGTGTTAATTCCTGCTATCAACGTGTTTATTTCTGCTGTAAACATGTTGATTCCTGCTGTAAGCATGTTTATTCCTGCTGTAAACATGATTATTGCTGCTGTAAACGTGTTTAATTCTGCTGTAAACATGTTTATTTCTGCTGTAAACGTGCGAATTCATGCTGTAAACATGTTTATTTCTGTTGTAAACATGTTTATTTCTGCTGTAAGCATGTTTATCCCTGCTGTAAACATGTTTATTTCTGCTGTAAACGTGCTAATTCCTGCTGTAAACATGTTTATTTCTGCTGTAAACATGTTTTTTCCTGCTATCAACGTGTTTATTTCTGCTGTAAATGTGTTTATTTCTGCTGTAAACATGTTTATTCCTGCTGTAAGCATGTTTATTCCTGCTGTAAACATGATTATTGCTGCTGTAAACGTGTTTAATTCTGCTGTAAACGTATATTTCTGCTGTAAACGTGCGAATTCATGCTGTAAACATGTTTATTTCTGTTTTAAACATATTTATTTCTGCTGTAAACATGTTTATTCCTGCTGTAAACCTTTTTATTTCTACTGTAAACGTGTTTATTTCTGCTGTAAACATGTTTATTCCTGCTATAAACGTGTTTATTTCTGCTGTAAACATGTATATTTCTGCTGTAAACATGTTTATTTCTGCTGTAAACATGTTTATTCCTACTTTAAACGTGCTAATTCCTGCTGTAAACGTGTTTATTCCTGCTTTAAACATGTTTATTCCTCCTGTAAACGTGTTTATTTCTGCTGTAAACGTGTTTAATTCTGCTGTAAACGTGCTAATTCCTGCTGTAAACGTGATTATTTCTGTTGTAAACATGTTTATTTCTGCTGTAAACATGTTTATTCCTGCTATCAGTGTGTTTATTTCTGCTGTAACCATGTATATTTCTGCCGTAAACATGTTTATTTCTGCTGTTAACATGTTTATTCCTGCTGTAAAAATGATTATTCGTGCTGTAAACCCACTGTTTCTGCTGTAAACATGTTTATTCCCACTATAATTTTTTTTTCTTCTGTAAACATGTTTATTTCTGCTGTAAACGTGTTTAATTTCTGTGTGAACGTGCTAATTCCTGCTGTAAACGTGTTTATTTCTGCTGTAAACATGTTTATTCCTGCTATAAACATGTTTATTTCTGCTCTAAACATGTTTATTTCTGCTGTAAACGTGTTTAATTCTGCTGTAAACGTGTTTAATTCTGCTGTAAACCATTTTATTCCTGCTGCAAACGTGTATTTCTGCTGTAAACATGTTTATTCCTATTGTAAATGTGCTAATTCCCCGCTGTAAACGTGTTTATTTCTGCTGTAAACGTGCTAATTCCTGCTGTAAACGTGTTTATTTCTGTTGTAAACATGTTTATTTCTGCTGTAAACATGTTTATTCCTTCTATCAATGTGTTTATTTCTGCTTTAAACATATATATTTCTGCTGTAAACATGTTCGTTCTTGCTGTAAGTGTCTATTTCTGCCGTAAACATGTTTATTTCTGCTGTTAACATGTTTATTCCTGCTGTCAAAATGTTTATTTTTGCTGTACACGTGCTAATTCCTGCTATAAACATGTTAACTTCCGTTTTAAACATGTTTACTTCTGGTGTAATCATGTTTTTTCCTGCTATAAACGTGTTTATTTCTGATGTAAACATGTGTATTCCTGCTGTAAACATGTTTATTTCGGCTGTAAACATATTTATTTCTGCTGCAAATGTGTTAATTCCTGCTATCAACGTGTTTATTTCTGCTGTAAACATGTTGATTCCTGCTGTAAGCATGTTTATTCCTGCTGTAAACATGATTATTGCTGCTGTAAACGTGTTTAATTCTGCTGTAAACATGTTTATTTCTGCTGTAAACGTGCGAATTCATGCTGTAAACATGTTTATTTCTGTTGTAAACATGTTTATTTCTGCTGTAAGCATGTTTATCCCTGCTGTAAACATGTTTATTTCTGCTGTAAACGTGCTAATTCCTGCTGTAAACATGTTTATTTCTGCTGTAAACATGTTTTTTCCTGCTATAAACGTGTTTATTTCTGCTGTAAACATGTTTATTCCTGCTGCAAATGTGTTTATTCCTGCTATCAACGTGTTTATTTCTGCTGTAAATGTGTTTATTTCTGCTGTAAACATGTTTATTCCTGCTGTAAGCATGTTTATTCCTGCTGTAAACATGATTATTGCTGCTGTAAACGTGTTTAATTCTGCTGTAAACGTATATTTCTGCTGTAAACGTGCGAATTCATGCTGTAAACATGTTTATTTCTGTTTTAAACATATTTATTTCTGCTGTAAACATGTTTATTCCTGCTGTAAACCTTTTTATTTCTACTGTAAACGTGTTTATTTCTGCTGTAAACATGTTTATTCCTGCTATAAACGTGTTTATTTCTGCTGTAAACATGTATATTTCTGCTGTAAACATGTTTATTTCTGCTGTAAACATGTTTATTCCTACTTTAAACGTGCTAATTCCTGCTGTAAACGTGTTTATTCCTGCTTTAAACATGTTTATTTCTGCTATAAAAATGTTTATTCCTGCTGTAAATGTGTTTAATTGTGCTGTAAACATGTTTATTTCTGCTGTAAATGTGTTTATTTCTGCTGTAAACATATATGCCTACTGTAAACGTGCTAATTCCTGCTGTAAACGTGTTTATGTCTGCTGTAAAAATGTTAATTCCTGCTGTAAATGTGTTTATTCCTGCTAGTAACATGTTTATATCTGCTGTAAACGTGTTTATTCCTACTGTCAACGTGCTAATTCCTGCTGTAAACATGTTTATTCCTGCTATAAACGTTTTTATTTCTGCTATAAACATGTTTATTCCTTCTGTAAACGTGCTAATTTCTGCTGTAAACATGTTTATTTCTGCTGTAAACATTTATTTTTCTGCTGTAAACATGTTTATTCCTGCTGTAAACATGTTTATTTCTGCTGTAAACATGATTAATCCTGCTGTAAATGTGTTTATTTCTGCTGTAAACATGTTTATTCCTGCTGTAAACATGATTAATCCTGCTGTAAATGTGTTTATTTCTGCTGTAAACATGTTTATTTCTGCTGTAAACACATTTATTTCTGCTGTAAATGTGCTAATTCCGGCTGTAACCGTGTTCATTTCTGCTGTGAACATGTTTATTTCTGTTGTAAACATGTTTATTACTGCTATAAACGTGTTTATTTCTGCTGTAAACATGTTTAGTCTTGCTGTAAACATGTTTATTTCTGCTGTAAAAATGTTTATGTCTGCTGTAAACACACTATTTCTGCTGTAAACATGTTTATTTCTGCTGTAAACATGTTTATTTCTGCTGTAAACATGTTTATTTCTGCTGTAAACATGATTAATCCTGCTGTAAATGTGTTTATTTCTGCTGTAAACATGTTTATTTCTGCTGTAAACATGTTTATTTCTGCTGTAAACATGTTTATTTCTGCTGTAAACATGATTAATCCTGCTGTAAATGTGTTTATTTCTGCTGTAAACATGTTTATTTCTGCTGTAAACATGTTTATTTCTGGTGTAAATATGTTTATTCCTGCTATAAACATGTTTATTCCTGCTGTAAACATGTTTATTCCTGCTGTAAGCATGTTTATTTCTGCTGTAAAAATGTTTGTCTGCTGTAAACACTGTTTCTGCTGTAAACATGTTTATTTTTACTATAAATGTCTTTGTTTCTGCTGTAAACATGCTTATTTCTGCTGTAAACATGTTTATTTCTGCTGTACACATGTTTATTTCTGCTGTAAACATGTTTATTACTGCTATAAATGTGTTTATTTCTGCCCTAAACATTTATTTTTCTGCTGTAAACATGTTTATTTCTGCTGTAAACATGTTTATTACTGCTATAAATGTGTTTATTTCTGCCCTAAACATTTATTTTTCTGCTGTAAACATGTTCATTTCTGCTGTAAACATGTTTATTCTTGCTATCAACGTGTTTATTTCTGCTGTAAACATGTATATTCCTGCTATAAAAATGTTTATTCCTGCTGTAAACATGTTTATTTCTGCTATAAAAATGTTTATTTCTGCTGTAAACATGTATATTTCTGCTATAAAAATGTTTATTCCTGCTGTAAATGTGTTTAATTCTGCTATAAACATGTTCTTTTCTGCTGTAAACATGCTAATTCCTGCTGTAAATGAGTTTATTTCTGCTGTAAACATGTTTATGTCTGCTGTAAACATGTTTATTTCTGCTGTAAACATGTATATTTCTGCTGTAAACACATTTATTTCTGCTGTAAAGATGTTTATGTCTGCTGTAAACACACTGTTTCTGCTGTAAACATGTTTATTCCTGATGTAAACATGCTAATTACTGCTGTAAACATGTTTATTTCTGCTGTAAACATGTTTATTCCTGCTATAAACATGTTTATTCCTACTGTAAACATGTTTATTTCTGCTATAAAAATGTTTATTCCTGCTGTAAATGTGTTTAATTCTGCTGTAAACATGTTTATTTCTGCTGTAAATGTGTTTATTTCTGCTGTAAACATATATATTCCTTCTGAAAACGTGCTAATTCCTGCTGTAAACATGTTTATGTCTGCTGTAAACATGTTTATTTCTGCTGTAAACATGTATATTTCTGCTGTAAACACATTTATTTCTGCTGTAAAAATGTTTATTCCTGCTGTAAACATGATTAATCCTGCTGTAAATGTGTTTAATTCTGCTGTAAACATGTTTATTACTGCTATAAACGTGTTTATTTCTGCTGTAAACATGTTTAGTCTTGCTGTAAACATGTTTATTTCTGCTGTAAAAATGTTTGTCTGCTGTAAACACACTGTTTCTGCTGTAAACATGTTTATTTTTACTATAAATGTCTTTGTTTCTGCTGTAAACATGCTTATTTCTGCTGTAAACATGTTTATTTTTGCTGTAAATATGTTTATTCCTGCAATAAACATGTTTATTCCTGCTGTAAACATGTTTATTTCTGCTGTAAACATGTTTATTCCTTCTATCAATGTGTTTATTTCTGCTTTAAACATGTTTAGTCCTGCTATAAACATGTTTATTCCTGATGCAAACATGCTAATTCCTGCTGTAAACATGTTTATTTCTGCTGTAAACATGTTTATTCCTGCTGTAAACATGCTAATTCCTGCTGTAAACATGTTTATTTCTGTTGTAAACATGTTTATTTCTGCTGTAAACATGTTTATTCTTGCTATCAACATGTTTATTTCTGCTGTAAACATGTATATTCCTGCTATAAAAATGTTTATTCCTGCTGTAAACATGTTTATTTCTGCTATAAAAATGTTTATTCCTGCTGTAAATGTGTTTAATTCTGCTATAAACATGTTCTTTTCTGCTGTAAACATGCTAATTCCTGCTGTAAATGAGTTTATTTCTGCTGTAAACATGTTTATGTCTGCTGTAAACAGACTGTTTCCGCTGTAAACATGTTTATTCCTCCTAAAAATGTGTTCATTTCTGCTGTAAACACATTTATTTCTGCTGTAAACGTGTTCATTTCTGCTTTAAACATGTTTAGTCCTGCTATAAACATGTTTATTCCTGATGCAAACATGTTTATTTCTGCTGTAAACATGTTTATTCCTGCTGTAAACATGCTAATTCCTGCTGTAAACATGTTTATGTCTGCTGTAAACATGTTTATTTCTGCTGTAAACATGTATATTTCTGCTGTAAACACATTTATTTCTGCTGTAAAAATGTTTATTCCTGCTGTAAATGTGTTTATTCCTGCTAGTAACGTGTTTATTCCTGCTATAAACGTTTTTATTTCTGCTATAAACATGTTTATTCCTTCTTTAAACGTGCTAATTTCTGCTGTAAACGTGTTTATTTCTGCTGTAAACATTTATTTTTCTGCTGTAAACATGCTTATTTCTGCTGTAAACATGTTTATTTCTGCTGTAAACACATTTATTTCTGCTGTAAATGTGCTAATTCTGGCTGTAACCGTGTTCATTTCTGCTGTAAACATGTTTATTTCTGCTGTAAAAATGTTTATGTCTGCTGTAAACACACTGTTTCTGATGTAAACATGTTCATTTTTACTATAAATGTCTTTGTTTCTGCTGTAAACATGCTTATTTCTGCTGTAAACATGTTTATTTCTGCTGTAAATATGTTTATTCCTGCTATAAACATGTTTATTCCTGCTGTAAACATGTTTATTTCTGCTGTAAGCATGTTTATTCCTGCTGTAAACATGTTTATTTCTGCTATAAAAATGTTTATTCCTGCTGTAAATGTGTTTAATTCTGCTGTAAACATGCTAATTCCTGCTGTAAATGAGTTTATTTCTGCTGTAAACATGTTTATTCCTCCTAAAAATGTGTTCATTTCTGCTGTAAAAACATTTATTTCTGCTGTAAACGTGTTCATTTCTGCTTTAAACATGTTTAGTCCTGCTATAAATATGTTTATTCCTGATGCAAACATGTTTATTTCTGCTGTAAACATGTTTATTCCTGCTGTAAACATGCTAATTCCTGCTGTAATCATGTTTATTTCTGTTGTAAACATGTTTATTTCTGCTGTAAACATGTTTATTCTTGCTATCAACGTGTTTATTTCTGCTGTAAACATGTATATTCCTGCTATAAAAATGTTTATTCCTGCTGTAAACATGTTTATTTCTGCTATAAAAATGTTTATTCCTGCTGTAAATGTGTTTAATTCTGCTATAAACATGTTCTTTTCTGCTGTAAACATGCTAATTCCTGCTGTAAATGAGTTTATTTCTGCTGTAAACATGTTTATGTCTGCTGTAAACACACTGTTTCCACTGTAAACATGTTTATTCCTCCTAAAAATGTGTTCATTTCTGCTGTAAACATGTATATTTCTGCTGTGAACACATTTATTTCTGCTCCAAACGTGTTTATTTCTGCGTCAAACATGTTTAGTCCTGCTATAAACATGTTTATTCCTGATGCAATCATGTTTATTTCTGCTGTAAACATGTTTATTCCTGCTGTAAACATGCTAATTCTTGCTGTAAACGTGTTTATTTCTGTTGTAAACATGTTTATTTCTGCTATAAACATGTTTATTCCTGCTATAAACATGTTTATTCCTGCTGTAAATGTGTTTAATTCTGCTGTAAACATGTTTATTTCTGCTGTAAACATATATATTCCTTCTGAAAACGTGATAATTCCTGCTGTAAGCATGTTTATGTCTGCTGTAAACATGTATATTTCTGCTGTAAACACATTTATTTCTGTTGTAAAAATGTTTATTCCTGCTGTAAACATGATTATTCCTGCTAGTAACGTGTTTATTCCTGCTTTAAACGTTTTTATTTCTGCTATAAACATGTTTATTCCTTCTGTAAACGTGCTAATTTCTGCTGTAAACGTGTTTATTTCTGATGTAAACATTTATTTTTCTGCTGTAAACATGTTTATTCCTGCTGTAAACATGATTAATCCTGCTGTAAACGTGTTTATTTCTGCTGTAAACATTTATTTTTCTGCTGTAAACATGTTTATTCCTGCTGTAAACATGATTAATCCTGCTGTAAATGTGTTTATTTCTGCTGTAAACATGTTTATTTCTGCTGTAAACACATTTACTTCTGCTGTAAATGTGCTAATTCTGGCTGTAACCGTGTTCATTTCTGCTGTGAACATGTTTATTTCTGTTGTAAACATGTTTAGTCTTGCTGTAAACATGTTTATTTCTGCTGTAAAAATGTTTATGTCTGCTGTAAACACACTGTTTCTGATGTAAACATGTTTATTTTTACTATAAATGTCTTTGTTTCTGCTGTAAACATGCTTATTTCTGCTGTAAACATGTTTATTTCTGCTGTAAATATGTTTATTCCTGCTATAAACATGTTTATTCCTGCTGTAAACATGTTTATTTCTGCTGTAAGCATGTTTATTCCTGCTGTAAACATGTTTATTTCTGCTATAAAAATGTTTATTCCTGCTGTAAATGTGTTTAATTCTGCTGTAAACATGTTTATTTCTGCTGTAAACATATATATTCCTTCTGAAAACGTGCTAATTCCTGCTGTAAACATGTTTATGTCTGCTGTAAACATGTTTATTTCTGCTGTAAACATGTATATTTCTGCTGTAAACACATTTATTTCTGTTGTAAAAATGTTTATTCCTGCTAGTAACGTGTTTATTCCTGCTATAAACGTTTTTATTTCTGCTATAAACATGTTTATTCCTTCTGTAAACGTGTTTATTTCTGCTGTAAACGTGTTTATTTCTGCTGTAAACATTTATTTTTCTGCTGTAAACATGTTTATTCCTGCTGTAAATATGATTAATCCTGCTGCAAATGTCTTTATTTCTGCTGTAAACATGTTTATTTCTGTTGTAAACACATTTATTTCTGCTGTAAATGTGCTAATTCTGGCTGTAACCGTGTTCATTTCTGCTGTGAACGTGTTTATTTCTGTTGTAAACATGTTTAGTCTTGCTGTAAACATGTTTATTTCTGCTGTAAAAATGTTTATGTCTGCTGTAAACACACTGTTTCTGATGTAAACATGTTTATTTTTACTATAAATGTCTTTGTTTCTGCTGTAAACATGCTTATTTCTGCTGTGAACATGTTTATTTCTGCTATAAAAATGTTTATTCCTGCTGTAAATGTGTTTATTTCTGCTGTAAACATGTTTATGTCTGCTGTAAACAGACTGTTTCCGCTGTAAACATGTTTATTCCTCCTAAAAATGTGTTCATTTCTGCTGTAAACACATTTATTTCTGCTGTAAACGTGTTCATTTCTGCTTTAAACATGTTTAGTCCTGCTATAAACATGTTTATTCCTGATGCAAACATGTTTATTTCTGCTGTAAACATGTTTATTCCTGCTGTAAACATGCTAATTCCTGCTGTAAACATGTTTATGTCTGCTGTAAACATGTTTATTTCTGCTGTAAACATGTATATTTCTGCTGTAAACACATTTATTTCTGCTGTAAAAATGTTTATTCCTGCTGTAAATGTGTTTATTCCTGCTAGTAACGTGTTTATTCCTGCTATAAACGTTTTTATTTCTGCTATAAACATGTTTATTCCTTCTTTAAACGTGCTAATTTCTGCTGTAAACGTGTTTATTTCTGCTGTAAACATTTATTTTTCTGCTGTAAACATGCTTATTTCTGCTGTAAACATGTTTATTTCTGCTGTAAACACATTTATTTCTGCTGTAAATGTGCTAATTCTGGCTGTAACCGTGTTCATTTCTGCTGTAAACATGTTTATTTCTGCTGTAAAAATGTTTATGTCTGCTGTAAACACACTGTTTCTGATGTAAACATGTTCATTTTTACTATAAATGTCTTTGTTTCTGCTGTAAACATGCTTATTTCTGCTGTAAACATGTTTATTTCTGCTGTAAATATGTTTATTCCTGCTATAAACATGTTTATTCCTGCTGTAAACATGTTTATTTCTGCTGTAAGCATGTTTATTCCTGCTGTAAACATGTTTATTTCTGCTATAAAAATGTTTATTCCTGCTGTAAATGTGTTTAATTCTGCTGTAAACATGCTAATTCCTGCTGTAAATGAGTTTATTTCTGCTGTAAACATGTTTATTCCTCCTAAAAATGTGTTCATTTCTGCTGTAAAAACATTTATTTCTGCTGTAAACGTGTTCATTTCTGCTTTAAACATGTTTAGTCCTGCTATAAACATGTTTATTCCTGATGCAAACATGTTTATTTCTGCTGTAAACATGTTTATTCCTGCTGTAAACATGCTAATTCCTGCTGTAATCATGTTTATTTCTGTTGTAAACATGTCTATTTCTGCTGTAAACATGTTTATTCTTGCTATCAACGTGTTTATTTCTGCTGTAAACATGTATATTCCTGCTATAAAAATGTTTATTCCTGCTGTAAACATGTTTATTTCTGCTATAAAAATGTTTATTCCTGCTGTAAATGTGTTTAATTCTGCTATAAACATGTTCTTTTCTGCTGTAAACATGCTAATTCCTGCTGTAAATGAGTTTATTTCTGCTGTAAACATGTTTATGTCTGCTGTAAACACACTGTTTCCACTGTAAACATGTTTATTCCTCCTAAAAATGTGTTCATTTCTGCTGTAAACATGTATATTTCTGCTGTAAACACATTTATTTCTGCTCCAAACGTGTTTATTTCTGCGTCAAACATGTTTAGTCCTGCTATAAACATGTTTATTCCTGATGCAATCATGTTTATTTCTGCTGTAAACATGTTTATTCCTGCTGTAAACATGCTAATTCTTGCTGTAAACGTGTTTATTTCTGTTGTAAACATGTTTATTTCTGCTATAAACATGTTTATTCCTGCTATAAACATGTTTATTCCTGCTGTAAATGTGTTTAATTCTGCTGTAAACATGTTTATTTCTGCTGTATATGTGTTTATTTCTGCTGTAAACATATATATTCCTTCTGAAAACGTGATAATTCCTGCTGTAAGCATGTTTATGTCTGCTGTAAACATGTATATTTCTGCTGTAAACACATTTATTTCTGTTGTAAAAATGTTTATTCCTGCTGTAAACATGATTATTCCTGCTAGTAACGTGTTTATTCCTGCTTTAAACGTTTTTATTTCTGCTATAAACATGTTTATTCCTTCTGTAAACGTGCTAATTTCTGCTGTAAACGTGTTTATTTCTGATGTAAACATTTATTTTTCTGCTGTAAACATGTTTATTCCTGCTGTAAACATGATTAATCCTGCTGTAAACGTGTTTATTTCTGCTGTAAACATTTATTTTTCTGCTGTAAACATGTTTATTCCTGCTGTAAACATGATTAATCCTGCTGTAAATGTGTTTATTTCTGCTGTAAACATGTTTATTTCTGCTGTAAACACATTTATTTCTGCTGTAAATGTGCTAATTCTGGCTGTAACCGTGTTCATTTCTGCTGTGAACATGTTTATTTCTGTTGTAAACATGTTTAGTCTTGCTGTAAACATGTTTATTTCTGCTGTAAAAATGTTTATGTCTGCTGTAAACACACTGTTTCTGATGTAAACATGTTTATTTTTACTATAAATGTCTTTGTTTCTGCTGTAAACATGCTTATTTCTGCTGTAAACATGTTTATTTCTGCTGTAAATATGTTTATTCCTGCTATAAACATGTTTATTCCTGCTGTAAACATGTTTATTTCTGCTGTAAGCATGTTTATTCCTGCTGTAAACATGTTTATTTCTGCTATAAAAATGTTTATTCCTGCTGTAAATGTGTTTAATTCTGCTGTAAACATGTTTATTTCTGCTGTAAACATATATATTCCTTCTGAAAACGTGCTAATTCCTGCTGTAAACATGTTTATGTCTGCTGTAAACATGTTTATTTCTGCTGTAAACATGTATATTTCTGCTGTAAACACATTTATTTCTGTTGAAAAAATGTTTATTCCTGCTAGTAACGTGTTTATTCCTGCTATAAACGTTTTTATTTCTGCTATAAACATGTTTATTCCTTCTGTAAACGTGTTTATTTCTGCTGTAAACGTGTTTATTTCTGCTGTAAACATTTATTTTTCTGCTGTAAACATGTTTATTCCTGCTGTAAATATGATTAATCCTGCTGTAAATGTCTTTATTTCTGCTGTAAACATGTTTATTTCTGTTGTAAACACATTTATTTCTGCTGTAAATGTGCTAATTCTGGCTGTAACCGTGTTCATTTCTGCTGTGAACGTGTTTATTTCTGTTGTAAACATGTTTAGTCTTGCTGTAAACATGTTTATTTCTGCTGTAAAAATGTTTATGTCTGCTGTAAACACACTGTTTCTGATGTAAACATGTTTATTTTTACTATAAATGTCTTTGTTTCTGCTGTAAACATGCTTATTTCTGCTGTGAACATGTTTATTTCTGCTGTAAATATGTTTATTCCTGCTATAAACATGTTTATTCCTGCTGTAAACATGTTTATTTCTGCTGTAAGCATGTTTATTCCTGCTGTAAACATGTTTATTTCTGCTATAAAAATGTTTATTCCTGCTGTAAATGTGTTTAATTCTGCTGTAAACATGTTTATTTCTGCTGTATATGTGTTTATTTCTGCTGTAAACATATATATTCCTTCTGAAAACGTGCTAATTCCTGCTGTAAACATGTTTATGTCTGCTGTAAACATGTTTATTTCTGCTGTAAACATGTATATTTCTGCTGTAAACACATTTATTTCTGCTGTAAAAATGTTTATTCCTGCTGTAAACATGATTAATCCTGCTGAAAATGTGTTTATTTCTGCTGTAAACATGTTTATTTCTGCTGTAAACACATTTATTTCTGCTGTAAAGATGTTTATGTCTGCTGTAAACACACTGTTTCTGCTGTAAACATGTTTATTCCTGATGTAAACATGCTAATTACTGCTGTAAACATGTTTATTTCTGCTGTAAACATGTTTATTCCTGCTATAAACATGTTTATTTCTGCTGTAAATATGTTTATTCCTGCTATAAAAATGTTTATTCCTGCTGTAAACATGTTTATTTCTGCTGTAAGCATGTTTATTCCTGCTGTAAACATGTTTATTTCTGCTATAAAAATGTTTATTCCTGCTGTAAATGTGTTTAATTCTGCTGTAAACATGTTTATTTCTGCTGTAAACACATTTATTTCTGCTGTAAATGTGCTAATTCTGGCTGTAACCGTGTTCATTTCTGCTGTGAACATGTTTATTTCTGTTGTAAACATGTTTAGTCTTGCTGTAAACATGTTTATTTCTGCTGTAAAAATGTTTATGTCTGCTGTAAACACACTGTTTCTGATGTAAACATGTTTATTTTTACTATAAATGTCTTTGTTTCTGCTGTAAACATGCTTATTTCTGCTATAAACATGTTTATTTCTGCTGTAAATATGTTTATTCCTGCTATAAACATGTTTATTCCTGCTGTAAACATGTTTATTTCTGCTGTAAGCATGTTTATTCCTGCTGTAAACATGTTTATTTCTGCTATAAAAATGTTTAATCCTGCTGTAAATGTGTTTATTTCTGCTGTAAACATGTTTATTTCTGCTGTAAACACATTTATTTCTGCTGTAAATGTGCTAATTCTGGCTGTAACCGTGTTCATTTCTGCTGTGAACATGTTTATTTCTGTTGTAAACATGTTTATTACTGCTGTAAACGTGTTTATTTCTGTTGTAAAAATGTTTATTCCTGCTAGTAACGTGTTTATTCCTGCTATAAACGTTTTTATTTCTGCTATAAACATGTTTATTCCTTCTGTAAACGTGTTTATTTCTGCTGTAAACGTGTTTATTTCTGCTGTAAACATTTATTTTTCTGCTGTAAACATGTTTATTCCTGCTGTAAATATGATTAATCCTGCTGTAAATGTCTTTATTTCTGCTGTAAACATGTTTATTTCTGTTGTAAACACATTTATTTCTGCTGTAAATGTGCTAATTCTGGCTGTAACCGTGTTCATTTCTGCTGTGAACGTGTTTATTTCTGTTGTAAACATGTTTAGTCTTGCTGTAAACATGTTTATTTCTGCTGTAAAAATGTTTATGTCTGCTGTAAACACACTGTTTCTGATGTAAACATGTTTATTTTTACTATAAATGTCTTTGTTTCTGCTGTAAACATGCTTATTTCTGCTGTGAACATGTTTATTTCTGCTGTAAATATGTTTATTCCTGCTATAAACATGTTTATTCCTGCTGTAAACATGTTTATTTCTGCTGTAAGCATGTTTATTCCTGCTGTAAACATGTTTATTTCTGCTATAAAAATGTTTATTCCTGCTGTAAATGTGTTTAATTCTGCTGTAAACATGTTTATTTCTGCTGTATATGTGTTTATTTCTGCTGTAAACATATATATTCCTTCTGAAAACGTGCTAATTCCTGCTGTAAACATGTTTATGTCTGCTGTAAACATGTTTATTTCTGCTGTAAACATGTATATTTCTGCTGTAAACACATTTATTTCTGCTGTAAAAATGTTTATTCCTGCTGTAAACATGATTAATCCTGCTGAAAATGTGTTTATTTCTGCTGTAAACATGTTTATTTCTGCTGTAAACACATTTATTTCTGCTGTAAAGATGTTTATGTCTGCTGTAAACACACTGTTTCTGCTGTAAACATGTTTATTCCTGATGTAAACATGCTAATTACTGCTGTAAACATGTTTATTTCTGCTGTAAACATGTTTATTCCTGCTATAAACATGTTTATTCCTACTGTAAACATGTTTATTTCTGCTATAAAAATGTTTATTCCTGCTGTAAATGTGTTTAATTCTGCTGTAAACATGTTTATTTCTGCTGTAAATGTGTTTATTTCTGCTGTAAACATATATATTCCTTCTGAAAACGTGCTAATTCCTGCTGTAAACATGTTTATGTCTGCTGTAAACATGTTTATTTCTGCTGTAAACATGTATATTTCTGCTGTAAACACATTTATTTCTGCTGTAAAAATGTTTATTCCTGCTGTAAACATGATTAATCCTGCTGTAAATGTGTTTAATTCTGCTGTAAACATGTTTATTACTGCTATAAACGTGTTTATTTCTGCTGTAAACATGTTTAGTCTTGCTGTAAACATGTTTATTTCTGCTGTAAAAATGTTTGTCTGCTGTAAACACACTGTTTCTGCTGTAAACATGTTTATTTTTACTATAAATGTCTTTGTTTCTGCTGTAAACATGCTTATTTCTGCTGTAAACATGCTTATTTTTGCTGTAAATATGTTTATTCCTGCAATAAACATGTTTATTCCTGCTGTAAACATGTTTATTTCTGCTGTAAACATGTTTATTCCTTCTATCAATGTGTTTATTTCTGCTTTAAACATGTTTAGTCCTGCTATAAACATGTTTATTCCTGATGCAAACATGCTAATTCTTGCTGTAAACGTGTTTATTTCTGTTGTAAACATGTTTATTTCTGTTGTAAACATGTTTATTTCTGCTGTAAACATGTTTATTCTTGCTATCAACATGTTTATTTCTGCTGTAAACATGTATATTCCTGCTATAAAAATGTTTATTCCTGCTGTAAACATGTTTATTTCTGCTATAAAAATGTTTATTCCTGCTGTAAATGTGTTTAATTCTGCTATAAACATGTTCTTTTCTGCTGTAAACATGCTAATTCCTGCTGTAAATGAGTTTATTTCTGCTGTAAACATGTTTATGTCTGCTGTAAACAGACTGTTTCCGCTGTGAACATGTTTATTCCTCCTAAAAATGTGTTCATTTCTGCTGTAAACACATTTATTTCTGCTGTAAACGTATTCATTTCTGCTTTAAACATGTTTAGTCCTGCTATAAACATGTTTATTCCTGATGCAAACATGTTTATTTCTGCTGTAAACATGTTTATTCCTGCTGTAAACATGCTAATTCCTGCTGTAAACATGTTTATGTCTGCTGTAAACATGTTTATTTCTGCTGTAAACATGTATATTTCTACTGTAAACACATTTATTTCTGCTGTAAAAATGTTTATTCCTGCTGTAAATGTGTTTATTCCTGCTAGTAACGTGTTTATTCCTGCTATAAACGTTTTTATTTCTGCTTTAAACATGTTTATTCCTTCTTTAAACGTGCTAATTTCTGCTGTAAACGTGTTTATTTCTGCTGTAAACATTTATTTTTCTGCTGTAAACATGCTTTTTTCTGCTGTAAACATGTTTATTTCTACTGTAAACACATTTATTTCTGCTGTAAATGTGCTAATTCCGGCTGTAACCGTGTTCATTTCTGCTGTAAACATGTTTATTTCTGCTGTAAAAATGTTTATGTCTGCTGTAAACACACTGTTTCTGATGTAAACATGTTTATTTTTACTATAAATGTCTTTGTTTCTGCTGTAAACATGCTTATTTCTGCTGTAAACATGTTTATTTCTGCTGTAAATATGTTTATTCCTGCTATAAACATGTTTATTCCTGCTGTAAACATGTTTATTTCTGCTGTAAGCATGTTTATTCCTGCTGTAAACATGTTTATTTCTGCTATAAAAATGTTTATTCCTGCTGTAAATGTGTTTAATTCTGCTGTAAACATGTTCTTTTCTGCTATAAACATGCTAATTCCTGCTGTAAATGAGTTTATTTCTGCTGTAAACATGTTTATGTCTGCTGTAAACAGACTGTTTCCGCTGCAAACATGTTTATTCCTCCTAAAAATGTGTTCATTTCTGCTGTAAACACATTTATTTCTGCTGTAAACGTGTTCATTTCTGCTTTAAACATGTTTAGTCCTGCTATAAACATGTTTATTCCTGATGCAAACATGTTTATTTCTGCTGTAAACATGTTTATTCCTGCTGTAAACATGCTAATTCCTGCTGTAATCATGTTTATTTCTGTTGTAAACATGTTTATTTCTGCTGTAAACATGTTTATTCTTGCTATCAACGTGTTTATTTCTGCTGTAAACATGTATATTCCTGCTATAAAAATGTTTATTCCTGCTCTAAACATGTTTATTTCTGCTATAAAAATGTTTATTCCTGCTGTAAATGAGTTTATTTCTGCTGTAAACATGTTTATGTCTGCTGTAAACATGCTAATTCCTGCTGTAAATGAGTTTATTTCTGCTGTAAACACATTTATTTCTGTTGTAAAAATGTTTATTCCTGCTGTAAACATGATTATTCCTGCTAGTAACGTGTTTATTCCTGCTTTAAACGTTTTTATTTCTGCTATAAACATGTTTATTCCTTCTGTAAACGTGCTAATTTCTGCTGTAAACGTGTTTATTTCTGCTGTAAACATTTACTTTTCTGCTGTAAACATGTTTATTCCTGCTGTAAACATGATTAATCCTGCTGTAAATGTGTTTATTTCTGCTGTAAACATGTTTATTTCTGCTGTAAACATGTTTATTTCTGCTGTAAACACATTTATTTCTGCTGTAAAAATGTTTATGTCTGCTGTAAACACACTGTTTCTGATGTAAACATGTTTATTTTTACTATAAATGTCTTTGTTTCTGCTGTAAACATGCTTATTTCTGCTGTAAACATGTTTATTTCTGCTGTAAATATGTTTATTCCTGCTATAAACATGTTTATTCCTGCTGTAAACATGTTTATTTCTGCTGTAAGCATGTTTATTCCTGCTGTAAACATGTTTATTTCTGCTATAAAAATGTTTATTCCTGCTGTAAATGTGTTTAATTCTGCAGTAAACATGTTTATTTCTGCTGTATATGTGTTTATTTCTGCTGTAAACATATATATTCCTTCTGAAAACGTGCTAATTCCTGCTGTAAACATGTTTATGTCTGCTGTAAACATGTTTATTTCTGCTGTAAACATGTATATTTCTGCTGTAAACACATTTATTTCTGTTGTAAAAATGTTTATTCCTACTAGTAACGTGTTTATTCCTGCTATAAACGTTTTTATTTCTGCTATAAACATGTTTATTCCTTCTGTAAACGTGTTTATTTCTGCTGTAAACGTGTTTATTTCTGCTGTAAACATTTATTTTTCTGCTGTAAACATGTTTATTCCTGCTGTAAATATGATTAATCCTGCTGTAAATGTCTTTATTTCTGCTGTAAACATGTTTATTTCTGTTGTAAACACATTTATTTCTGCTGTAAATGTGCTAATTCTGGCTGTAACCGTGTTCATTTCTGCTGTAAAAATGTTTATGTCTGCTGTAAACACACTGTTTCTGATGTAAACATGTTTATTTCTGTTGTAAACATGTTTAGTCTTGCTGTAAACATGTTTATTTCTGTTGTAAACATGTTTAGTCTTGCTGTAAACATGTTTATTTCTGCTGTAAAAATGTTTATGTCTGCTGTAAACACACTGTTTCTGATGTAAACATGTTTATTTTTTACTATAAATGTCTTTGTTTCTGCTGTAAACATGCTTATTTCTGCTGTGAACATGTTTATTTCTGCTGTAAATATGTTTATTCCTGCTATAAACATGTTTATTCCTGCTGTAAACATGTTTATTTCTGCTGTAAGCATGTTTATTCCTGCTGTAAACATGTTTATTTCTGCTATAAAAATGTTTATTCCTGCTGTAAATGTGTTTAATTCTGCTGTAAACATGTTTATTTCTGCTGTATATGTGTTTATTTCTGCTGTAAACATATATATTCCTTCTGAAAACGTGCTAATTCCGGCTGTAAACATGTTTATGTCTGCTGTAAACATGTTTATTTCTGCTGTAAACATGTATATTTCTGCTGTAAACACATTTATTTCTGCTGTAAAAATGTTTATTCCTGCTGTAAACATGATTAATCCTGCTGTAAATGTGTTTATTTCTGCTGTAAACATGTTTATTACTGCTATAAACGTGTTTATTTCTGCTGTAAACATGTTTATTTCTGATGTAAACATGTTTATTCCTTCTATCAATGTGTTTATTTCTGCTTTAAACATGTTTAGTCCTGCTATAAACATGTTTATTCCTGATGCAAACATGCTAATTCCTGCTGTAAACATGTTTATTTCTGCTGTAAACATGTTTATTCCTGCTGTAAACATGCTAATTCCTGCTGTAAACATGTTTATTTCTGCTGTGAACATGTTTATTTCTTCTGTAAACATGTTTATTCTTGCTATCAACATGTTTATTTCTGCTGTAAACATGTATATTCCTGCTATAAAAATGTTTATTCCTGCTGTAAACATGTTTATTTCTGCTATAAAAATGTTTATTCCTGCTGTAAATGTGTTTAATTCTGCTATAAACATGTTCTTTTCTGCTGTAAACATGCTAATTCCTGCTGTAAATGAGTTTATTTCTGCTGTAAACATGTTTATGTCTGCTGTAAACAGACTGTTTCCGCTGTAAACATGTTTATTCCTCCTAAAAATGTGTTCATTTCTGCTGTAAACACATTTATTTCTGCTGTAAACGTGTTCATTTCTGCTTTAAACATGTTTAGTCCTGCTATAAACATGTTTATTCCTGATGCAAACATGTTTATTTCTGCTGTAAACATGTTTATTCCTGCTGTAAACATGCTAATTCCTGCTGTAAACATGTTTATTTCTGTTGTAAACATGTTTTTTTCTGCTGTAAACATGTATATTTCTGCTGTAAACACATTTATTTCTGCTGTAAAAATGTTTATTCCTGCTGTAAACATGATTAATCCTGCTGTAAATGTGTTTATTTCTGCTGTAAACATGTTTATTTCTGCTGTAAACACATTTATTTCTGCTGTAAATGTGCTAATTCCGGCTGTAACCGTGTTCATTTCTGCTGTGAACATGTTTATTTCTGTTGTAAACATGTTTATTACTGCTGTAAACGTGTTTATTTCTGCTGTTAACATGTTTAGTCTTGCTGTAAACATGTTTATTTCTGCTGTAAAAATGTTTGTCTGCTGTAAACACACTGTTTCTGCTGTAAACATGTTTATTTCTGCTGTAAACATGTTTATTCCTGCTATAAACATGTTTATTCCTGCTGTAAACATGATTAATCCTGCTGTAAATGTGTTTATTTCTGCTGTAAACATGTTTATTTCTGCTGTAAACATGTTTATTTCTGCTGTAAACACATTTATTTCTGCTGTAAAAATGTTTATGTCTGCTGTAAACACACTGTTTCTGATGTAAACATGTTTATTTTTACTATAAATGTCTTTGTTTCTGCTGTAAACATGCTTATTTCTGCTGTAAACATGTTTATTTCTGCTGTAAATATGTTTATTCCTGCTATAAACATGTTTATTCCTGCTGTAAACATGTTTATTTCTGCTGTAAGCATGTTTATTCCTGCTGTAAACATGTTTATTTCTGCTATAAAAATGTTTATTCCTGCTGTAAATGTGTTTAATTCTGCAGTAAACATGTTTATTTCTGCTGTATATGTGTTTATTTCTGCTGTAAACATATATATTCCTTCTGAAAACGTGCTAATTCCTGCTGTAAACATGTTTATGTCTGCTGTAAACATGTTTATTTCTGCTGTAAACATGTATATTTCTGCTGTAAACACATTTATTTCTGTTGTAAAAATGTTTATTCCTACTAGTAACGTGTTTATTCCTGCTATAAACGTTTTTATTTCTGCTATAAACATGTTTATTCCTTCTGTAAACGTGTTTATTTCTGCTGTAAACGTGTTTATTTCTGCTGTAAACATTTATTTTTCTGCTGTAAACATGTTTATTCCTGCTGTAAATATGATTAATCCTGCTGTAAATGTCTTTATTTCTGCTGTAAACATGTTTATTTCTGTTGTAAACACATTTATTTCTGCTGTAAATGTGCTAATTCTGGCTGTAACCGTGTTCATTTCTGCTGTAAAAATGTTTATGTCTGCTGTAAACACACTGTTTCTGATGTAAACATGTTTATTTCTGTTGTAAACATGTTTAGTCTTGCTGTAAACATGTTTATTTCTGTTGTAAACATGTTTAGTCTTGCTGTAAACATGTTTATTTCTGCTGTAAAAATGTTTATGTCTGCTGTAAACACACTGTTTCTGATGTAAACATGTTTATTTTTTACTATAAATGTCTTTGTTTCTGCTGTAAACATGCTTATTTCTGCTGTGAACATGTTTATTTCTGCTGTAAATATGTTTATTCCTGCTATAAACATGTTTATTCCTGCTGTAAACATGTTTATTTCTGCTGTAAGCATGTTTATTCCTGCTGTAAACATGTTTATTTCTGCTATAAAAATGTTTATTCCTGCTGTAAATGTGTTTAATTCTGCTGTAAACATGTTTATTTCTGCTGTATATGTGTTTATTTCTGCTGTAAACATATATATTCCTTCTGAAAACGTGCTAATTCCGGCTGTAAACATGTTTATGTCTGCTGTAAACATGTTTATTTCTGCTGTAAACATGTATATTTCTGCTGTAAACACATTTATTTCTGCTGTAAAAATGTTTATTCCTGCTGTAAACATGATTAATCCTGCTGTAAATGTGTTTATTTCTGCTGTAAACATGTTTATTACTGCTATAAACGTGTTTATTTCTGCTGTAAACATGTTTATTTCTGATGTAAACATGTTTATTCCTTCTATCAATGTGTTTATTTCTGCTTTAAACATGTTTAGTCCTGCTATAAACATGTTTATTCCTGATGCAAACATGCTAATTCCTGCTGTAAACATGTTTATTTCTGCTGTAAACATGTTTATTCCTGCTGTAAACATGCTAATTCCTGCTGTAAACATGTTTATTTCTGCTGTGAACATGTTTATTTCTTCTGTAAACATGTTTATTCTTGCTATCAACATGTTTATTTCTGCTGTAAACATGTATATTCCTGCTATAAAAATGTTTATTCCTGCTGTAAACATGTTTATTTCTGCTATAAAAATGTTTATTCCTGCTGTAAATGTGTTTAATTCTGCTATAAACATGTTCTTTTCTGCTGTAAACATGCTAATTCCTGCTGTAAATGAGTTTATTTCTGCTGTAAACATGTTTATGTCTGCTGTAAACAGACTGTTTCCGCTGTAAACATGTTTATTCCTCCTAAAAATGTGTTCATTTCTGCTGTAAACACATTTATTTCTGCTGTAAACGTGTTCATTTCTGCTTTAAACATGTTTAGTCCTGCTATAAACATGTTTATTCCTGATGCAAACATGTTTATTTCTGCTGTAAACATGTTTATTCCTGCTGTAAACATGCTAATTCCTGCTGTAAACATGTTTATTTCTGTTGTAAACATGTTTTTTTCTGCTGTAAACATGTATATTTCTGCTGTAAACACATTTATTTCTGCTGTAAAAATGTTTATTCCTGCTGTAAACATGATTAATCCTGCTGTAAATGTGTTTATTTCTGCTGTAAACATGTTTATTTCTGCTGTAAACACATTTATTTCTGCTGTAAATGTGCTAATTCCGGCTGTAACCGTGTTCATTTCTGCTGTGAACATGTTTATTTCTGTTGTAAACATGTTTATTACTGCTGTAAACGTGTTTATTTCTGCTGTAAACATGTTTAGTCTTGCTGTAAACATGTTTATTTCTGCTGTAAAAATGTTTGTCTGCTGTAAACACACTGTTTCTGCTGTAAACATGTTTATTTCTGCTGTAAACATGTTTATTCCTGCTATAAACATGTTTATTCCTGCTGTAAACATGTTTATTTCTGCTATAAAAATGTTTATTCCTGCTGTAAATGTGTTTAATTCTGCTGTAAACATGTTTATTTCTGCTGTAAACATGTTTATTTCTGCTGTAAACATGTATATTTCTGCTGTAAACACATTTATTTCTGCTGTAAAAATGTTTATTCCTGCTGTAAACATGATTAATCCTGCTGTAAATGTGTTTATTTCTGCTGTAAACATGTTTATTTCTGCTGTAAACACATTTATTTCTGCTGTAAATGTGCTAATTCCGGCTGTAAACATGTTTATGTCTGCTGTAAACATGTTTATTTCTGCTGTAAACATGTACATTTCTGCTGTAAACACATTTATTTCTGTTGTAAAAATGTTTATTCCTACTAGTAACGTGTTTATTCCTGCTATAAACGTTTTTATTTCTGCTATAAACATGTTTATTCCTTCTGTAAACGTGTTTATTTCTGCTGTAAACGTGTTTATTTCTGCTGTAAACATTTATTTTTCTGCTGTAAACATGTTTATTCCTGCTGTAAATATGATTAATCCTGCTGTAAATGTCTTTATTTCTGCTGTAAACATGTTTATTTCTGTTGTAAACACATTTATTTCTGCTGTAAATGTGCTAATTCTGGCTGTAACCGTGTTCATTTCTGCTGTGAACATGTTTATTTCTGTTGTAAACATGTTTAGTCTTGCTGTAAACATGTTTATTTCTGCTGTAAAAATGTTTATGTCTGCCGTAAACACACTGTTTCTGATGTAAACATGTTTATTTTTACTATAAATGTCTTTGTTTCTGCTGTAAACATGCTTATTTTTGCTGTGAACATGTTTATTTCTGCTGTAAATATGTTTATTCCTGCTATAAACATGTTTATTCCTACTAGTAACGTGTTTATTCCTGCTATAAACGTTTTTATTTCTGCTATAAACATGTTTATTCCTTCTGTAAACGTGTTTATTTCTGCTGTAAACGTGTTTATTTCTGCTGTAAACATTTATTTTTCTGCTGTAAACATGTTTATTCCTGCTGTAAATATGATTAATCCTGCTGTAAATGTCTTTATTTCTGCTGTAAACATGTTTATTTCTGTTGTAAACACATTTATTTCTGCTGTAAATGTGCTAATTCTGGCTGTAACCGTGTTCATTTCTGCTGTGAACATGTTTATTTCTGTTGTAAACATGTTTAGTCTTGCTGTAAACATGTTTATTTCTGCTGTAAAAATGTTTATGTCTGCCGTAAACACACTGTTTCTGATGTAAACATGTTTATTTTTACTATAAATGTCTTTGTTTCTGCTGTAAACATGCTTATTTCTGCTGTGAACATGTTTATTTCTGCTGTAAATATGTTTATTCCTGCTATAAACATGTTTATTCCTGCTGTAAACATGTTTATTTCTGCTGTAAGCATGTTTATTCCTGCTGTAAACATGTTTATTTCTGCTATAAAAATGTTTATTCCTGCTGTAAATGTGTTTAATTCTGCTGTAAACATGTTTATTTCTGCTGTATATGTGTTTATTTCTGCTGTAAACATATATATTCCTTCTGAAAACGTGCTAATTCCGGCTGTAAACATGTTTATGTCTGCTGTAAACATGTTTATTTCTGCTGTAAACATGTATATTTCTGCTGTAAACATGATTAATCCTGCTGTAAATGTGTTTATTTCTGCTGTAAACATGTTTATTACTGCTATAAACGTGTTTATTTCTGCTGTAAACATGTTTATTTCTGCTGTAAACATGTTTATTTCTGCTGTAAATATGTTTATTCCTGCTATAAACATGTTTATTCCTGCTGTAAACATGTTTATTTCTGCTGTAAGCATGTTTATTCCTGCTGTAAACATGTTTATTTCTGCTATAAAAATGTTTATTCCTGCTGTAAATGTGTTTAATTCTGCTATAAACATGTTCTTTTCTGCTGTAAACATGCTAATTCCTGCTGTAAATGAGTTTATTTCTGCTGTAAACATGTTTATGTCTGCTGTAAACAGACTGTTTCCGCTGTAAACATGTTTATTCCTCCTAAAAATGTGTTCATTTCTGCTGTAAACACATTTATTTCTGCTGTAAACGTGTTCATTTCTGCTTTAAACATGTTTAGTCCTGCTATAAACATGTTTATTCCTGATGCAAACATGTTTATTTCTGCTGTAAACATGTTTATTCCTGCTGTAAACATGCTAATTCCTGCTGTAAACATGTTTATTTCTGTTGTAAACATGTTTTTTCTGCTGTAAACATGTATATTTCTGCTGTAAACACATTTATTTCTGCTGTAAAAATGTTTATTCCTGCTGTAAACATGATTAATCCTGCTGTAAATGTGTTTATTTCTGCTGTAAACATGTTTATTTCTGCTGTAAACACATTTATTTCTGCTGTAAATGTGCTAATTCCGGCTGTAACCGTGTTCATTTCTGCTGTGAACATGTTTATTTCTGTTGTAAACATGTTTATTACTGCTGTAAACGTGTTTATTTCTGCTGTAAACATGTTTAGTCTTGCTGTAAACATGTTTATTTCTGCTGTAAAAATGTTTGTCTGCTGTAAACACACTGTTTCTGCTGTAAACATGTTTATTTCTGCTGTAAACATGTTTATTCCTGCTATAAACATGTTTATTCCTGCTGTAAACATGTTTATTTCTGCTATAAAAATGTTTATTCCTGCTGTAAATGTGTTTAATTCTGCTGTAAACATGTTTATTTCTGCTGTAAACATGTTTATTTCTGCTGTAAACATGTATATTTCTGCTGTAAACACATTTATTTCTGCTGTAAAAATGTTTATTCCTGCTGTAAACATGATTAATCCTGCTGTAAATGTGTTTATTTCTGCTGTAAACATGTTTATTTCTGCTGTAAACACATTTATTTCTGCTGTAAATGTGCTAATTCCGGCTGTAAACATGTTTATGTCTGCTGTAAACATGTTTATTTCTGCTGTAAACATGTACATTTCTGCTGTAAACACATTTATTTCTGTTGTAAAAATGTTTATTCCTACTAGTAACGTGTTTATTCCTGCTATAAACGTTTTTATTTCTGCTATAAACATGTTTATTCCTTCTGTAAACGTGTTTATTTCTGCTGTAAACGTGTTTATTTCTGCTGTAAACATTTATTTTTCTGCTGTAAACATGTTTATTCCTGCTGTAAATATGATTAATCCTGCTGTAAATGTCTTTATTTCTGCTGTAAACATGTTTATTTCTGTTGTAAACACATTTATTTCTGCTGTAAATGTGCTAATTCTGGCTGTAACCGTGTTCATTTCTGCTGTGAACATGTTTATTTCTGTTGTAAACATGTTTAGTCTTGCTGTAAACATGTTTATTTCTGCTGTAAAAATGTTTATGTCTGCCGTAAACACACTGTTTCTGATGTAAACATGTTTATTTTTACTATAAATGTCTTTGTTTCTGCTGTAAACATGCTTATTTCTGCTGTGAACATGTTTATTTCTGCTGTAAATATGTTTATTCCTGCTATAAACATGTTTATTCCTACTAGTAACGTGTTTATTCCTGCTATAAACGTTTTTATTTCTGCTATAAACATGTTTATTCCTTCTGTAAACGTGTTTATTTCTGCTGTAAACGTGTTTATTTCTGCTGTAAACATTTATTTTTCTGCTGTAAACATGTTTATTCCTGCTGTAAATATGATTAATCCTGCTGTAAATGTCTTTATTTCTGCTGTAAACATGTTTATTTCTGTTGTAAACACATTTATTTCTGCTGTAAATGTGCTAATTCTGGCTGTAACCGTGTTCATTTCTGCTGTGAACATGTTTATTTCTGTTGTAAACATGTTTAGTCTTGCTGTAAACATGTTTATTTCTGCTGTAAAAATGTTTATGTCTGCCGTAAACACACTGTTTCTGATGTAAACATGTTTATTTTTACTATAAATGTCTTTGTTTCTGCTGTAAACATGCTTATTTCTGCTGTGAACATGTTTATTTCTGCTGTAAATATGTTTATTCCTGCTATAAACATGTTTATTCCTGCTGTAAACATGTTTATTTCTGCTGTAAGCATGTTTATTCCTGCTGTAAACATGTTTATTTCTGCTATAAAAATGTTTATTCCTGCTGTAAATGTGTTTAATTCTGCTGTAAACATGTTTATTTCTGCTGTATATGTGTTTATTTCTGCTGTAAACATATATATTCCTTCTGAAAACGTGCTAATTCCGGCTGTAAACATGTTTATGTCTGCTGTAAACATGTTTATTTCTGCTGTAAACATGTATATTTCTGCTGTAAACATGATTAATCCTGCTGTAAATGTGTTTATTTCTGCTGTAAACATGTTTATTACTGCTATAAACGTGTTTATTTCTGCTGTAAACATGTTTATTTCTGCTGTAAACATGTTTATTTCTGCTGTAAATATGTTTATTCCTGCTATAAACATGTTTATTCCTGCTGTAAACATGTTTATTTCTGCTGTAAGCATGTTTATTCCTGCTGTAAACATGTTTATTTCTGCTATAAAAATGTTTATTCCTGCTGTAAATGTGTTTAATTCTGCTATAAACATGTTCTTTTCTGCTGTAAACATGCTAATTCCTGCTGTAAATGAGTTTATTTCTGCTGTAAACATGTTTATGTCTGCTGTAAACAGACTGTTTCCGCTGTAAACATGTTTATTCCTCCTAAAAATGTGTTCATTTCTGCTGTAAACACATTTATTTCTGCTGTAAACGTGTTCATTTCTGCTTTAAACATGTTTAGTCCTGCTATAAACATGTTTATTCCTGATGCAAACATGTTTATTTCTGCTGTAAACATGTTTATTCCTGCTGTAAACATGCTAATTCCTGCTGTAAACATGTTTATTTCTGTTGTAAACATGTTTTTTTCTGCTGTAAACATGTATATTTCTGCTGTAAACACATTTATTTCTGCTGTAAAAATGTTTATTCCTGCTGTAAACATGATTAATCCTGCTGTAAATGTGTTTATTTCTGCTGTAAACATGTTTATTTCTGCTGTAAACACATTTATTTCTGCTGTAAATGTGCTAATTCCGGCTGTAACCGTGTTCATTTCTGCTGTGAACATGTTTATTTCTGTTGTAAACATGTTTATTACTGCTGTAAACGTGTTTATTTCTGCTGTAAACATGTTTAGTCTTGCTGTAAACATGTTTATTTCTGGTGTAAAAATGTTTATGTCTGCTGTAAACACACTGTTTCTGCTGTAAACATGTTTATTTCTGCTGTAAACATGTTTATTCCTGCTATAAACATGTTTATTCCTGCTGTAAACATGTTTATTTCTGCTATAAAAATGTTTATTCCTGCTGTAAATGTGTTTAATTCTGCTGTAAACATGTTTATTTCTGCTGTAAACATGTTTATTTCTGCTGTAAACATGTATATTTCTGCTGTAAACACATTTATTTCTGCTGTAAAAATGTTTATTCCTGCTGTAAACATGATTAATCCTGCTGTAAATGTGTTTATTTCTGCTGTAAACATGTTTATTTCTGCTGGAAACACATTTATTTCTGCTGTAAATGTGCTAATTCCGGCTGTAACCGTGTTAATTTCTGCTGTGAACATGTTTATTTCTGTTGTAAACATGTTTATTACTGCTATAAACGTGTTTATTTCTGTTGTAAACATGTTTATTTCTGCTGTAAACATGTTTATTCCTGCTATAAACATGTTTATTCCTGCTGTAAACATGTTTATTTCTGCTATAAAAATGTTTATTCCTGCTGTAAATGTGTTTAATTCTGCTGTAAACATGTTTATTTCTGCTGTAAATGTGTTTATTTCTGCTGTAAACATATATATTCCTTCTGAAAACGTGCTAATTCCTGCTGTAAACATGTTTATGTCTGCTGTAAACATGTTTATTTCTGCTGTAAACATGTATATTTCTGCTGTAAACACATTTATTTCTGCTGTAAAAATGTTTATTCCTGCTGTAAACATGATTAATCCTGCTGTAAATGTGTTTATTTCTGCTGTAAACATGTTTATTTCTGCTGTAAACACATTTATTTCTGCTGTAAATGTGCTAATTCCGGCTGTAACCGTGTTCATTTCTGCTGTGAACATGTTTATTTCTGTTGTAAACATGTTTATTACTGCTGTAAACATGTTTATTTCTGCTGTAAACATGTTTATTCCTTCTATCAATGTGTTTATTTCTGCTTTAAACATGTTTAGTCCTGCTATAAACATGTTTATTCCTGATGCAAAAATTCTAATTCCTGCTGTAAACATGTTTATTTCTGCTGTAAACATGTTTATTCCCGCTGTAAACATGCTAATTCCTGCTGTAAACATGTTTATTTCTGTTGTAAACATGTTTATTTCTGCTGTAAACATGTTTATTCTTGCTATCAACATGTTTATTTCTGCTGTAAACATGTATATTCCTGCTATAAAAATGTTTATTCCTGCTGTAAACATGTTTATTTCTGCTATAAAAATGTTTATTCCTGCTGTAAATGTGTTTAATTCTGCTATAAATATGTTCTTTTCTGCTGTAAACATGCTAATTCCTGCTGTAAATGAGTTTATTTCTGCTGTAAACATGTTTATGTCTGCTGTAAACAGACTGTTTCCGCTGTAAACATGTTTATTCCTCCTAAAAATGTGTTCATTTCTGCTGTAAACACATTTATTTCTGCTGTAAACGTGTTCATTTCTGCTTTAAACATGTTTAGTCCTGCTATAAACATGTTTATTCCTGATGCAAACATGTTTATTTCTGCTGTAAACATGTTTATTCCTGCTGTAAACATGCTAATTCCTGCTGTAAACATGTTTATTTCTGTTGTAAACATGTTTTTTTCTGCTGTAAACATGTATATTTCTGCTGTAAACACATTTATTTCTGCTGTAAAAATGTTTATTCCTGCTGTAAACATGATTAATCCTGCTGTAAATGTGTTTATTTCTGCTGTAAACATGTTTATTTCTGCTGTAAACACATTTATTTCTGCTGTAAATGTGCTAATTCCGGCTGTAACCGTGTTCATTTCTGCTGTGAACATGTTTATTTCTGTTGTAAACATGTTTATTACTGCTGTAAACGTGTTTATTTCTGCTGTAAACATGTTTAGTCTTGCTGTAAACATGTTTATTTCTGCTGTAAAAATGTTTGTCTGCTGTAAACACACTGTTTCTGCTGTAAACATGTTTATTTCTGCTGTAAACATGTTTATTCCTGCTATAAACATGTTTATTCCTGCTGTAAACATGTTTATTTCTGCTATAAAAATGTTTATTCCTGCTGTAAATGTGTTTAATTCTGCTGTAAACATGTTTATTTCTGCTGTAAACATGTTTATTTCTGCTGTAAACATGTATATTTCTGCTGTAAACACATTTCTTTCTGCTGTAAAAATGTTTATTCCTGCTGTAAACATGATTAATCCTGCTGTAAATGTGTTTATTTCTGCTGTAAACATGTTTATTTCTGCTGTAATCACATTTATTTCTGCCGTAAATGTGCTAATTCCGGCTGTAACCGTGTTCATTTCTGCTGTGAACATGTTTATTTCTGTTGTAAACATGTTTATTACTGCTATAAACGTGTTTATTTCTGTTGTAAACATGTTTATTTCTGCTGTAAACATGTTTATTCCTGCTATAAACATGTTTATTCCTGCTGTAAACATGTTTATTTCTGCTATAAAAATGTTTATTCCTGCTGTAAATGTGTTTAATTCTGCTGTAAACATGTTTATTTCTGCTGTAAATGTGTTTATTTCTGCTGTAAACATATATATTCCTTCTGAAAACGTGCTAATTCCTGCTGTAAACATGTTTATTCCTGCTGTAAACATGATTAACCCTGCTGTAAATGTGTTTATTTCTGCTGTAAACATGTTTATTTCTGCTGTAAACATGTATATTCCTGCTATAAAAATGTTTATTCCTGCTGTAAACATGTTTATTTCTGCTATAAAAATGTTTATTCCTGCTGTAAATGTGTTTAATTCTGCTATAAACATGTTCTTTTCTGCTGTAAACATGCTAATTCCTGCTGTAAATGAGTTTATTTCTGCTGTAAACATGTTTATGTCTGCTGTAAACAGACTGTTTCCGCTGTAAACATGTTTATTCCTCCTAAAAATGTGTTCATTTCTGCTGTAAACACATTTATTTCTGCTGTAAACGTGTTCATTTCTGCTTTAAACATGTTTAGTCCTGCTATAAACATGTTTATTCCTGATGCAAACATGTTTATTTCTGCTGTAAACATGTTTATTCCTGCTGTAAACATGCTAATTCCTGCTGTAAACATGTTTATTTCTGTTGTAAACATGTTTTTTTCTGCTGTAAACATGTATATTTCTGCTGTAAACACATTTATTTCTGCTGTAAAAATGTTTATTCCTGCTGTAAACATGATTAATCCTGCTGTAAATGTGTTTATTTCTGCTGTAAACATGTTTATTTCTGCTGTAAACACATTTATTTCTGCTGTAAATGTGCTAATTCCGGCTGTAACCGTGTTCATTTCTGCTGTGAACATGTTTATTTCTGTTGTAAACATGTTTATTACTGCTGTAAACGTGTTTATTTCTGCTGTAAACATGTTTAGTCTTGCTGTAAACATGTTTATTTCTGGTGTAAAAATGTTTATGTCTGCTGTAAACACACTGTTTCTGCTGTAAACATGTTTATTTCTGCTGTAAACATGTTTATTCCTGCTATAAACATGTTTATTCCTGCTGTAAACATGTTTATTTCTGCTATAAAAATGTTTATTCCTGCTGTAAATGTGTTTAATTCTGCTGTAAACATGTTTATTTCTGCTGTAAACATGTTTATTTCTGCTGTAAACATGTATATTTCTGCTGTAAACACATTTATTTCTGCTGTAAAAATGTTTATTCCTGCTGTAAACATGATTAATCCTGCTGTAAATGTGTTTATTTCTGCTGTAAACATGTTTATTTCTGCTGGAAACACATTTATTTCTGCTGTAAATGTGCTAATTCCGGCTGTAACCGTGTTAATTTCTGCTGTGAACATGTTTATTTCTGTTGTAAACATGTTTATTACTGCTATAAACGTGTTTATTTCTGTTGTAAACATGTTTATTTCTGCTGTAAACATGTTTATTCCTGCTATAAACATGTTTATTCCTGCTGTAAACATGTTTATTTCTGCTATAAAAATGTTTATTCCTGCTGTAAATGTGTTTAATTCTGCTGTAAACATGTTTATTTCTGCTGTAAATGTGTTTATTTCTGCTGTAAACATGTTTATGTCTGCTGTAAACATGTTTATTTCTGCTGTAAACATGTATATTTCTGCTGTAAACACATTTATTTCTGCTGTAAAAATGTTTATTCCTGCTGTAAACATGATTAATCCTGCTGTAAATGTGTTTATTTCTGCTGTAAACATGTTTATTTCTGCTGTAAACACATTTATTTCTGCTGTAAAAATGTTTATTCCTGCTGTAAACATGATTAATCCTGCTGTAAATGTGTTTATTTCTGCTGTAAACATGTTTATTTCTGCTGTAAACACATTTATTTCTGCTGTAAAAATGTTTATTCCTGCTGTAAACATGATTAATCCGGCTGTAACCGTGTTCATTTCTGCTGTGAACATGTTTATTTCTGTTGTAAACATGTTTATTACTGCTGTAAACATGTTTATTTCTGCTGTAAACATGTTTATTCCTTCTATCAATGTGTTTATTTCTGCTTTAAACATGTTTAGTCCTGCTATAAACATGTTTATTCCTGATGCAAAAATTCTAATTCCTGCTGTAAACATGTTTATTTCTGCTGTAAACATGTTTATTCCCGCTGTAAACATGCTAATTCCTGCTGTAAACATGTTTATTTCTGTTGTAAACATGTTTATTTCTGCTGTAAACATGTTTATTCTTGCTATCAACATGTTTATTTCTGCTGTAAACATGTATATTCCTGCTATAAAAATGTTTATTCCTGCTGTAAACATGTTTATTTCTGCTATAAAAATGTTTATTCCTGCTGTAAATGTGTTTAATTCTGCTATAAATATGTTCTTTTCTGCTGTAAACATGCTAATTCCTGCTGTAAATGAGTTTATTTCTGCTGTAAACATGTTTATGTCTGCTGTAAACAGACTGTTTCCGCTGTAAACATGTTTATTCCTCCTAAAAATGTGTTCATTTCTGCTGTAAACACATTTATTTCTGCTGTAAACGTGTTCATTTCTGCTTTAAACATGTTTAGTCCTGCTATAAACATGTTTATTCCTGATGCAAACATGTTTATTTCTGCTGTAAACATGTTTATTCCTGCTGTAAACATGCTAATTCCTGCTGTAAACATGTTTATTTCTGTTGTAAACATGTTTTTTTCTGCTGTAAACATGTATATTTCTGCTGTAAACACATTTATTTCTGCTGTAAAAATGTTTATTCCTGCTGTAAACATGATTAATCCTGCTGTAAATGTGTTTATTTCTGCTGTAAACATGTTTATTTCTGCTGTAAACACATTTATTTCTGCTGTAAATGTGCTAATTCCGGCTGTAACCGTGTTCATTTCTGCTGTGAACATGTTTATTTCTGTTGTAAACATGTTTATTACTGCTGTAAACGTGTTTATTTCTGCTGTAAACATGTTTAGTCTTGCTGTAAACATGTTTATTTCTGCTGTAAAAATGTTTGTCTGCTGTAAACACACTGTTTCTGCTGTAAACATGTTTATTTCTGCTGTAAACATGTTTATTCCTGCTATAAACATGTTTATTCCTGCTGTAAACATGTTTATTTCTGCTATAAAAATGTTTATTCCTGCTGTAAATGTGTTTAATTCTGCTGTAAACATGTTTATTTCTGCTGTAAACATGTTTATTTCTGCTGTAAACATGTTTAGTCTTGCTGTAAACATGTTTATTTCTGCTGTAAAAATGTTTATGTCTGCTGTAAACACACTGTTTCTGCTGTAAACATGTTTATTTCTGCTGTAAACATGTTTATTCCTGCTATAAACATGTTTATTCCTGCTGTAAACATGTTTATTTCTGCTATAAAAATGTTTATTCCTGCTGTAAATGTGTTTAATTCTGCTGTAAACATGTTTATTTCTGCTGTAAACATGTTTATTTCTGCTGTAAACATGTATATTTCTGCTGTAAACACATTTCTTTCTGCTGTAAAAATGTTTATTCCTGCTGTAAACATGATTAATCCTGCTGTAAATGTGTTTATTTCTGCTGTAAACATGTTTATTTCTGCTGTAATCACATTTATTTCTGCTGTAAATGTGCTAATTCCGGCTGTAACCGTGTTCATTTCTGCTGTGAACATGTTTATTTCTGTTGTAAACATGTTTATTACTGCTATAAACGTGTTTATTTCTGTTGTAAACATGTTTATTTCTGCTGTAAACATGTTTATTCCTGCTATAAACATGTTTATTCCTGCTGTAAACATGTTTATTTCTGCTATAAAAATGTTTATTCCTGCTGTAAATGTGTTTAATTCTGCTGTAAACATGTTTATTTCTGCTGTAAATGTGTTTATTTCTGCTGTAAACATATATATTCCTTCTGAAAACGTGCTAATTCCTGCTGTAAACATGTTTATTCCTGCTGTAAACATGATTAACCCTGCTGTAAATGTGTTTATTTCTGCTGTAAACATGTTTATTTCTGCTGTAAACACATTTATTTCTGCTGTAAATGTGCTAATTCCGGCTGTAACCGTGTTCATTTCTGCTGTGAACATGTTTATTTCTGTTGTAAACATGTTTATTACTGCTGTAAACATGTTTATTTCTGCTGTAAACATGTTTATTCCTTCTATCAATGTGTTTATTTCTGCTTTAAACATGTTTAGTCCTGCTATAAACATGTTTATTCCTGATGCAAAAATTCTAATTCCTGCTGTAAACATGTTTATTTCTGCTGTAAACATGTTTATTCCCGCTGTAAACATGCTAATTCCTGCTGTAAACATGTTTATTTCTGTTGTAAACATGTTTATTTCTGCTGTAAACATGTTTATTCTTGCTATCAACATGTTTATTTCTGCTGTAAACATGTATATTCCTGCTATAAAAATGTTTATTCCTGCTGTAAACATGTTTATTTCTGCTATAAAAATGTTTATTCCTGCTGTAAATGTGTTTAATTCTGCTATAAACATGTTCTTTTCTGCTGTAAACATGCTAATTCCTGCTGTAAATGAGTTTATTTCTGCTGTAAAGATGTTTATGTCTGCTGTAAACAGACTGTTTCCGCTTTAAACATGTTTATTCCTCCTAAAAATGTGTTCATTTCTGCTGTAAACACATTTATTTCTGCTGTAAACGTGTTCATTTCTGCTTTAAACATGTTTAGTCCTGCTGTAAACATGTTTATTCCTGCTGTAAACATGCTAATTCCTGCTGTAAACATGTTTATTTCTGTTGTAAACATGTTTTTTTCTGCTGTAAACATGTATATTTCTGCTGTAAACACATTTATTTCTGCTGTAAAAATGTTTATTCCTGCTGTAAACATGATTAATCCTGCTGTAAATGTGTTTATTTCTGCTGTAAACATGTTTATTTCTGCTGTAAACACATTTATTTCTGCTGTAAATGTGCTAATTCCGGCTGTAACCGTGTTCATTTCTGCTGTGAACATGTTTATTTCTGTTGTAAACATGTTTATTACTGCTGTAAACGTGTTTATTTCTGCTGTAAACATGTTTAGTCTTGCTGTAAACATGTTTATTTCTGCTGTAAAAATGTTTATGTCTGCTGTAAACACACTGTTTCTGCTGTAAACATGTTTATTTCTGCTGTAAACATGTTTATTCCTGCTATAAACATGTTTATTCCTGCTGTAAACATGTTTATTTCTGCTATAAAAATGTTTATTCCTGCTGTAAATGTGTTTAATTCTGCTGTAAACATGTTTATTTCTGCTGTAAACATGTTTATTTCTGCTGTAAACATGTATATTTCTGCTGTAAACACATTTCTTTCTGCTGTAAAAATGTTTATTCCTGCTGTAAACATGATTAATCCTGCTGTAAATGTGTTTATTTCTGCTGTAAACATGTTTATTTCTGCTGTAATCACATTTATTTCTGCTGTAAATGTGCTAATTCCGGCTGTAACCGTGTTCATTTCTGCTGTGAACATGTTTATTTCTGTTGTAAACATGTTTATTACTGCTATAAACGTGTTTATTTCTGTTGTAAACATGTTTATTTCTGCTGTAAACATGTTTATTCCTGCTATAAACATGTTTATTCCTGCTGTAAACATGTTTATTTCTGCTATAAAAATGTTTATTCCTGCTGTAAATGTGTTTAATTCTGCTGTAAACATGTTTATTTCTGCTGTAAATGTGTTTATTTCTGCTGTAAACATATATATTCCTTCTGAAAACGTGCTAATTCCTGCTGTAAACATGTTTATGTCTGCTGTAAACATGTTTATTTCTGCTGTAAACATGTATATTTCTGCTGTAAACACATTTATTTCTGCTGTAAAAATGTTTATTCCTGCTGTAAACATGATTAATCCTGCTGTAAATGTGTTTATTTCTGCTGTAAACATGTTTATTTCTGCTGTAAATGTGCTAATTCCGGCTGTAACCGTGTTCATTTCTGCTGTGAACATGTTTATTTCTGTTGTAAACATGTTTATTACTGCTATAAACGTGTTTATTTCTGCTGTAAACATGTTTAGTCTTGCTGTAAACATGTTTATTTCTGCTGTAAAAATGTTTATGTCTGCTGTAAACACACTGTTTCTGCTGTAAACATGTTTATTTTTACTATAAATGTCTTTGTTTCTGCTGTAAACATGTTTATTTCTGCTGTAAATATGTTTATTCCTGCTATAAACATGTTTATTCCTGCTGTAAACATGTTTATTTCTGCTGTAAGCATGTTTATTCCTGCTGTAAACATGATTATTCCTGCTGGAAACGTGTTTAATTCTGCTATAAACGTGTTTATTTCTGCTAAAAACATTTATTTTTCTGCTGTAAACATGTTTATTCCTTCTATCAATGTGTTTATTTCTGCTTTAAACGTATATATTTCTGTTGTGAACATGTTCGTTCTTGCTGTAAGTGTCTATTTCTGCCGTAAACATGTTTATTCCTGCTGTTAACATGTTTATTTCTGCTGTAAACGTGCTAATTCCTGCTGTAAACATGATTATTCCTGCTGGAAACGTGTTTAATTCTGCTATAAACGTGTTTATTTCTGCTGTAAACATTTATTTTTCTGCTGTAAACATGTTTATTCCTGCTGTAAACATGATTATTCCTGCTGTAAACGTGTTTATTTCTGCTGTAAACATGTTTATTCCTGCTGTAAATGTGTTTAATTCTGCTGTAAACATGTTTATTTCTGCTGTAAATGTGTTTATTTCTGCTGTAAACATATATATTCCTTCTGAAAATGTGCTAATTCCTGCTGTAAACATGTTTATGTCTGCTGTAAACATGTTTATTTCTGCTGTAAGCATGTTTATTCCTGCTGTAAACATGATTATTCCTGCTGGAAACGTGTTTAATTCTGCTATAAACGTGTTTATTTCTGCTAAAAACATTTAATTTTCTGCTGTAAACATGTTTATTCCTTCTATCAATGTGTTTATTTCTGCTGTAAACATATATATTTCTGTTGTGAACATGTTTGTTCGTGCTGTGTCTATTTCTGCCGTAAACATGTTTATTTCTGCTGTTAACATGCTAATTCCTGCTGTAAATGAGTTTATTTCTGCTGTAAACATGTTTATTACTGCTATAAACGTGTTTATTTCTGTTGTAAACATGTTTATTTCTGCTGTAAACATGTTTATTCCTGCTATAAACATGTTTATTCCTGCTGTAAACATGTTTATTTCTGCTATAAAAATGTTTATTCCTGCTGTAAATGTGTTTAATTCTGCTGTAAACATGTTTATTTCTGCTGTAAATGTGTTTATTTCTGCTGTAAACATATATATTCCTTCTGAAAACGTGCTAATTCCTGCTGTAAACATGTTTATGTCTGCTGTAAACATGTTTATTTCTGCTGTAAACATGTATATTTCTGCTGTAAACACATTTATTTCTGCTGTAAAAATGTTTATTCCTGCTGTAAACATGATTAGTCCTGCTGTAAATGTGTTTATTTCTGCTGTAAACATGTTTATTTCTGCTGTAAACACATTTATTTCTGCTGTAAATGTGCTAATTCCGGCTGTAACCGTGTTCATTTCTGCTGTGAACATGTTTATTTCTGTTGTAAACATGTTTATTACTGCTGTAAACATGTTTATTTCTGCTGTAAACATGTTTATTCCTTCTATCAATGTGTTTATTTCTGCTTTAAACATGTTTAGTCCTGCTATAAACATGTTTATTCCTGATGCAAACATGCTAATTCCTGCTGTAAACATGTTTATTTCTGCTGTAAACATGTTTATTCCTGCTGTAAACATGCTAATTCCTGCTGTAAACATGTATATTCCTGCTATAAAAATGTTTATTCCTGCTGTAAACATGTTTATTTCTGCTATAAAAATGTTTATTCCTGCTGTAAATGTGTTTAATTCTGCTATAAACATGTTCTTTTCTGCTGTAAACATGCTAATTCCTGCTGTAAATGAGTTTATTTCTGCTGTAAACATGTTTATGTCTGCTGTAAACAGACTGTTTCCGCTGTAAACATGTTTATTCCTCCTAAAAATGTGTTCATTTCTGCTGTAAACACATTTATTTCTGCTGTAAACGTGTTCATTTCTGCTTTAAACATGTTTAGTCCTGCTATAAACATGTTTATTCCTGATGCAAACATGTTTATTTCTGCTGTAAACATGTTTATTCCTGCTGTAAACATGCTAATTCCTGCTGTAAACATGTTTATTTCTGTTGTAAACATGTTTTTTTCTGCTGTAAACATGTATATTTCTGCTGTAAACACATTTATTTCTGCTGTAAAAATGTTTATTCCTGCTGTAAACATGATTAATCCTGCTGTAAATGTGTTTATTTCTGCTGTAAACATGTTTATTTCTGCTGTAAACACATTTATTTCTGCTGTAAATGTGCTAATTCCGGCTGTAACCATGTTCATTTCTGCTGTGAACATGTTTATTTCTGTTGTAAACATGTTTATTACTGCTGTAAACGTGTTTATTTCTGCTGTAAACATGTTTAGTCTTGCTGTAAACATGTTTATTTCTGCTGTAAAAATGTTTATGTCTGCTGTAAACACACTGTTTCTGCTGTAAACATGTTTATTTCTGCTGTAAACATGTTTATTCCTGCTGTAAACATGTTTATTTCTGCTATAAAAATGTTTATTCCTGCTGTAAATGTGTTTAATTCTGCTGTAAACATGTTTATTTCTGCTGTAAACATTTTTATTTCTGCTGTAAACATGTATATTTCTGCTGTAAACACATTTATTTCTGCTGTAAAAATGTTTATTCCTGCTGTAAACATGATTAATCCTGCTGTAAATGTGTTTATTTCTGCTGTAAACATGTTTATTTCTGCTGTAAACACATTTATTTCTGCTGTAAACATGTTTATTACTGCTATAAACGTGTTTATTTCTGTTGTAAACATGTTTATTTCTGCTGTAAACATGTTTATTCCTGCTATAAACATGTTTATTCCTGCTGTAAACATGTTTATTTCTGCTATAAAAATGTTTATTCCTGCTGTAAATGTGTTTAATTCTGCTGTAAACATGTTTATTTCTGCTGTAAATGTGTTTATTTCTGCTGTAAACATATATATTCCTTCTGAAAACGTGCTAATTCCTGCTGTAAACATGTTTATGTCTGCTGTAAACATGTTTATTTCTGCTGTAAACATGTATATTTCTGCTGTAAACACATTTATTTCTGCTGTAAAAATGTTTATTCCTGCTGTAAACATGATTAATCCTGCTGTAAATGTGTTTATTTCTGCTGTAAACATGTTTATTTCTGCTGTAAATGTGCTAATTCCGGCTGTAACCGTGTTCATTTCTGCTGTGAACATGTTTATTTCTGTTGTAAACATGTTTATTACTGCTATAAACGTGTTTATTTCTGCTGTAAACATGTTTAGTCTTGCTGTAAACATGTTTATTTCTGCTGTAAAAATGTTTATGTCTGCTGTAAACACACTGTTTCTGCTGTAAACATGTTTATTTTTACTATAAATGTCTTTGTTTCTGCTGTAAACATGCTTATTTCTGCTGTAAACATGTTTATTTCTGCTGTAAATATGTTTATTCCTGCTATAAACATGTTTATTCCTGCTGTAAACATGTTTATTTCTGCTGTAAGCATGTTTATTCCTGCTGTAAACATGATTATTCCTGCTGGAAACGTGTTTAATTCTGCTATAAACGTGTTTATTTCTGCTAAAAACATTTATTTTTCTGCTGTAAACATGTTTATTCCTTCTATCAATGTGTTTATTTCTGCTTTAAACGTATATATTTCTGTTGTGAACATGTTCGTTCTTGCTGTAAATGTCTATTTCTGCCGTAAACATGTTTATTCCTGCTGTTAACATGTTTATTTCTGCTGTAAACGTGCTAATTCCTGCTGTAAACATGATTATTCCTGCTGGAAACGTGTTTAATTCTGCTATAAACGTGTTTATTTCTGCTGTAAACATTTATTTTTCTGCTGTAAACATGTTTATTCCTGCTGTAAACATGATTATTCCTGCTGTAAACGTGTTTATTTCTGCTGTAAAAATGTTTATTCCTGCTGTAAATGTGTTTAATTCTGCTGTAAACATGTTTATTTCTGCTGTAAATGTGTTTATTTCTGCTGTAAACATATATATTCCTTCTGAAAATGTGCTAATTCCTGCTGTAAACATGTTTATGTCTGCTGTACACATGTTTATTTCTGCTGTAAGCATGTTTATTCCTGCTGTAAACATGATTATTCCTGCTGGAAACGTGTTTAATTCTGCTATAAACGTGTTTATTTCTGCTAAAAACATTTAATTTTCTGCTGTAAACATGTTTATTCCTTCTATCAATGTGTTTATTTCTGCTTTAAACATATATATTTCTGTTGTGAACATGTTCGTTCGTGCTGTGTCTATTTCTGCCGTAAACATGTTTATTTCTGCTGTTAACATGCTAATTCCTGCTGTAAATGAGTTTATTTCTGCTGTAAACATGTTTATTCCTCCTAAAAATGTGTTCATTTCTGCTGTAAACACATTCATTTCTGCTGTAAACGTATTCATTTCTGCTTTAAACATGTTTAGTCCTGCTATAAACATGTTTATTCCTGATGCAAACATGTTTATTTCTGCTGTAAACATGTTTATTCCTGCTGTAAACATGCTAATCCCTGCTGTAAACATGTTTATTTCTGTTGTAAACATGTTTATTTCTGCTGTAAACATGTTTATTCTTGCTATCAACGTGTTTATTTCTGCTGTAAACATGTATATTCCTGCTATAAACATGTTTATTCCTGCTCTAAACATGTTTATTTCTGCTATAAAAATGTTTATTCCTGCTGTAAATGAGTTTATTTCTGCTGTAAACATGTTTATGTCTGCTGTAAACAGACTGTTTCCGCTGTAAACATGTTTATTCCTCCTAAAAATGTGTTCATTTCCGCTGTAAACCCATTTATTTCTGCTGTAAACGTGTTCATTTCTGCTTTAAACATGTTTAGTCCTGCTATAAACATGTTTATTCCTGATGCAAACATGTTTATTTCTGCTGTAAACATGTTTATTCCTGCTGTAAACATGCTAATTCCTGCTGTAAACATGTTTATTTCTGTTGTAAACATGTTTTTTTCTGCTGTAAACATGTATATTTCTGCTGTAAACACATTTATTTCTGCTGTAAAAATGTTTATTCCTGCTGTAAACATGATTAATCCTGCTGTAAATGTGTTTATTTCTGCTGTAAACATGTTTATTTCTGCTGTAAACACATTTATTTCTGCTGTAAATGTGCTAATTCCGGCTGTAACCGTGTTAATTTCTGCTGTGAACATGTTTATTTCTGTTGTAAACATGTTTATTACTGCTGTAAACGTGTTTATTTCTGCTGTAAACATGTTTAGTCTTGCTGTAAACATGTTTATTTCTGCTGTAAAAATGTTTATGTCTGCTGTAAACACACTGTTTCTGCTGTAAACATGTTTATTCCTGCTGTAAACATGCTAATTCCTGCTGTAAACATGTTTATTTCTGCTATAAAAATGTTTATTCCTGCTGTAAATGTGTTTATTTCTGCTGTAAACATGTTTATGTCTGCTGTAAACAGACTGTTTCCGCTGTAAACATGTTTATTCCTCCTAAAAATGTGTTCATTTCTGCTGTAAACACATTTATTTCTGCTGTAAACGTATTCATTTCTGCTTTAAACATGTTTAGTCCTGCTATAAACATGTTTATTCCTGATGCAAACATGTTTATTTCTGCTGTAAACATGTTTATTCCTGCTGTAAACATGCTAATTCCTGCTGTAAACATGTTTATTTCTGTTGTAAACATGTTTTTTTCTGCTGTAAACATGTATATTTCTGCTGTAAACACATTTATTTCTGCTGTAAAAATGTTTATTCCTGCTGTAAACATGATTAATCCTGCTGTAAATGTGTTTATTTCTGCTGTAAACATGTTTATTTCTGCTGTAAACACATTTATTTCTGCTGTAAATGTGCTAATTCCGGCTGTAACCGTGTTCATTTCTGCTGTGAACATGTTTATTTCTGTTGTAAACATGTTTATTACTGCTATAAACGTGTTTATTTCTGCTGTAAACATGTTTAGTCTTGCTGTAAACATGTTTATTTCTGCTGTAAAAATGTTTATGTCTGCTGTAAACACACTGTTTCTGCTGTAAACATGTTTATTTTTACTATAAATGTCTTTGTTTCTGCTGTAAACATGCTTATTTCTGCTGTAAACATGTTTATTTCTGCTGTAAATATGTTTATTCCTGCTATAAACATGTTTATTCCTGCTGTAAACATGTTTATTTCTGCTGTAAGCATGTTTATTCCTGCTGTAAACATGATTATTCCTGCTGGAAACGTGTTTAATTCTGCTATAAACATGTTTATTTCAGCTAAAAACATTTAATTTTCTGCTGTAAACATGTTTATTCCTTCTATCAATGTGTTTATTTCTGCTTTAAACATATATATTTCTGTTGTGAACATGTTCGTTCTTGCTGTAAGTGTCTATTTCTGCCGTAAACATGTTTATTCCTGCTGTAAAAATGTTTATTTTTACTGTAAACGTGCTAATTCCTGCTGTAAACATGTTTATTCCTGCTGTAAACATGTTTATTTCTGCTGTTAACATGTTTATTCCTGCTGTAAAAATGTTTATTTTTACTGTAAACGTGCTAATTCCTGCTGTAAACATGTTTATTCCTGCTGTAAACATGTTTATTTCTGCTGTAAACGTGCTTATTCCTGCTGTACACGTGTTTATTTCTGTTGTAAACATGTTAATTTCTGCTGTAAACATGTTTATTTCTGCAATAAAAAAGTTTATTCCTGCAGTAAATGTGCTTATTTCTGCTATAAACATGTTTATTCCTACTGTAAATGACCTATTTCCTGCTGTAAACGTGTTTATTTCTGCTGTAAACATGTTTATGTCTGCTGTAAACATGTTTATTTCTGCTGTAAACATGTATATTTCTGCTGTAAACACAATTATTTCTGCTGTAAAAATGTTTATTCCTGCTGTAAACATGATTAATCCTGCTGTAAATGTGTTTATTTCTGCTGTAAACATGTTTATTTCTGCTGTAAATGTGCTAATTCCGGCTGTAACCGTGTTCATTTCTGCTGTGAACATGTTTATTTCTTTTGTAAACATGTTTATTACTGCTATAAACGTGTTTATTTCTGCTGTAAACATGTTTAGTCTTGCTGTAAACATGTTTATTTCTGCTGTAAAAATGTTTATGTCTGCTGTAAACACACTGTTTCTGCTGTAAACATGTTTATTTTTACTATAAATGTCTTTGTTTCTGCTGTAAACATGCTTATTTCTGCTGTAAACATGTTTATTTCTGCTGTAAATATGTTTATTCCTGCTATAAACATGTTTATTCCTGCTGTAAACATGTTTATTTCTGCTGTAAGCATGTTTATTCCTGCTGTAAACATGATTATTCCTGCTGGAAACGTGTTTAATTCTGCTATAAACGTGTTTATTTCTGCTAAAAACATTTATTTTTCTGCTGTAAACATGTTTATTCCTTCTATCAATGTGTTTATTTCTGCTTTAAACGTATATATTTCTGTTGTGAACATGTTCGTTCTTGCTGTAAATGTCTATTTCTGCCGTAAACATGTTTATTCCTGCTGTTAACATGTTTATTTCTGCTGTAAACGTGCTAATTCCTGCTGTAAACATGATTATTCCTGCTGGAAACGTGTTTAATTCTGCTATAAACGTGTTTATTTCTGCTGTAAACATTTATTTTTCTGCTGTAAACATGTTTATTCCTGCTGTAAACATGATTATTCCTGCTGTAAACGTGTTTATTTCTGCTGTAAAAATGTTTATTCCTGCTGTAAATGTGTTTAATTCTGCTGTAAACATGTTTATTTCTGCTGTAAATGTGTTTATTTCTGCTGTAAACATATATATTCCTTCTGAAAATGTGCTAATTCCTGCTGTAAACATGTTTATGTCTGCTGTACACATGTTTATTTCTGCTGTAAGCATGTTTATTCCTGCTGTAAACATGATTATTCCTGCTGGAAACGTGTTTAATTCTGCTATAAACGTGTTTATTTCTGCTAAAAACATTTAATTTTCTGCTGTAAACATGTTTATTCCTTCTATCAATGTGTTTATTTCTGCTTTAAACATATATATTTCTGTTGTGAACATGTTCGTTCGTGCTGTGTCTATTTCTGCCGTAAACATGTTTATTTCTGCTGTTAACATGCTAATTCCTGCTGTAAATGAGTTTATTTCTGCTGTAAACATGTTTATTCCTCCTAAAAATGTGTTCATTTCTGCTGTAAACACATTTATTTCTGCTGTAAACGTATTCATTTCTGCTTTAAACATGTTTAGTCCTGCTATAAACATGTTTATTCCTGATGCAAACATGTTTATTTCTGCTGTAAACATGTTTATTCCTGCTGTAAACATGCTAATCCCTGCTGTAAACATGTTTATTTCTGTTGTAAACATGTTTATTTCTGCTGTAAACATGTTTATTCTTGCTATCAACGTGTTTATTTCTGCTGTAAACATGTATATTCCTGCTATAAACATGTTTATTCCTGCTCTAAACATGTTTATTTCTGCTATAAAAATGTTTATTCCTGCTGTAAATGAGTTTATTTCTGCTGTAAACATGTTTATGTCTGCTGTAAACAGACTGTTTCCGCTGTAAACATGTTTATTCCTCCTAAAAATGTGTTCATTTCCGCTGTAAACCCATTTATTTCTGCTGTAAACGTGTTCATTTCTGCTTTAAACATGTTTAGTCCTGCTATAAACATGTTTATTCCTGATGCAAACATGTTTATTTCTGCTGTAAACATGTTTATTCCTGCTGTAAACATGCTAATTCCTGCTGTAAACATGTTTATTTCTGTTGTAAACATGTTTTTTTCTGCTGTAAACATGTATATTTCTGCTGTAAACACATTTATTTCTGCTGTAAAAATGTTTATTCCTGCTGTAAACATGATTAATCCTGCTGTAAATGTGTTTATTTCTGCTGTAAACATGTTTATTTCTGCTGTAAACACATTTATTTCTGCTGTAAATGTGCTAATTCCGGCTGTAACCGTGTTAATTTCTGCTGTGAACATGTTTATTTCTGTTGTAAACATGTTTATTACTGCTGTAAACGTGTTTATTTCTGCTGTAAACATGTTTAGTCTTGCTGTAAACATGTTTATTTCTGCTGTAAAAATGTTTATGTCTGCTGTAAACACACTGTTTCTGCTGTAAACATGTTTATTCCTGCTGTAAACATGCTAATTCCTGCTGTAAACATGTTTATTTCTGCTATAAAAATGTTTATTCCTGCTGTAAATGTGTTTATTTCTGCTGTAAACATGTTTATGTCTGCTGTAAACAGACTGTTTCCGCTGTAAACATGTTTATTCCTCCTAAAAATGTGTTCATTTCTGCTGTAAACACATTTATTTCTGCTGTAAACGTATTCATTTCTGCTTTAAACATGTTTAGTCCTGCTATAAACATGTTTATTCCTGATGCAAACATGTTTATTTCTGCTGTAAACATGTTTATTCCTGCTGTAAACATGCTAATTCCTGCTGTAAACATGTTTATTTCTGTTGTAAACATGTTTTTTTCTGCTGTAAACATGTATATTTCTGCTGTAAACACATTTATTTCTGCTGTAAAAATGTTTATTCCTGCTGTAAACATGATTAATCCTGCTGTAAATGTGTTTATTTCTGCTGTAAACATGTTTATTTCTGCTGTAAACACATTTATTTCTGCTGTAAATGTGCTAATTCCGGCTGTAACCGTGTTCATTTCTGCTGTGAACATGTTTATTTCTGTTGTAAACATGTTTATTACTGCTATAAACGTGTTTATTTCTGCTGTAAACATGTTTAGTCTTGCTGTAAACATGTTTATTTCTGCTGTAAAAATGTTTATGTCTGCTGTAAACACACTGTTTCTGCTGTAAACATGTTTATTTTTACTATAAATGTCTTTGTTTCTGCTGTAAACATGCTTATTTCTGCTGTAAACATGTTTATTTCTGCTGTAAATATGTTTATTCCTGCTATAAACATGTTTATTCCTGCTGTAAACATGTTTATTTCTGCTGTAAGCATGTTTATTCCTGCTGTAAACATGATTATTCCTGCTGGAAACGTGTTTAATTCTGCTATAAACATGTTTATTTCAGCTAAAAACATTTAATTTTCTGCTGTAAACATGTTTATTCCTTCTATCAATGTGTTTATTTCTGCTTTAAACATATATATTTCTGTTGTGAACATGTTCGTTCTTGCTGTAAGTGTCTATTTCTGCCGTAAACATGTTTATTCCTGCTGTAAAAATGTTTATTTTTACTGTAAACGTGCTAATTCCTGCTGTAAACATGTTTATTCCTGCTGTAAACATGTTTATTTCTGCTGTTAACATGTTTATTCCTGCTGTAAAAATGTTTATTTTTACTGTAAACGTGCTAATTCCTGCTGTAAACATGTTTATTCCTGCTGTAAACATGTTTATTTCTGCTGTAAACGTGCTTATTCCTGCTGTACACGTGTTTATTTCTGTTGTAAACATGTTAATTTCTGCTGTAAACATGTTTATTTCTGCAATAAAAAAGTTTATTCCTGCAGTAAATGTGCTTATTTCTGCTATAAACATGTTTATTCCTACTGTAAATGACCTATTTCCTGCTGTAAACGTGTTTATTTCTGCTGTAAACATGTTTATGTCTGCTGTAAACATGTTTATTTCTGCTGTAAACATGTATATTTCTGCTGTAAACACAATTATTTCTGCTGTAAAAATGTTTATTCCTGCTGTAAACATGATTAATCCTGCTGTAAATGTGTTTATTTCTGCTGTAAACATGTTTATTTCTGCTGTAAATGTGCTAATTCCGGCTGTAACCGTGTTCATTTCTGCTGTGAACATGTTTATTTCTGTTGTAAACATGTTTATTACTGCTATAAACGTGTTTATTTCTGCTGTAAATATGTTTAGTCTTGCTGTAAACATGTTTATTTCTGCTGTAAAAATGTTTATGTCTGCTGTAAACACACTGTTTCTGCTGTAAACATGTTTATTTTTACTAAAAATGTCTTTGTTTCTGCTGTAAACATGCTTATTTCTGCTGTAAACATGTTTATTTCTGCTGTAAACATGTTTATTTCTGCTGTAAACATGTTTATTTCTGCTGTAAACACATTTATTTCTGCTGTAAATGTGCTAATTCCGGCTGTAACCGTGTTCATTTCTGCTGTGAACATGTTTTTTTCTGTTGTAAACATGTTTATTACTGCTATAAACGTGTTTATTTCTGCTGTAAATATGTTTAGTCTTGCTGTAAACATGTTTATTTCTGCTGTAAAAATGTTTATGTCTGCTGTAAACACACTGTTTCTGCTGTAAACATGTTTATTTTTACTGTAAATGTCTTTGTTTCTGCTGTAAACATGCTTATTTCTGCTGTAAACATGTTTATTTCTGCTGTAAACATGTTTATTTCTGCTGTAAATATGTTTATTCCTGCTATAAACATGTTTATTCCTGCTGTAAACATGTTTATTTCTGCTGTAAGCATGTTTATTCCTGCTGTAAACATGATTATTCCTGCTGGAAACGTGTTTAATTCTGCTATAAACGTGTTTATTTCTGCTAAAAACATTTATTTTTCTGCTGTAAACATGTTTATTCCTTCTATCAATGTGTTTATTTCTGCTTTAAACATATATATTTCTGTTGTGAACATGTTCGTTCTTGCTGTAAGTGTCTATTTCTGCCGTAAACATGTTTATTTCTGCTCTTAACATGTTTATTCCTGCTGTAAAAATGTTTATTTTTACTGTAAACGTGCTAATTCCTGCTGTAAACATGTTTATTCCTGCTGTAAACATTTTTATTTCTGCTGTAAACGTGCTTATTCCTGCTGTACACGTGTTTATTTCTGTTGTAAACATGTTAATTTCTGCTGTAAACATGTTTATTTCTGCAATAAAAAAGTTTATTCCTGCAGTAAATGTGCTTATTTCTGCTATAAACATGTTTATTCCTACTGTAAATGACCTTTTTCCTGCTGTAAACGTGTTTATTTCTACTGTAAACATGTTTATTTCTTCTGTAAACGTGCTAATTACTGCCGTAAATATGTTTATTTCTGCTGTAAACATGTTTATTCCTGCCGTAAACATGTTTATTTCCACTGTGAAAATGTTTTTTCTTGCTGTAAACATGTTTATTCCTGCTATAAACGTGTTTAATTCTGCAGTAAACGTGTTTATTTCTGCTTTAAACATGTTTTTTCCTGCTATAAACATGTTTATTCCTGATGCAAACATGTTTATTTCTGCTGTAAGCATATTTATTCCTGCTGTAAACATGATTATTCCTGCTGGAAACGTGTTTAATTCTGCTATAAACGTGTTTATTTCTACTGTAAACATGTTTATTTCTTCTGTAAACGTGCTAATTACTGCCGTAAATATGTTTATTTCTGCTGTAAACATGTTTATTCCTGCCGTAAACATGTTTATTTCTGCTGTGAAAATGTTTTTTCTTGCTGTAAACATGTTTATTCCTGCTATAAACGTGTTTAATTCTGCAGTAAACGTGTTTATTTCTGCTTTAAACATGTTTTTTCCTGCTATAAACATGTTTATTCCTGATGCAAACATGTTTATTTCTTCTGTAAGCATATTTATTCCTGCTGTAAACATGATTATTCCTGCTGGAAACGTGTTTAATTCTGCTATAAACGTGTTTATTTCTGCTGTAAACATTTATTTTTCTGCTATAAACATGTTTATTCCTGCTGTAAACATGATTATTCCTGCTGTAAATGTGTATTTCTGCTGTAAACACATTTATTTCTGCTGTAAACATGTTTATTCCTTCTGTAAACATGTTTATTTCTGCTGTAAAAATGTTTATTCCTGCTGTAAACATGTTTATTTCTGCTGTAAACGTTTATTTCTGCTGTAAACATGATTATTCCTGCTGGAAACGTGTTAAATTCTGCTATAAACGTGTTTATTTCTGCTAAAAACATTTATTTTTCTGCTGTAAACATGTTTATTCCTGCTGTAAACATGACTATTCCTGCTGTAAACATGTTTATTCCTGCTATAAACGTGTTTATTTCTGCTGTAAACATGTATATTCCTGCTATAAACGTGTTTATTTCTGCTGTAAACACATATATTTCCGCTGTAAACATGTTTATTCCTGCTGTAAATGTGTTTATTTCTGCTGTAAACGTGTGTTTCAGCTGTAAACACATTTATGCCTATTATAAACATGTTTATTTCTGCTGTAAACATGTTTATTCCTGCTATAAACATGGTATTCCTGATGTAAATGTGTTTAAATCTGCTGTAAACATGTTTTTTTTTCTGCTGTAAACATGCTAATTTGTGCTGTAAATGTGTATATTTCTGCTGTAAAAGTGTTTATCTCTGCTTTAAACATGTTTATTCCCCCTGTGAACGTGTTTATTTCTGCTGTAAACATGTTTATTTCTGCTGTAAACGTGCTAATTCCTACTGTAAACGTGATTATTTCTGTTGTAAACATGTTTATTTCTGCTGTAAACATGTTTATTCCTGCTATCAATGTCTTTATGTCTGCTTTAACCATGTATATATTTGTGCTGTAAACATGTTCGTTCTTGCTGTAAATGTCTTTATTTCTGCCGTAAACATGTTTATTTCTGCTGTAAACATGTTTATTCCTGCTGTAAAAATGTTTATTTTTGCTGTAAATGTGCTAATTCCTGCTGTAAACGTGTTTATTTCTTCTGTGAACGTGTTTATTTCTGTTGTGAACATGTTTATTCCTGCTATAAACATGTTTATTCCTGCTGTAAACATGTTTATTCCTGCTGTAAACACACTATTTCTGCTGTAAACATGTTTATTCCCACTATAATTTTTTTTCTTCTGTAAACATGTTTATTCCTGCTGTAAACGTGTTTATTTCTGCTGTAAACATGTTTATTCCTGCTGTAAACGTGTTTATTTCTGCTGTAAACGTGTTTATTTCTGCTGTAAACATGTTTATTCCTGCTATAAATATGTTTATTCCTGCTGTAAACACACTATTTCTGCTGTAAACATGTTTATTCCCACTATAATTTTTTTTCTTCTGTAAACATGTTTATTCCTGCTGTAAACGTGTTTATTTCTGCTGTAAACATGTTTATTCCTGCTGTAAGCATGTTTATTTCTGCTGTAAATGTGTTTATTTCTTCTGTAATCATGTTTATTCCTGCTATAAATCCACAATGTGTCCATGTTGTGTCCTTAATGTGTCCATGTGGTGTCCACAATCTGTCCATGTGGTGTCCACAATGTGTCCATGTGGCATCCACAATGTGTCCATGTGACGTCCACAATATGTCCATGTGGTGTCCACAATGTGTCCATGGTACGTCCACAATGTGTCCATGTGACGTCCACAATATGTCCATGTGGTGTCCACAATGTGTCCATGGTACGTCCACAATGTGTCCATGTGAAGTCCACAATTTGTCCATGTAGCGTTCACAATGTGTCCATGTGGTGTCCACAATGTGGCCATGTTGTGTCCACAGTGTGTCCATGTTGTGTCCAAAATGTGTCCATGTTGTGTCTTTAATGTGTCCATGTGGTGTCCACAATGTGTCCATGTGGTGTCCACAATGTGTCCATGTGAAGTCCACAATGTGTCCATGTGGTGTCCACAATGTGTCCATGGTACGTCCACAATGTGTCCATGTGGCATCAATAATGTGTCCATGTGGCGTCCACAATGTGTCCATGTGATTTCCACAATGTGTCCATGTTGTGTCCAAAATGTGTCCATGTGATGTCCACAGTGTGTCCATGTTGTGTCCAAAATGTGTCCATGTTGTGTCTTTAATGTGTCCATGTGGTGTCCACAGTGTATCCATGTTGTGTCCAAAATGTGTCCATGTTGTGTCCACAATGTGTCCATGTTGTGTCTTTAATGTGTCCATGTGGTGTCCACAGTGTGTCCATGTTGTGTCCACAATGTGTCCATGTGATGTCCACAGTGTGTCCATGTTGTGTCCAAAATGTGTCCATGTTGTGTCTTTAATGTGTCCATGTGGTGTCCACAATGTGTCCATGGTACGTCCACAATGTGTCCATGTGAAGTCCACAATGTGTCCATGTGGTGTCCACAATGTGTCCATGGTACGTCCACAATGTGTCCATGTGGCGTCCACAATGTGTCCATGTGATTTCCACAATGTGTCCATGTTGTGTCCAAAATGTGTCCATGTTGTGTCCTTAATATGTCCATGTGGTGTCCACAATATGTCCATGTGGTGTCCACAATGTGTCCATGGTACGTCCACAATGTGTCCATGTGGTGTCCACAATGTGTCCGTGGTACGTCCACAATGTGTCCATGTGGCATCAATAATGTGTCCATGTGGCGTCCACAATGTGTCCATGTGATGTCCACAATGTGTCCATGTTGTGTCCAAAATGTGTCCATGTTTTGTCCTTAATGTGTCCATGTGGTGTCCACAATGTGTCCATGTGAAGTCCACAATGTGTCCATGTGGCATCTACAATGTGTCCATGGTACGTCCACAATGTGTCCATGTGGCATCAATAATGTGTCCATATGGTGTCCACAATGTGTCCATGTGGTGTCCACAATGTGTACATGTGACATCCACAATGTGTCCATGTGGCGTCCACAATGTGTCCATTGTTGTCCACAATGTGTCCACGTGACATCCACAGTGTGTCCATGTGCCGTAGACAATCTGTCCATGTGGTGTCCACAATGTGTCCATGTGGCGTCCACAATGTGTCCATTTGTTGTCCACAATGTGTCCACGTGACGTCCACAGTGTGTCCATGTGCCGTAGACAATCTGTCCATGTGGTGTCCACAATGTGTTCATTTGGTGTCCATAATGTGTTCATTTGGTGTCCACAATCTGTCCATGTGGTGTCCACAATGTTTCCATATGGCATCCACAATGTGTCCATGTGGTGTCCATAATGTGTCCATGGTACGTCCACAATGTGTCCATGTGAAGTCCACAATGTGTCCATGTGGTGTCCATAATGTGTCCATGTGAAGTCCACAATGTGTCCATATGGTGTCCACAATGTGTCCATGTGAAGTCCACAATGTGTCCATGTGGCGTCCACAATATATCCATGTGGTGTCCACAATGTGTTCATGGTACGTCCACAATGTGTCCATGTGAAGTCCACAATGTGTCCATGTGGCGTCCACAATATATCCATGTGGTGTCCACAATTTGTCCATGTAGCGTTCACATTGTCTCCATGTGGTGTCCACAATGTGTCCATGTGAAGTCCACAATGTGTCCATGTGCTGTCCACAATGTGTCCATGTGAAGTCCACAATGTGTCCATGGTACGTCCACAATGTGTCCCTGTGGCATCAATAATGTGTCCATGTGAAGTCCACAATGTGTCCATGGTACGTCCACAATGTGTCCATGTAATGCCCACAATGTGTCCATGGTACGTCCAAAATATGTCCAAGTGAAGTCCACAATGTGTCAATATGGTGTCCACAATGAGTCCACGTGGCGTCCACAATGTTTCCATGGTACCTCCACAATCTGTCCATGTAGCGTCCACAATGTGTCCACATGGCGTCCACAATGTGTCCATGTTGTGTCTTTAATGTGTCCATGTGGTGTCCACAATCTGTCCATGTGGTGTCCACAATGTGTCAATGTGGCGTCCACAATGTGTCCAGTTGTTGTCCACAATGTGTCCATGTAACGTCCACAGTGTGTCCATGTGCCGTAGACAATCTGTCCATGTGGTGTCCATAATGTGTTCATTTGGTGTCTACAATCTGTCCATGTAGTGTCCACAACGTGTCCATGTGGTGTCCACAATGTGTCCATGTGGCATCCAGAATGTGTCCACGTGGTGTCCACAATGTGTCAATGTGGTGTCCACAATGTGTCCATGTGGCGTCCACAATGTGTCCATGTGGCGTCCACAATCTGTCCATGTGGTGTCCATAATGTGTTCATTTGGTGTCTACAATCTGTCCATGTAGTGTCCACAACGTGTCCATGTGGTGTCCACAATGTGTCCATGTGGCATCCAGAATGTGTCCACGTGGTGTCCACAATGTGTCAATGTGGTGTCCACAATGTGTCCATGTGGCGTCCACAATGTGTCCATGTGAAGTCCACAATGTGTCCATGTGAAGTCCACAATCTGTCCAGGTAGCGCCCACAATGTGTCCATGTGGCGTCCACAATGTGTCCATGTGGCATCCACAGTTTGTCCATGTGGCGTCCACAATGTGTCCATTTGTGGTCCACAATGTGTCCACCTGACGTCCACAGTGTGTCCATGTGCCGTAGACAATCTGTCCATGTGGTGTCCACAATGTGTTCATTTGGTGTCCATAATGTGTTCATTTGGTGTCACATGGACATATTTAGGACGTACCATGGACACATTGTGGACACCACATGGACAAATTGTGGACTTCACATGGACACATTGTGGACGTCACATGTACACATAGTGGATGTACCATGGACACATTGTGGATGCCACATGGACACATTGTGGACGGCACATGGACAGATTGTGGACTGCGCTAGGACACATTGTGGACGCCACATGGACAAATTGTGGACACTACAAGGACCCATTGTGGACGCCACATGGACACATTGTGGACTCCGCAGGGACACTGTGGACGGCACTTGAATACATTGTGGAAACCATATGGACACATTTTGGACACTATAAGGACACATTGTGGACACCACATGAAGAGATTGTGGACCCCACATGGACACATTGTGGAATCCACATGGACACATTGTGGACGTACCATGGACACATTGTGGACGCCACATGGACACATTGTGGACACCACATGGACACATTGTTCTGGTTCCTGCTCTGACCTGTGCTGCAGTGGGTGTGCCTGTTTCCCTGGCAATCAAGTCCACACCAGGTTCTCATCGGGTAATCAGCAGCAGCAGGATAAAAGGCCAGCTCAGTTCACCAGTCATCGCCTGATTGTTGTGTCATCTGTGGTAACAGCTCTCGGCCATTGCAGCATTTCAGCTTAAGAATTTAAACTGCTTGTTTCACAACTGTCTGTTCTGTCACCAGTGCATGATTCTTGCCTGCCTGCCCGTCAACCTGCCTGCCTGCCCGTCAACCTGCCTGCCTGCCCGTCAACCTGCCTGCCTGCCCGTCAACCTGCCTGCCTGCCCGTCAACCTGCCTGCCTGCCTGTCAACCTGCCTGCCTGCCCGTCAACCTGCCTGCCTGCCCGTCAACCTGCCTGCCTGCCCGTCAACCTGCCTGCCTGCCTGTCAACCTGCCTGCCTGCCCGCCGACCTGCCTGCCTGCCCGTCGACCTGCCTGCCTGCCTGTCAACCTGCCTGCCTGCCCGTCAACCTGCCTGCCTGCCTGTCAACCTGCCTGCCTGCCTGTCGACCTGCCTGCCTGCCCATCAACCTGCCTGCCTGCCTGTCAACCTGCCTGCCTGCCTGCCCGCCGACCTGCCTGCCTGCCCGTCGACCTGCCTGCCTGCCCGTCGACCTGCCTGCCTGCCTGTCAACCTGCCTGCCTGCCCGCCAACCTGCCTGCCTGCCCGCCAACCTGCCTGCCTGCCCGTCGACCTGCCTGCCTGCCCGCCAAGCTGCCTGCCTGGCCACCTACCATTCTGCCCAGGAGAACAATAAACCTGTCCTAGTATCCACATCCAATCTTCACTTGGGTCCTTGTTTGTCCTACACTACAACACACATTGTAGATATCACATGGACACATTGTGGACACCACATGGAGACATTGTGGACGCCACATGGACACATAAAGGAAACCACATGGACACATTGTGGACGCCACATGGACACTTTGTGGACGCCACATGGACACTTTGTGGACGCCACATGGACACTTTGTGGACGCCACATGGACCCATTGTGGACGCCACATGGACCCATTGTGGACGCCACATGGACCCATTGTGGACGCCACATGGACCCTTTGTGGACGCGACATGGACACATTGTGGACGCGACATGGACACATTGTGGACGCGACATGGACACATTGTGGACACCACATGGACACATTGTGGACGTACCATGGACACATTGTGGACAACATTGTGGACACACTGTGGACGCCACATGGACACATTGTTGTCACCACATGGACACATTGTGGACGCCACATGGACACATTGTGGACACCACATGGAAACATTGTGGACGCCACATCGACAAAATGTGGACGCCACATGGACACATAAGGGAAACCTCATGGACACTTTGTGGACGCCACATGGACACTTTGTGGACGCCACATGGACACTTTGTGGACGCCACATGGACCCATTGTGGACGCCACATGGACACTTTGTGGACGCCACATGAACACATTGTTGTCACCACATGGACACATTGTGGACACCACATGGAAACATTGTGGACGCCACATCGACAAATTGTGGACACCATATGGAGACATTGTGGACGCCACATGAACAGATTGTGGACAACATTGTGGACACACTGTGGACGCCACATGGACACATTGTTGTCACCACATGGACACATTGTGGACACCACATGAACAGATTGTGGACAACATTGTGGACACACTGTGGACGCCACATGGACACATTGTTGTCACCACATGGACACATTGTGGACGCCACATGGACACACTGTGGACACCACATGAACAGATTGTGGACAACATTGTGGACACACTGTGGACGCCACATGGACACATTGTTGTCACCACATGGACACATTGTGGACACCACATGGAAACATTGTGGACGCCACATCGACAAATTGTGGACACCATATGGAGACATTGTGGACGCCACATGGACACACTGTGGACACCACATGAACAGATTGTGGACAACATTGTGGACACACTGTGGACGCCACATGGACACATTGTTGTCACCACATGGACACATTGTGGACGCCACATGGACACATTGTGGACACCACATGGAAACATTGTGGACGCCACATCGACAAATTGTGGACACCATATGGACACATTGTGGACGCCACATGGACACTTTGTGGACGCCACATGGACACTTTGTGGACGCCACATGGACCCATTGTGGACACCACATGGACACTTTGTGGAGGCGACATGGACACATTGTGGACGCCACATGGACACATTGTGGACGCGACATGGACACATTGTGGACGCCACATGGACACATTGTGGACGCGACATGGACACATTGTGGACGCCACATGGACACATTGTGGACGCGACATGGACACATTGTGGACACCACATGGACACATTGTGGACGCCACATCGACAAATTGTGGACACCATATGGAGACATTGTGGACGCCACATGGACACATAAAGGAAACCACATGGACACTTTGTGGACACCACATGGACACATTGTGGACGCCACATCGACAAATTGTGGACACCATATGGAGACATTGTGGACGCCACATGGACACATAAAGGAAACCACATGGACACTTTGTGGACGCCACATGGACACTTTGTGGACGCCACATGGACCCATTGTGGACGCCACATGGACACTTTGTGGAAGCGACATGGACACATTGTGGACGCCACATGGACACTTTGTGGACGCGACATGGACACATTGTGGACGCCGCATGGACACATTGTGGACGCGACATGGACACATTGTGGACACCACATGGACACATTGTGGACACCACATGGACACACTGTGGACATACCATGGACACATTGTGGACAACATTGTGGACACACTGTGGACGCCACATGGACACATTGTTGTCACCACATGGACACATTGTGGACGCCACATGGACACATTGTGGACACCACATGGAAACATTGTGGACGCCACATCGACAAATTGTGGACACCATATGGAGACATTGTGGACGCCACATGGACACATAAAGGAAACCACATGGACACATTGTGGACGCCACATGGACACTTTGTGGACGCCACATGGACACTTTGTGGACGTCACATGGACACTTTGTGGACGCAACATGGACACATTGTGGACGCCACATGGACACATTGTGGACGCCACATGGACACATTGTGGACACCACATGGACACATTGTGGACGTACCATGGACACATTGTGGACGCCACATGCAAAGACTGTGGACACCACATGCACAGACTGTGGACACCACATGAAGAGATTGTGGACGCCACATGGACACATTGTGGACGTACCATGGACACATTGTGGACGCCACATGGACAGATTGTGGACGCCACATGGACGCATTGTGGACGCCACATGGACACATTGTGGACACCACATGGACACATTGTGGACGCCACATGGACACATTGTGGACACAACATGGACACATTGTGGACGCCACATGGACACATTGTGGACGCCACGTGGACACATTGTGGACGCCACAGGGACACATTGTGGACGCCACATGGAAACACTGTGGACTTCACATGGACACATTAAGGACACAACATGGACGCATTGTGGACACCACATGGACACATTGTGGACGTACCATGGACACATTGTGGGCGCCACATGGACAAATTGTGGACACCACATGGAAACATTGTGGACGCCACATCGACAAATTGTGGACACCATATGGAGACATTGTGGACGCCACATGGACACATAAAGGAAACCACATGGACACATTTTGGACGCCACATGGAAACATTGTGGACGCCACATGAACACATTGTGTACTGCTCAAGGACACATTGTGGACACCACATGGACACATTGTGGATGCCACATGGACACATTGTGGACGCCACATGGACAAATTGTGGACTTCACATGGACACATTGTGGACGCCACGTGGACACATTGTGGACACCACATGGACACATTGTGGACGCCACAGGGACACATTGTGGACACCACATGGACACATTGTGGACGCCACATGGACACATTGTGGACGCCACAGGGACACATTGTGTACGTACCATGGACACGTTGTGTACGTACCATGGACACATTGTGGACGCCACATGGACAAATTGTGGACTTCACATGGACACATTGTGGACGCCACGTGGACACATTGTGGACACCACGTGGACACATTGTGGACGCCACAGGGACACATTGTGGACACCACGTGGACACATTGTGGACGTACCATGGACACATTGTGGACACAACTTGGACACATTGTGGATGTACCATGGACACATTGTGGACACCACATGGACACACTGTGTATGCCACATGGACACATTGTGGACGCCACATGGACAGATTGTGGACTGCGCCAGGACACATTGTGGACGCCACATCAACACATTGTGGACGCCACATGGACACATTAAGGACACCACATGGACACATGACGGACACTATAAGGACACATTAAAGACGAAAGATGGACACATTGTGGACACCACATGGACACATTGTGGACGCCACATCGACAAATTGTGGACACCACATGGACACATTGTGGATGCCACATGGACCCATTAAGGACACCACATGGACACATTGTGGACGCCACATGGAAACATTGTGGACGCCACATGGACACATTGTGGACGCCACATGAACACATTGTGTACTGCTCAAGGACACATTGTGGACGCCACATGGACACACTGTGGACACCACATGAACACATTGTGGACAACATTGTGGACACACTGTGGACGCCACATGGACACATTGTTGTCGCCACATGGACACATTGTGGACACCACATGGAAACATTGTGGACGCCACATCGACAAATTGTGGACACCATATGGAGACATTGTGGACGCCACATGGACACATAAAGGAAACCACATGGACACATTTTGGATGCCACATGGAAACATTGTGGATGACACATGGACCCATTAAGGACACCACATGGACACATTGTGGACGCCACATGGACACATTGTGGACGCCACATGAACACATTGAGGACTTCACATGGACACATTATGGACACCACATGGACACATTGTGGACGCCACATGGACACATTGTGGACACCACATGGACACATTAGGGACACCACATGGACACATTGTGGACACCAAATGGACACATTGTGGACACCACATGGACACATTGTGGATCTACCATGGACACATTGTGGTCTTCACATTGACACATTGTGGACACCACATGGACAGATTGTGGATGCTACATGGACACACTATTGACGTCACATGGACACATTGTGGAGACCATATGGACACATTGTGGAATTCACATGGACACATTGTGGACGCCACATGGACACATTAAGGACACCACATGGACACATTGTGGACACCACATGGACACATTTTGGACACCACATGGACACATTGTGGACGCCACATGGACACATTGTGGACGCCACATGGACACACTGTGAACTTCACATAGACACATTGTGGACATACCATGGACACATTGTGGACACCACATGGACAGATTATGGACGCAGCATGGACGCATTGTGGATGCTACGTGGACACATTGTGGACGCCACATGGACAAATTTTGGATGTACCATGGACATATTGTGGACACCACATGGACACATTGTGGACGCCACATAGACACATTGTGCACACCACATGGACAAATTGTGGACTTCACATGGACACATTGTTGATGTACCATGGACACATTGTGGACGTCACATGTACACATAGTGGACACCACATGGAAAGATTTTGGACGCCACATGGACACATTGTGGACACCACATGGACACATTGTGGACGGCACATGGACAGATTGTGGACTGCGCAAGGACACATTGTGGACGCCACATGGACAAATTGTGGACACTACAAGGACCCATTGTGGACGCCACATGGACACATTTTGGACGCCACAGGACACATATAGGACGCCACATGGACACATTGTGGACGCAACATGGACACTTTGTGGACACTATAAGAACCCATTGTCGACGCCACATGGACACATTGTGGACGCCACATGGACACAATGTGGACTCCGTGGGGACACTGTGGACGCCACTTGAATACATTGTGGACACCATATGGACACATTGTGGACACCACATGGACACAATTTGGACACTATAAGGACACATTGTGGACACCACATGAAGAGATTGTGGACGCCACATGGACACATTGTGGAATCCACATGGACACATTGTGGACGTACCATGGACACATTGTTGACGCCACATGGACAGATTGTTGACACCACATGGACACATTGTGGACGTACCATCGACACATTGTGGACGCCACATGGACGCATTGTGGATGCCACATGGACACATTGTGGACGCCACATGGACACGTTGTGGACGCCACATGGACAGATTGTGGACGCCACATGGACACACTGTGGACGCCACATGGACACATTCTGGACACCACATGGACACATTGTGGACACCACATGGACACATTTTGGACACCACATGGACACATTGTGGACGCCACATGGACACATTGTGGACGCCACATGGACACACTGTGAACTTCACATAGACACATTGTGGACATACCATGGACACATTGTGGACACCACATGGACAGATTATGGACGCAGCATGGACGCATTGTGGATGCTACGTGGACACATTGTGGACGCCACACGGACAAATTTTGGATGTACCATGGACATATTGTGGACACCACATGGACACATTGTGGACGCCACATAGACACATTGTGCACACCACATGGACAAATTGTGGACTTCACATGGACACATTGTTTATGTACCATGGACACATTGTGGACGTCACATGTACACATAGTGGACACCACATGGAAAGATTGTGGACGCCACATGGACACATTGTGGACACCACATGGACACACTGTGGATGCCACATGGACACATTGTGGACGGCACATGGACAGATTGTGGACTGCGCTAGGACACATTGTGGACGCCACATGGACAAATTGTGGACACTACAAGGACCCATTGTGGACGCCACATGGACACATTTTGGACGCCACAGGACACATATAGGACGCCACATGGACACATTGTGGACGCAACATGGACACTTTGTGGACACTATAAGAACCCATTGTCGACGCCACATGGACACATTGTGGACGCCACATGGACACATTGTGGACTCCGTGGGGACACTGTGGACGCCACTTGAATACATTGTGGACACCATATGGACACATTGTGGACACCACATGGACACATTTTGGACACTATAAGGACACATTGTGGACACCACATGAAGAGATTGTGGACGCCACATGGACACATTGTGGAATCCACATGGACACATTGTGGACGTACCATGGACACATTGTTGACGCCACATGGACAGATTGTTGACACCACATGGACACATTGTGGACGCCACATGGACGCATTGTGGATGCCACATGGACACATTGTGGACGCCACATGGACACGTGGACGCCACATGGACAGATTGTGGACGCCACATGGACACACTGTGGACGCCACATGGACACATTCTGGACACCACATGGACACATTTTGGACGCCACAGGACACATATAGGACGCCACATGGACACATTGTGGACGCAACATGGACACTTTGTGGACACTATAAGAACCCATTGTCGACGCCACATGGACACATTGTGGACGCCACATGGACACAATGTGGACTCCGTGGGGACACTGTGGACGCCACTTGAATACATTGTGGACACCATATGGACACATTGTGGACACCACATGGACACAATTTGGACACTATAAGGACACATTGTGGACACCACATGAAGAGATTGTGGACGCCACATGGACACATTGTGGAATCCACATGGACACATTGTGGACGTACCATGGACACATTGTTGACGCCACATGGACAGATTGTTGACACCACATGGACACATTGTGGACGTACCATCGACACATTGTGGACGCCACATGGACGCATTGTGGATGCCACATGGACACATTGTGGACGCCACATGGACACGTTGTGGACGCCACATGGACAGATTGTGGACGCCACATGGACACACTGTGGACGCCACATGGACACATTCTGGACACCACATGGACACATTGTGGACACCACATGGACACATTTTGGACACCACATGGACACATTGTGGACGCCACATGGACACATTGTGGACGCCACATGGACACACTGTGAACTTCACATAGACACATTGTGGACATACCATGGACACATTGTGGACACCACATGGACAGATTATGGACGCAGCATGGACGCATTGTGGATGCTACGTGGACACATTGTGGACGCCACACGGACAAATTTTGGATGTACCATGGACATATTGTGGACACCACATGGACACATTGTGGACGCCACATAGACACATTGTGCACACCACATGGACAAATTGTGGACTTCACATGGACACATTGTTTATGTACCATGGACACATTGTGGACGTCACATGTACACATAGTGGACACCACATGGAAAGATTGTGGACGCCACATGGACACATTGTGGACACCACATGGACACACTGTGGATGCCACATGGACACATTGTGGACGGCACATGGACAGATTGTGGACTGCGCTAGGACACATTGTGGACGCCACATGGACAAATTGTGGACACTACAAGGACCCATTGTGGACGCCACATGGACACATTTTGGACGCCACAGGACACATATAGGACGCCACATGGACACATTGTGGACGCAACATGGACACTTTGTGGACACTATAAGAACCCATTGTCGACGCCACATGGACACATTGTGGACGCCACATGGACACATTGTGGACTCCGTGGGGACACTGTGGACGCCACTTGAATACATTGTGGACACCATATGGACACATTGTGGACACCACATGGACACATTTTGGACACTATAAGGACACATTGTGGACACCACATGAAGAGATTGTGGACGCCACATGGACACATTGTGGAATCCACATGGACACATTGTGGACGTACCATGGACACATTGTTGACGCCACATGGACAGATTGTTGACACCACATGGACACATTGTGGACGCCACATGGACGCATTGTGGATGCCACATGGACACATTGTGGACGCCACATGGACACGTGGACGCCACATGGACAGATTGTGGACGCCACATGGACACACTGTGGACGCCACATGGACACATTCTGGACACCACATGGACACATTGTGGACGCCACATGGACACATTGTGGACACCACATGGACACATTGTGGACGCCACATGGACACATTGTGGACACCACATGGACACATTGTGGACACCACATTGACACATTCTGGACACCACATGGACACATTGTGGACACAACATGGACAGATTGTGGACACCACATTGACACATTGTGGACGCCACATGGACGCATTGTGGACGCTACGTGGACACATTGTTGACGCCACATGGACAGATTGTGGACGCCACATGGACACACTGTGGACGCCACATGGACACATTCTGGACACCACATGGACACATTGTGGACGCCACATGGACACATTGTGGACACCACATGGACACATTGTGGACGCCACATGGACACATTGTGGACACCACATTGACACATTCTGGACACCACATGGACACATTGTGGACACCACATGGACAGATTGTGGACACCACATTGACACATTGTGGACGCCACATGGACGCATTGTGGACGCTACGTGGACACATTGTTGACACCATATGGACACATTGTGGACACCACATGGACACATTGTGGACGCCACATGGAAACATTGTGGACGCCACATGGACACATTGTGGACGCCACATGAACACATTGTGTACTGCTCAAGGACACATTGTGGACGCCACATGGACACACTGTGGACACCACATGAACACATTGTGGACAACATTGTGGACACACTGTGGACGCCACATGGACACATTGTTGTCGCCACATGGACACATTGTGGACACCACATGGAAACATTGTGGACGCCACATCGACAAATTGTGGACACCATATGGAGACATTGTGGACGCCACATGGACACATAAAGGAAACCACATGGACACATTTTGTATGCCACATGGAAACATTGTGGATGACACATGGACCCATTAAGGACACCACATGGACACATTGTGGACGCCACATGGACACATTGTGGACGCCACATGAACACATTGAGGACTTCACATGGACACATTATGGACACCACATGGACACATTGTGGACGCCACATGGACACATTGTGGACACCACATGGACACATTAGGGACACCACATGGACACATTGTGGACACCAAATGGACACATTGTGGACACCACATGGACACATTGTGGATGTACCATGGACACATTGTGGTCTTCACATTGACACATTGTGGACACCACATGGACAGATTGTGGATGCTACATGGACACACTATTGACGTCACATGGACACATTGTGGAGACCATATGGACACATTGTGGAATTCACATGGACACATTGTGGACGCCACATGGACACATTAAGGACACCACATGGACACATTGTGGACACCACATGGACACATTTTGGACGCCACAGGACACATATAGGACGCCACATGGACACATTGTGGACGCCACATGGACACTTTGTGGACACTATAAGAACCCATTGTCGACGCCACATGGACACATTGTGGACGCCACATGGACACATTGTGGACTCCGTGGGGACACTGTGGACGCCACTTGAATACATTGTGGACACCATATGGACACATTGTGGACACCACATGGACACATTTTGGACACTATAAGGACACATTGTGGACACCACATGAAGAGATTGTGGACGCCACATGGACACATTGTGGAATCCACATGGACACATTGTGGACGCCACATGGACACATTGTGGACTCCGTGGGGACACTGTGGACGCCACTTGAATACATTGTGGACACCATATGGACACATTGTGGACACCACATGGACACATTTTGGACACTATAAGGACACATTGTGGACACCACATGAAGAGATTGTGGACGCCACATGGACACATTGTGGAATCCACATGGACACATTGTGGACGTACCATGGACACATTGTTGACGCCACATGGACAGATTGTTGACACCACATGGACACATTGTGGACGTACCATCGACACATTGTTGACGCCACATGGACAGATTGTTGACACCACATGGACACATTGTGGACGCCACATGGACGCATTGTGGATGCCACATGGAAACATTGTGGACGCCACATGGACATGTTGTGGACGCCACATGGACAGATTGTGGACGCCACATGGACACACTGTGGACGCCACATGGACACATTCTGGACACCACATGGACACATTGTGGACGCCACATGGACACATTGTGGACACCACATGGACACATTGTGGACACCACATGGACACATTGTGGACACCACATTGACACATTCTGGACACCACATGGACACATTGTGGACACAACATGGACAGATTGTGGACACCACATTGACACATTGTGGACGCCACATGGACGCATTGTGGACGCTACGTGGACACATTGTTGACGCCACATGGACAGATTGTGGACGCCACATGGACACACTGTGGACGCCACATGGACACATTCTGGACACCACATGGACACATTGTGGACGCCACATGGACACATTGTGGACACCACATGGACACATTGTGGACGCCACATGGACACATTGTGGACACCACATGGACACATTGTGGACACCACATTGACACATTCTGGACACCACATGGACACATTGTGGACACAACATGGACAGATTGTGGACACCACATTGACACATTGTGGACGCCACATGGACGCTTTGTGGACGCTACGTGGACACATTGTTGACACCATATGGACACATTGTGGACACCACATGGACACATTGTGGACGCCACATGGAAACATTAAGAACACAACATGGACACATTGTGGACACCACATGGACACATTGTCGACATCACATGGACACATTGTCGACATCACATGGACAAATTGTGGACACCATAAGGACACATTGTAGACGCCACATGGACAGATTGTGGACACCACATGGACACATTGTGGACACCACATGGACACATTGTGGACACTATAAGGACACATTGTGGACACCACATGAAGAGATTGTGGACGCCACATGGACACATTGTGGATGTACCATGGACACATTGTGGACGCCACATGGACATACTGTGGACGTCACATGGACAAATTAAGGACACAACATGGACACATTGTGGACACCACATGGACACATTGTAGATATCACATGGACACATTGTGGACGCCACATGGACACATGTTGGACGTCACATGGACACATTGTGGACGCCACATGGACACACTGTGGACACCACATGGACACACTGTGGATGCCACATGGACACGTTGTAGATATCACATGGACACATTGTGGACGCCACATGGACACTTTGTTGACGTCACATGGACAAATTCTGGACACCACATGGACACATTGTGGACACCACATGGACACATTGTGGACACCACATGAAGAGATTGTGGACGCCACATGGACACATTGTGGACACCACATGGAATGATTGTGGACGCCACATGGACGCATTGTGGACGCCACATGGAGACATTGTGGACGCCACATGGACGCATTGTTGATGCCACATGGACACATTGTCGACGCCACATTGACACATTGTGGACTCCGCAGGGACACTGTGGACGCCACTTGAATACATTGTGGACACCATATGGACACATTGTGGACACCACATGGACACATTTTGGACACTATATGGACACATTGTGGACACCACATGAAGAGATTGTGGACGCCACATGGACACATTGTGGACGTACCATGGACACATTGTTGACGCCACATGGACAGATTGTTGACACCACATGGACACATTGTGGACGCCACATGGACGCATTGTGGGTGCCACATGGACACATTGTGGACGCCACATGGACACGTTGTGGACGCCACATGGATAGATTGTGGACGCCACATGGACACACTGTGGACGCCACATGGACACTTTCTGGAAACCACATGGACACATTGTGGACGCCACATGGACACATTGTGGACACCACATGGACACATTGTGGACGCCACATGGACACATTGTGGACACCACATTGACACATTCTGGACACCACATGGACACATTGTGGACACAACATGGACAGATTGTGGACACAACATTGACACATTGTGGACACCACATGGACGCATTGTGGACGCTACGTGGACACATTGTGGACACCACATTGACACATTGTGGACGCCACATGGACGCATTGTGGACGCTACGTGGACGCATTGTGGACGCTACGTGGACACATTAGGGACACCACATGGACACATTGTGGACACCAAATGGACACATTGTGGACACCACATGGACACATTGTGGATGTACCATGGACACATTGTGGTCTTCACATTGACACATTGTGGACACCACATGGACAGATTGTGGATGCTACATGGACACACTATTGACGTCACATGGACACATTGTGGAGACCATATGGACACATTGTGGAATTCACATGGACACATTGTGGAAGCCACATGGACACATTAAGGACACCACATGGACACATTGTGGACACCACATGGACACATTTTGGACACCACATGGACACATTGTGGACGCCACATGGACACATTGTGGACGCCACATGGACACACTGTGAACTTCACATAGACACATTGTGGACATACCATGGACACATTGTGGACACCACATGGACAGATTATGGACGCAGCATGGACGCATTGTGGATGCTACGTGGACACATTGTGGACGCCACATGGACAAATTTTGGATGTACCATGGACATATTGTGGACACCACATGGACACATTGTGGACGCCACATAGACACATTGTGCACACCACATGGACAAATTGTGGACTTCACATGGACACATTGTTGATGTACCATGGACACATTGTGGACGTCACATGTACACATAGTGGACACCACATGGAAAGATTGTGGACGCCACATGGACACATTGTGGACACCACATGGACACACTGTGGATGCCACATGGACACATTGTGGACGGCACATGGACAGATTGTGGACTGCGCTAGGACACATTGTGGACGCCACATGGACACATTTTGGACGCCACAGGACACATATAGGACGCCACATGGACACATTGTGGACGCCACATGGACACATTGTGGACTCCGTGGGGACACTGTGGACGCCACTTGAATACATTGTGGACACCATATGGACACATTGTGGACACCACATGGACACATTTTGGACACTATAAGGACACATTGTGGACGCCACATGAAGAGATTGTGGAAGCCACATGGACACATTGTGGAATCCACATGGACACATTGTCGACGCCACATGGACACATTGTGGAATCCGTGGGGACACTGTGGACGCCACTTGAATACATTGTGGACACCATATGGACACATTGTGGACACCACATGGACACATTTTGGACACTATAAGGACACATTGTGGACACCACATGAAGAGATTGTGGACGCCACATGCACACATTGTGGAATCCACATGGACACATTGTTGACGCCACATGGACAGATTGTTGACACCACATGGACACATTGTGGACGCCACATGGACGCATTGTGGATGCCACATGGACACATTGTGGACGCCACATGGACACGTTGTGGACGCCACATGGACAGATTGTGGACGCCACATGGACACACTGTGGACGCCACATGGACACATTCTGGACACCACATGGACACATTGTGGACGCCACATGGACACATTGTGGACACCACATGGACACATTGTGGACGCCACATGGACACATTGTGGACACCACATGGACACATTGTGGACACCACATTGACACATTGTGGACACCACATGGACACATTGTGGACACAACATGGACAGATTGTGGACACCACATTGACACATTGTGGACGCCACATGGACGCATTGTGGACGCTACGTGGACACATTGTTGACGCCACATGGACAGATTGTGGACGCCACATGGACACATTGTGGATACCACATGGACACATTAAGAACACAACATGGACACATTGTGGACACCACATGGACACATTGTGGACGCCACATGGACGCATTGTGGACGCTACGTGGACACATTGTTGACACCATATGGACACATTGTGTACGCCACATGGACACATTGTGGATACCACATGGACACATTAAGAACACAACATGGACACATTGTGGACACCACATGGACACATTGTCGACATTACATGGACACATTGTCGACATCACATGGACAAATTGTGGACACCATAAGGACACATTGTAGACGCCACATGGACAGATTGTGGACACCACATGGACACATTGTGGACACCACATGGACACATTGTGGACACTATAAGGACACATTGTGGACACCACATGAAGAGATTGTGGACGCCACATGGACACATTGTGGACGTACCATGGACACATTGTGGACGCCACATGGACATACTGTGGACGTCACATGGACAAATTAAGGACACAACATGGACACATTGTGGACACCACATGGACACATTGTAGATATCACATGGACACATTGTGGACGCCACATGGACACATGTTGGACGTCACATGGACACATTGTGGACGCCACATGGACACACTGTGGACACCACATGGACACACTGTGGATGCCACATGGACACGTTGTAGATATCATATGGACACATTGTGGACGCCACATGGACACTTTGTGGACGTCACATGGACACATTCTGGACACCACATGGACACATTGTGGACACCACATGGACACATTGTGGACACCACATGAAGAGATTGTGGACGCCACATGGACACATTGTGGACACCACATGGAATGATTGTGGACGCCACATGGACGCATTGTGGACGCCACATGGACACATTGTGGACGCCACATGGACGCATTGTTGATGCCACATGGACACATTGTCGACGCCACATTGACACATTGTGGACTCCGCAGGGACACTGTGGACGCCACTTGAATACATTGTGGACACCATATGGACACATTGTGGACACCACATGGACACATTTTGGACACTATATGGACACATTGTGGACACCACATGAAGAGATTGTGGACGCCACATGGACACATTGTGGACGTACCATGGACACATTGTTGACGCCACATGGACAGATTGTTGACATCACATGGACACATTGTGGACGCCACATGGACGCATTGTGGATGCCACATGGACACATTGTGGACGCCACATGGACACGTTGTGGACGCCACATGGACAGATTGTGGACGCCACATGGACACACTGTGGACGCCACATGGACACATTCTGGAAACCACATGGACACATTGTGGACGCCACATGGACACATTGTGGACACCACATGGACACATTGTGGACGCCACATGGACACATTGTGGACACCACATTGACACATTCTGGACACCACATGGACACATTGTGGACACAACATGGACAGATTGTGGACACCACATTGACACATTGTGGACACCACATGGACGCATTGTGGACGCTACGTGGACACATTGTGGACACCACATTGACACATTGTGGACGCCACATGGACGCATTGTGGACGCTACGTGGACACATTGTTGACACCACATGGACACATTGTGGACGCCACATAGACACATTGTGGACACCACATGGACACATTAAGGACACAACATGGACACATTGTGGACACCACATGGACACATTGTCGACATCACATGGACAAATTGTGGACACCATAAGGACACATTGTAGACGCCACATGGACAGATTGTGGACACCACATGGACACATTGTGGACACCACATGGACACATTGTGGACACTATAAGGACACATTGTGGACACCACATGAAGAGATTGTGGACGCCACATGGACACATTGTGGACGTACCATGGACACATTGTGGACGCCACATGGACATACTGTGGACGTCACATGGACAAATTGTGGACACAACATGGACACATTGTGGACACCACATGGACACATTGTAGATATCACATGGACACATTGTGGACGCCACATGGACACATGTTGGACGTCACATGGACACATTGTGGACGCCACATGGACACACTGTGGACACCACATGGACACATTGTGGACACCACATGGACACATTGTAGATATCACATGGACACATTGTGGACGCCACATAGACACATGTTGGACGTCACATGGACACATTGTGGACACCACATGGACACATTGTGGACACCACATGAAGAGATTGTGGACGCCACATGGACACATTGTGGACACCACATGGACACATTGTGGACACCACATGGAATGATTGTGGACACCACATGGACACATTGTAGATGCCACATGGACACATTGTGGACGCCACATGGACACATTGTGGATGCCACATGGACAAATTGTGGACGTCGCATGTACACATTGTGGACGTCGCATGTACACATTGTGGTCACCACATGGACACATCGTGGACACCACATGGACAAATTTTGGATGTACCATGGACACATTGTGGACACCACATGGACACATTGTGGACACCACATGGACACATTGTGGACACCACATGGACACATTATGGACTCCACATGGACACATTTTGGACGCCACGTGGACACATTGTGGACGCCACGTGGACACATTGTGGACACCACATGGACACATTGTGGTCACCACATGGACACATCGTGGACACCACATGGACAAATTTTGGATGTACCATGGACACATTGTGGACACCACATGGACTTATTGTGGACACCACATGGACACATTGTGGACACCACATGGACACATTATGGACTCCACATGGACACATTGTGGACGCCACGTGGACACATTGTGGACGCCACGTGGACACATTGTGGACACCGCATGGACACATTGTGTACGTACCATGGTCATATTGTGGACACAACATGGACACACTGTGGATGCCACATGGACACATTGTGGACGCCGCATGGACAGATTGTGGACTGTGCCAGGACACATTTTGGACGCCACATGGACACACTGTGGACGCCACATGGACACACTTGTGGACGCCACATAGACACACTCTGGAAACTAAAAAAAAACCCATTGTGGACACCACATGGACACATTGTGGACACCACATGGAAAGATTGTGGACGCCACATGGAAGCATTGTGGACGTACCATGGAAAGACTGTGGACACCACATGGACACATTGTGGACACCACATGAAGAGACTGTGGACACCACATGGACATATTGTGGACACCACATGAAGAGATTGTGGACGCCACATGGACACATTGTGGACGTACCATGGACACATTGTGGACACCACATGGACACATTGTGGACGTACCATGGACACATTGTGGACGCCACATGGACACATTGTGGACGTACCATGGACACATTGTGGACACCAAATGGACACATTGTGGACACCACATGGACACATTATGGACACCACATGGACAAATTGTGGACTTCACATGGACACATTGTGCACGCCACATGGACACATTGTGGACACCACATGGACACATTGTGGACTTCACATGGACACATTGTGGACTTCACATGGACACATTGTTGACACCACATGGACACATTGTGGACTCTTATTGGACACATTAAGGACACCACATGGACACATTGTGGATGCCACATGGACACATTGTGGACGTACCATGGACACATTGTGGACGCCACATGGACATACTGTGGACTTCACATGGACAAATTAAGGACACAACATGGACACATTGTGGACACCACATGGACACATTGTAGATATCACATGGACACATTGTGGACGCCACATGGACACATGTTGGACGTCACATGGACACATTGTGGACGCCACATGGACACACTGTGGACACCACATGGACACATTGTGGACGCCACATAGACACATTGTGGACACCACATGGACAAATTAAGGACACAACATGGACACATTGTGGACACCACATGGACTCATTGTCGACATCACATGGACACATTGTGGACACTATAAGGACACATTGTGGACACCTCATGAAGAGATTGTGGATGCTACATGGACACATTGTGGACACCACATGGACACATTGTGGATGTACCATGGACACATTCTGGACACCATAAGGACACATTGTAGATGCCACATGGACAGATTGTGGACACCACATGGACACATTGTGGACACCACATGGACACATTGTAGATATCACATGGACACATTGTGGACGTACCATGGACACATTGTGGACGTCACATGGACACATTAAGGACACAACATGGACACATTGTGGACACCACATGGACACATTGTAGATATCACATGGACACATTGTGGACGCCACATGGACACATGTTGGACGTCACATGGACACATTGTGGACGCCACATGGACACACTGTGGACACCACATGGACACACTGTGGATGCCACATGGACACATTGTAGATATCACATGGACACATTGTGGACACCACATGGACACATTGTGGACGCCACATGGACACTTTGTGGACGTCACATGGACACATTGTGGACGCCACATGGACACACTGTGGACACCACATGGACACACTGTGGACACCACATGGACACATTGTAGATATCACATGGACACATTGTGGACACCACATGGACACATTATGGACACCACATGGACAAATTGTGGACTTCACATGGACACATTGTGCACGCCACATGGACACATTGTGGACACCACATGGACAGATTGTGGACTTCACATGGACACATTGTGGACTTCACATGGACACATTGTTGACACCACATGGACACATTGTGGACTCTTATTGGACACATTAAGGACACCACATGGACACATTGTGGATGCCACATGGACACATTAAGGACAGAACATGGACCCATTGTGGACGCCACATGGACATATCATGGACAATATAAGGACCCATTGTGGACGCCACATGGACACATTGTTGACACCACATGGACACATTGTGGACACCACATGGACACATTGTGGACGCCACATGGACACATTGTGGACGCCAAATGGACACATTGTGGATGTACCATCGACACATTGTGGACACAACATGGACACATTGTGGACACCACATGGACACATTGTAGATATCACATGGACACATTGTGGACGCCACATGGACACTTTGTGGACGCCACATGGACACATTGTGGACGTACCAGGGACACATTGTGGACGCCACATGGACAGATTGTGGACACCACATGGACACATTGTGGACGCCATATAGACACATTGTGGACACCACATGGACACATTAAGGACACAACATGGAGACACTGTGGACACCACATGGACACATTGTCGACATCACATGGACACATTGTGGACGCCATATAGACACATTGTGGACGCCATATAGACACATTTTGGACACCACATGGACACATTTTGGACGCCACATGGACACATTGTGGACACTATAAGGACACATTGTGGACACCACATGAAGAGATTGTGGACGCCACATGGACACATTGTGGACACCACATGGACACATTGTGGACGTACCATCGACACATTGTAGACGCCACATGGACAGATTGTGGACGCCACATGGACACATTGTGGACACTATAAGGACACATTGTGGACACAACATGAAAAGATTGTGGACGCCACATGGACACATTGTGGGCGTACCATGGACACATTGTGGACGCCACATGAACACATTGTGTACTGCTCAAGGACACATTGTGGACGCCACATGGACACACTGTGGACACCACATGAACACATTGTGGACAACATTGTGGACACACTGTGGACGCCACATGGACACATTGTTCATGCCACATGGACACATTGTTGTCACCACATGGACACATTGTGGACGCCACATGGACACATTGTGGACACCACATGGAAACATTGTGGACACCACATGGAAACATTGTGGACACCACATCGACAAATTGTGGACACCATATGGAGACATTGAGGACGCCACATGGACACACAAAGGAAACCACAAGGACACATTGTGGACGCCACATGGAAACATTGTGGATGCCACATGGACACATTGTGGACGCCACATGAACACATTGTGTACTGCTCAAGGACACATTGTGGACACCACATGAACACATTGTGGACAACATTGTGGACACATTGTGGACACCACATGGACACATTTTGGACCCCACATGGACACATTGTGGACACTACAAGGACACATTGTGGACACCACATGAAGAGATTGTGGACGCCACATGGACACATTGTGGACACCACATGGACACATTGTGGACGTACCATCGACACATTGTAGATGCCACATGGACAGATTGTGGACGCCACATGGACGCATTGTTGATGTCACATGACACATTGTGGACGCCACATGGACAGATTGTGGACACAACTTGGACACATTGTGGACGCTACATGGACACATTGTGGACGCCACATAGACACATTGTGGACACCACATGGACACATTGTGGATGTACCATGGACACATTGTGGACGCCACCTGGACAGATTGTGGACTGCACCAGGACACATTGTGGACGCCACATGGACACACAGTGGACGCCACATGGACACATTGTGGACGCCACATAGACACATTCTGGAAACTAAAAAAAAAACCATTGTGGACGCCACATGGACACCCTGTGGACGCCACATGGACACATTGTGGACGCCACATGGACACATTGTTGATGCCACATGGACACATTGTTGTCACCACATGGACACATTGTGGACGCCACATGGAAACATTGTGGACACCACATGGACACATTGTGGACACCACATGGACACATTGTAGATATCACATGGACACATTGTGGACGCCACATGGACACTTTGTGGACGTCACATGGACACATTGTGGATGCCACATGGACACATTGTTGATGCCACATGGACACATTGTGGACGCGACATGGACACATTGTTGATGCCACATGGACACATTGTTGTCACCACATGGACACATTGTGGACGCCACATGGACACATTCTGGACGCCACATGGACACATTCTGGACACCACATGGACACATTGTGGACGCCACATGGACACATTCTGGACACCATATGGACACATTGTGGACACCACATCGACAAATTCTTAACACCACATGGACACATTGTGGACACAACATGGACACATTGTGGACACCACATGGACACATTGTGGACGCCACATGGAAACATTGTGGACGCCACATGGACACATTGTGGACGCCACATGAACACATTGTGTACTGCTCAAGGACACATTGTGGACGCCACATGGACACACTGTGGACACCACATGAACACATTGTGGACAACATTGTGGACACACTGTGGACGCCACATGGACACATTGTTCATGCCACATGGAAACATTGTTGTCACCACATGGACACATTGTGGACGCCACATGGACACATTGTGGACACCACATGGAAACATTGTGGACACCACATGGAAACATTGTGGACACCACATCGACAAATTGTGGACACCATATGGAGACATTGTGGACGCCACATGGACACACAAAGGAAACCACAAGGACACATTGTGGACACCATATGGACACATTGTGGACACCACATTGACACATTGTGGACGCCACATGGACACATTGTGGACGCCACATGGACAAATTTTGGATGTACTATGGACACATTGTGGACAATATACGGACACACTGTGGATGCCACATGGACACATTGTGGACGCCACATAGACACATTGTGGACACCACATGGACTCATTGTCGACATCACATGGACACATTGTGGACACTATAAGGACACATTGTGGACGTACCATGGACACATTGTAGACGCCATATGGACAGATTGTGGACACCACATGGACACATTGTGGACACTATAAGGACACATTGTGGACACCACATGAAGAGATTGTGGACGCCACATGGACACATTGTGGACGTACCATGGACACATTGTGGACGCCACATGGAAACATTGTTGACACCACATGGACACATTGTGGACGTACCATGGACACATTGTAGACACCATATGGACAGATTGTGGACACCACATGGACACATTGTGGACACTATAAGGACACATTGTGGACACCACATGAAGAGATTGTGGACGCCACATGGACACATTGTGGACGTACCATGGACACATTGTGGACGCCACATGGAAACATTGTTGACACCACATGGACACATTGTGGACGTACCATGGACACATTGTGGACGCCACATGGACACACTGTGGACGTCACATGGACACATTGTGGACGCCACATGGACAGATTGTGGACAACACATGGCCACATTAAGGACACAACATGGACACATTGTGGACACCACATGGACACATTGTAGATATCACATGGACACATTGTGGACGCCACATGGACACTTTGTGGACGCCACATGGACACATTGTGGACGTACCAGGGACACATTGTGGACGCCACATGGACAGATTGTGGACGCCATATAGACACATTGTGGACACCACATGGACACATTAAGGACACAACATGGACACACTGTGGACACCACATGGACACATTGTGGACGTACCAGGGACACATTGTGGACGCCACATGGACACATTGTGGACGCCATATAGACACATTGTGGACACCACATGGACACATTAAGGACACAACATGGACACACTGTGGACACCACATGGACACATTGTCGACATCACATGGACACATTGTGGACGCCACATGCACAGACTCTGGACACCACATGAAGAGATTGTGGACGCCACATGGAAACATTGTTGACGTACCATGGACACATTGTGGACACCACATGGACACATTTTGGACGCCACATGGACACATTGTGGACACTATAAGGACACATTGTGGACACCACATGAAGAGATTGTGGACGCCACATGGACACATTGTGGACACCACATGGACACATTGTTGACGTACCATAGACACATTGTAGACGCCACAAGACAGATTGTGGACGCCACATGGAAACATTGTGGACACTAAAAGGACACATTGTGGACACAACATGAAGAGATTTTGGACACCACATGGACACATTGTGGACGCCACATGGACAGATTGTTGACACCACATGGACACATTGTGGACACCACATGGAAAGATTGTGGATGCCACATGGACACTTTGTGGACGTCACATGGACAGATTGTGGACACCACATGGACACATTGTGGACGCCATATAGACACATTGTGGACACCACATGGACACATTAAGGACACAACATGGACACACTGTGGACACCACATGGACACATTGTCGACATCACATGGACACATTGTGGACACCACATGGACACATTAAGGACACAACATGGACACACTGTGGACACCACATGGACACATTGTCGACATCACATGGACACATTGTGGACACCACATGCACAGACTGTGGACACCACATGAAGAGATTGTGGACACCACATGGACACATTGTGGACGCCATATAGACACATTGTGGACGCCATATAGACACATTGTGGACACCACATGGACACATTTTGGACCCCACATGGACACATTGTGGACACTATAAGGACACATTGTGGACACCACATGAAGAGATTGTGGACGCCACATGGACACATTGTGGACACCACATGGACACATTGTGGACGTACCATCGACACATTGTAGATGCCACATGGACAGATTGTGGACGCCACATGGACGCATTGTTGATGTCACATGGACACATTGTGGACGCCACATGGACAGATTGTGGACACAACTTGGACACATTGTGGACACCACATGAAGAGATTGTGGACACCACATGGAAACATTGTAGATGCCACATGGACACATTGTGGACGCCACTTGGATACATTGTGGACACCACATGAAGAGATTGTGGACACCACATGGACACATTGTGGACACCACATGAAGACATTGTGGACGCTACATGGACACATTGTGGACGCCACATAGACACATTGTGGACACCACATGGACACATTGTGGATGTACCATGGACACATTGTGGACGCCACCTGGACAGATTGTGGACTGCGCCAGGACACATTGTGGACGCCACATGGACACACAGTGGACGCCACATGGACACATTGTGGACGCCACATAGACACATTCTGGAAACTAAAAAAAAAAACCATTGTGGACGCCACATGGACACCCTGTGGACGCCACATGGACACATTGTGGACGCCACATGGACACATTGTTGATGCCACATGGACACATTGTTGTCACCACATGGACACATTGTGGACGCCACATGGAAACATTGTGGACACCACATGGACACATTGTGGACACCACATGGACACATTGTAGATATCACATGGACACATTGTGGACGCCACATGGACACTTTGTGGACGTCACATGGACACATTGTGGATGCCACATGGACACATTGTTGATGCCACATGGACACATTGTGGACGCGACATGGACACATTGTTGATGCCACATGGACACATTGTTGTCACCACATGGACACATTGTGGACGCCACATGGACACATTGTGGACGCCACATGGACACATTCTGGACACCACATGGACACATTGTGGACGCCACATGGACACATTCTGGACACCATATGGACACATTGTGGACACCACATCGACAAATTCTTAACACCACATGGACACATTGTGGACACAACATGGACACATTGTGGACACCACATGGACACATTGTGGACGCCACATGGAAACATTGTGGACGCCACATGGACACATTGTGGACGCCACATGAACACATTGTGTACTGCTCAAGGACACATTGTGGACGCCACATGGACACACTGTGGACACCACATGAACACATTGTGGACAACATTGTGGACACACTGTGGACGCCACATGGACACATTGTTCATGCCACATGGACACATTGTTGTCACCACATGGACACATTGTGGACTGCACTTGAACACCACGAGGACGTCACATGAACACACTGTGAACACCACTTGATTACATTGTTGACAACATACGGACACACTGTGGATGCCACAAAATGATGAATAATAAGCTGTTCTTGCCGTACGTAAGGCTTTTTTGGATACAATTAAACTTTCTTTCCAGGTTAAGTGAGACTCCTCTAGTCCTGATTAACGCCATCTTTTTTCCTTGACGCCTGTTTTAGAGCTCGAAGCTGGGAATTAAACCAGGGAGCCTTCATAATCTTACCTAATTTCTTCTTCTTTAGGGGAGCAACATTATCCAAGGTTGTACACATTGAAGCTGTTATAGTATCAGCATGTTGATCAATCTGAGCAGGAGTAAGGCTTAAAGGGGGACTCTCAGTCATGCTAACACATGGTAGAGGGGAAAAAAATTGATTCAATTGATTGTTTAAATTTCGTAATATTATTGTCTGATACACATCTACTATAGTAGAATTTATCTTTGGTCAGTGAGTAATCAAATAAAGTGAATTCAAAGGTTAATAAGAAGTGATCGGACAAGACAGGGTTTTGAGGAAATACTTTGAGCTTATCAGTCTCAATACCAGATGTTAGAACCAGATCAAGAGTATGACCATGAGAGTGAGTGGCACCATGGACATTTTGTGAAAACCCAATTGAGTTTAAATAAAGCTAAAGGAAATGTTTAAACTATCATTTTCATGGTCAACATGAATATTAAAATCACCTAGTACAATGACCTTATCAGTAGTCAGCACTAACTCAGACAAGAGATCAGAGAATTCGGTCAGAAACTCGGAGTAAGGTCCAGGTGGGCGATACACTAATGCTAAAAGGAGCGGTTTCTCTCAATTACATTTGACATGAGATAAATTTAATTTCAGGAATTCAAAGGATTTATAGTTAGTTTTGAACTTCCTTACATTCAAATTTTCCTTCCATTCAAATGGGGACATGCCAGAGGCAGAGCTGATGAGAGAGTTATGAGCATATTCAACCCAAGATAGGAACTTGCACCATGAACTCTGGTTTGCACCCATCACACATTGGATATCCGTTTCCAATTCTTGATTGAATCGTTCAGTCTGACCATTAGTTTGGGGATGATGACTGGTGGAGAGACTGGCAGAAGCACCAAGAGCAGTACAAAAAGCTGACCAGACCCGAGGTGTGAACTGGAGTCCCCTGTCACTGACAATGTCCATTAGTATACCATGCAGGCGGAAAACATGATAGACCAGATGATCAGCAGCCTCTGAAACTGTGGGCAGTTTGGACAGTGCAACTAAATGGGCAGCCTTGGAGAAATGGCCAATGATGGTAAGAATAACAGTTTTGCCTTGGGATACAGGTAAACCAGTGATGAAGTGTCAAGCAATATGGGACCATGGTAGACTGGACACAGGAAAGGGCCTGAGGAGTCCAGGAGGACATTGATGGGAAGCTTTGGAGTGACTACAGTCAGGACAAGGACAAAAGATCAGACATCTGCCACCATACTGGGCCACCAGAAAGTGTGTTGCAGGAAGGTGAGAGTTCGATTAATGCCAGGAGGACAAGTTTGCCGAGAAGAATGCCCCCATTGCCAGGGGGTCCTCTTCCAGGATCTGGTTCTCCTTGTTGAGCCTGCCTGATCTTGGTTTCTATGTCCCAAAAAACTTCTATATCAGTTTTTTTTCAACAGCAGAATGCAGATGGGACAAGGCATTAGGTTTTAAGATTACGAGACCCAGGTCAGTATGAAATTGTGAAATCAAATCTGTCAAAGAACAGGGACCAACAAGCCTGCCTGGACTTTAGGTGCTTAGCTGTTCGCAGGTAAGACAGGTTTTTGTATCAGTCCACACTATAAACGGATGTTTTGCCCCCTCCAGCCAGTTACGCCGTTCCTCCAAGGCAAGCTTTATAGCCAGCAAACTCACGGTCCCCAACGTCCTAATTCTGTTCAGCTGGAGTTAGACAGTGGGAATAAAAAGCACATGAATGGAGTTTTCCATCGGAAAGAAAGTGTCGTTGAGAAAGTACAGCCCCAACCCCGACTTCAGAGGCATCTATCTCTAGGATGAACTGTCGGGTAAGAATGGGGGTAGAGACAAAACGTTGTTTCAAACCCTGAAAGGCTCCTTCAGCCTCCAGGAAAACCGAACTTTAGTCAAAGTCAGTCTTGTAAGTGGGGTGGCAATATTACTGAAGTTCTTGATGAAGCATCTGTAGAAATTTGAGAAACTCAGGAAACGCTGAAGTTGTTTCCTATTCTCTGGAGTTGGTCATTCAGCCACTGCCTGAAACTTGGAGGGGTCAGCCATAAGCTGTCCTTTCTGGATAATATGACCAAGAAAACCAAAAGTGTTCACATAGAACTCACACTTCTCGGTTTTCACATCGAGTTTATTTTCAAGGAGTCGCTGTTGAACTTTGCGAACATGGATCTCATGTTCAGATTCTGTATGGGAAAAAATGAGAATGTCATCCAAATACACAAACACAAAACGATTCAGAAAGTCCCTCAAGATATTATATACTAGGGGCTGAAAAACTGCTGGTGCATTGGTTAACTCAAAGGGCATAACCAGATACTCAAAGTGCCCCAAAGTGTTGAAAGCTGTTTTCCATTTGTAACCAAAGGGAAAAATGTAACATCTAACATGTTTTCTCCATGAGAGATTCAAAATTCCCACTCTTCCACTCAGTCCTTGAATGCACTGGTCACATGACAGTTCACCTGGTCTCTCCAGCCAATCATGGTTCCATACTTATGCTGCCTCACTTCCTCTCAGCTCAGTAGTGTGGGAGAGGAGTTGAGGACAGCTGCTTTGAAGTTTGGTTTCAAACAGACATACAATCTATTTAGTAAATCTTGTATAAAGTCAATTATGCATCATTGTAACTTTGTAGAGGCCAACTTGATCTAAGGACTGGGGGGCTGTGCCTGTCATTTGGGCATCTATGATCTTTGGAATTGGTGAGTCTGAGCTTTGTCTGAGCCTATGTAATTTGTTTGTGGTGTTAGCCACCATTAGCTAAAATTAGCATGCTAATGCTAACATGTGATTGTGGACCAGGCCTTTATCCTGTTGTTCATGTTAGCCTGGTGGGTTAAATACTGGCTTTAGCATTTAGCATTAGCTATAGCATTAGCCATCTTGCTTTTTGCTGCTTGTACTGTTTTATTTATGGGTTTGGTTGCAGTTTAAAACCTGAGCATTTCCCAATATACAGATATTGAACATTTATTTGAAACTCTGATATGAATGTGTACACAGGATTTATTGTTAATATGAATTATCAGATATTTAATTGGTCCTGTTCTCCAATGCAGGCCAGGTGCCCTTTAATGGGTGATGTGATTGCGAGCTATTATCCAGGAGCTTGAAGACCCTGAGTCCCTTTCACTGGTTGGGTAGGAGGCTAAAGTAGCCTGTCTCTCTCCCACCTATTCTCCACCCGTTTCACCAGTCCACTTCTCAATCTTTCAACAGTTAATCACGCGTTTCCCATCATTCTAAATTTGAATAACTCTATGGACATTCCACTGGTGCAAACGAACTGTTGAATATCCCCCGAGCAGGAAAAAGAACTCAGGACTATGGATTTTGGAAATTGTTTGATTTATTTTGATTCCTTTTCTGTGAAATGGTTGAGGATGTAACAAATAAGTGCATTTGATATTTCTTATTGTAAATATTGTATTTTTTTTTTTGGGTTTTGTGGTTAATGGTTTTAGTTATTGTTTTGTTTTGTTGCAACTACTTTCAAAATATATTACTTCTAAAGCAACCTAATTGTCTTGTGTCACTTACCTTTGCCCTCTAGTAGCTGTATCTAGTCTTCTGATTAATATTTACTAGCCTATTGCAACTTATATATAAATTAGAAATTATAACAGTAATGCATATTTAAATTCACACTTGCTATACATTCATCACCATCACAAACGCGGACAAGACGGTATGCATTCCTAAGGTTAAATTTAGTAAAAATCTGAGCTCCATCTAGAATTTCATATGCTGAACAAAGCAATGGAAGAGGGTACTTTTTTACTGGGATGGCATTCAGACCACTGTAGTCAATATAGGGGCGTAGGGATCCGTCTTTCTTTTTTACGGAAAAGAAACCTGCTCCCAATGAGAGGACGATGGGTGGATTATGTCGGCAGCCAAGGAATCTTGGATGTAAGTATCCATAGCTGCTCACTCAGGACAAGAAAGACTGTAGAGCCTGCTGGTGGGCAAGGGGGCACCAGACAACAGCTCAATAGTAATATCATACGGCCAGTGCAGCTGTAATGACAAGGCTCTCTCTTTACTAAATACTTCACTGAGATCGTGATAGACATCAGGGACCGGATATATCAGCAGCTTCAGATGGTTTAGGGGCACAAGTTCCTGGGTTGGCAGCACGCAGACAGGAAGAATAACAGAGTTGTCTCCAAGCCTTAATCTTGCCTGTGTCCCAGTCTATATGGAGATTATGGGTCTTGAGCCATGGAAAACCCAACACTAGAGATGAACTTGGAGAAGGCAGGACAAACAACACAATATCCTCATGATGGTTTCCAGAAATCAATAAAGAAAGGGGAGCAGAGACAGTGACTTCCCAAAATAACTTTTCCATCCAGTGCCTTGACAGTTTGAGTCTGTTTAAGAGGAGTATATGGGGAGGCCTGACTCAATAGCAAAGGTCTGGTCGATAAAATTAGCCTCGGCACCAGAATCGACTAGAGCAGAGACAGAAAGAGAAACCAGATGATGAGGCAGAGTGGCAGGAAGCAAAAAAACGTAGTGGAAGTTCATGACCGTATGGATGCCTGCTCGTCAGTACCCCCACTTTTACTGACGAGCACTCCCTTTTGGCGGCACAAGCCAATTGGGGCAGGTAACCACACAGTGACCTGGTTGTCCACAGTACAGACACTCACCTGCCCGAAATTCATTCTCTCTCTCTCTCTCTCTCTCTCTCTCTTCCGATGAAAGATGGGTTTGACCAATCTGCATGGACTCCTCAGTAACTGGTGGTATTACCCTTTCCTGAGTCTGAATAAGAGTTTTCAAATGAACAGCAAAGTGGAAGGTTGTGTCTTTTTGAGGAGGACGAGTTGCTCTGTCACATCTTCTCTCCCAAAGATGATTATCTAATTTAATAGCCAGAGAAATTATTTGATTCAGATCAGATGGCAAATCACGAAGTGTAAGCTCATCTTGAAGGTTTTCGGATGATGCATTCAGGAATACTCCCTGCAAGGCAGGCTCGTTCCATCCAGAATCGATAGCCAGGGTCTGGAATTCCACTCAAAATTCTGCCATAATCCGTGATTCCTGTCGCAGACGGAGTAGTCCCCTAGCTGCCTCTCCACTCCTGTCTGGATGATCAAACACATTCCTTATTTCAGAGAGAAATTAATCTAAAGAGAGGCGAGAGACAGTATGGCTAGCATCAAAAGTCTTAGACCAAGCTATAGCTCGTCCTTGTAAAAGACCCATAATATACAAAATCCTTGACTGTTCAGAGGTGAAAGTCAGTGGTCGCTGCTGGAAAACCATATTGTATTGAAGCAAAAACCCTCTGCATTTATCCAAATCACCAAAATAAGGTGCAGGATCTGGCATGTATGACTCCTGTGGTGTAGACAGCAAAGCCGGGGAAGAAGTCGTAGTCGACTGAGAAACTGGAGGGGAAGCAGTTGCAGAAACAGAGGCAGAGGCTAGGTCCACAGATAGTTTGGAGACTTGGTTAGTCAAATATGCAACACTCTTGTGTGAGACACTGATTGGATTCCATGAGAGAGCCTGCTGGAGTGTCCACCAGGTTGAGTCTCCAAAGGCTCCATTTTAGCCCTTTGGCCAGTTCATTCTGTTAAAGAATAGTAAAGAAGGTAAGAGCCTCCAAGGAGTCAAGCAAACAAATGCTTCTCAACCCGGTTCCTTTATTTTTGTCGCAGGTTTGGCAGAGATGGACTGGCAGGAAATGGAAGGCAGGAGGCAACAGGCTGGAAACTGGGAGGCAGGCTGAGCTGGCTGGCACGCTGGCAAGCAGAAGAACTGGCAATGGCTGGAGAGCAGTCCTTAGTCTTATCCACCATCCTGGAATGAGGAACAGCTACAGCCAATCAGTCAGGACACACCTGAGGAAAATCGCATCCTGCCAGGCTGAACATTATGAGGTTCATTCAGAAGTCTTTGATTGGTGCTGTTGATTAATTCCCTCCAGCTGTGTGCTGCACAGACTGGAGTTGTAGTCTAAAAGGAGGCAAAATGTACCTGAGTTGTATAGTGCAAAATGCAACATTATTACTGTTGGAAAAAAAGATGTTTTGATTTCAGAAATGAGGTATTTTGAAAGACCACACAAGCAGATTTAAATGATTGTTTACAATGATTTCAACAACCAAACATCATTTTTACTGCTGACTTTAAATTTATAGTTATATCTGAAATCTATTATCAAGTCAAACTTTTTTAGCAGGTTCCGAGATCTTCACCAGTTCTCAGTGTCTGGTACATTGTGGTCCTGACTCCCATTTTCTTTTCTGAAAACTTCCAGTTTTGTATCATCTTGGCAGTATCTCACAACAGCTCTGTTCACATAGAGATGCTTCTACATGAAAAAAAGAAAGGGAGGGCCTTGGTATATCAAGTCAGCTCAGTGCCTCTTAATAGTACCAATTAATAGCACCTAAAACAAAAGTGTTCCTTTACATGGCCACTAGATGGCACTCTCAGACCAGAAATGAAAAGAAACCACATGCTTTTCAGTTGACTAACAGGTCAATGGCAAAAAAAATTACAGCCAGGGTGCTGTGAAGTCTGCTGGTGGTGTAGTGGTTTAATGAAAGGGTTGTGATTCGGAGGTTGTAAAACAACAATGCTTCTTCTCCTAATGGTTACACTTATGCTCATAAAAACATGGTTTCAACCTTCTACATTTGTTGTGCTACTTCACCCATTCAAACATTAAACTTTCCAGCTCCTTCTGATATAGGTGCTTTTGCACTGTTTATTACTATCTTTATTTTCTTCACAGCAGTTTAGTTCAACCAACAATGGAAGTTCTAAAAATGCATTTTTATGCCAATAGCAAAACTCTTCAGTAGTTCTGCCAGTACCTTGAATATCCTCTTTTCAATAGAAAAGTTTAGCTTTTTCCCACATGTACATCTGGACAAAATGATGGCCTATTGGTTTTGAGAATGGGCCTTCATGCTGGATTTGTTGTGATCCTATTCCCTGGTGGGCGTGTCGGGCATCCTGGCACCTGGATCAGCACCTGATCTTCATCTTGGCAATCAGCAACAGCACCATTTAAGACCTGCCCAGCCTGCTGTTCATCACCAGATTGCTGAATGCCCTGCGGTACAACTTTCAGCCTCAAAGATTCTTCCCAGTGTGAATCATAGATCGATAACCTATGTGTTTTTTCCCCGTCAGAGATCCTGCCTGCATGCCTGCCTGCCCGCCCGCCTGCCTGCTCGCCTCTCTGCCCGCTAGTTTACCTCCCCGCTTGTCTGCCTGCCGGCTAACCTGTCTCCCGCATCCACCTTGGAAAGAACCCGAAGTCTGAAAGGAACAAATAAAGTATTGTTTGGAACTCCGAGCCGAGTCCACATGTGAGTGTCACGCACTTAACGTCAGCATAACAGGATGTTGTAGATTTGAATCCAAAAAGTAACATTTCAATAAATGTTTCTGCACAATACAATTTATCACATCCTTCCACATTTTATTCTTCAAGAAATTATTTCTCTTTGCAATTTTTATCACTTCAAAAATTGTTTTCTTTGGATTTATTTTATACTTTCAGATTGGAAAAAAGCTGCATATCTGCTAGCTGCTGGAATGTGCTGCCACTAATTTCAGGGACATCTTCAGCTTTTTTACATTATACATCAGTAATTACACATTATTGCATTTACACTTGCTGTTATGTAATAATTTCTAGTTTCAGCTGTTGCTTGTGTGATCGCATGGAGTGCTCCAAGCTTCTCCATGTGAACTATTGGTTTCACTTGCGTGCTTCAAGGAGTAAAGTAATTTATTTAAAATTTGTCACAGTTCAATATTAAGGTTTAGTTCCTGCAATGGTCTATGGAACATTTCAACACTTTGATAAAACTTGAACTCCTTCAACAAAGTTTTTCACATTGAACAATAGTCTTTCACATCTTTACTTGCGTTTAGTTCAAACTCGTGCGTGTTTTTGCAATTCTGCTGATTAGACTGCTAGAAGTGACAAAAAAGCATTCCCATCACAAAGGCAAAAGATTTCAAACCATCGGCCTACTGTGAGTTAGAGCAGTGGTGGTGTGGTGAGTAACTGAGAGTGCTTCAATACAGAAGTTCATACTTTAATCCTGGTGCTGCACATTGATGAATCATGTTAAATAAGTTGTGCTTTCTTTTTTCAAAATTTTTACACTGATGCAATTTCATTTCAAACATTCCATATAGTTCAATAAATGGGCATTCACAGTTGCTATTATTTCAATAATAGCTGTTTCTAGTTGTTAAAGTTCTACAGATCTTCAATAAAAATAAAATCGCCTCATTTGTCCTGGATCAGACTGTTCAGGTGGAAAAGTTCTTTAGTAAAGTTTTATGAGCAAAAAAACTTCTTTACGACCAATTTGGAGTAAATTCAGAAATATGACAATTATAATAAACAGAAATATCATCATCACATTTCATCCTCAATGTTTGCAGGTATGCTCAGTGCCCAATCACAAGTTTGAAATTTTTATTTGAAAATCAAAACATTGTCCTTGTCAGGATTCACGATGATGACATTTATGAAGTTGTGGGGTCTTTAGTGATGAAGGAGGTCCCACAGGCAGCAGCAGCACAGAGCAGCTGAACACGCCGCCAGGTACGAGCCCAGGCCACCGTCATGACCCTGGTGCGGCTCCATCACGTACACTGTCAGTGAAATTAACAATCAATTAATTTAAAATTATTTAATATTCAGTCTGTGTCCATTGAAATCAAAAATCTGATTCATGGAGTTTCAGATTATACCAGGTATCATGTGAACATAATCTGATTATGAGAAATCAGATTAACACACAGAATTATCCTTGATGTCTCCCACATTATTCGCTAACACTAATGCATCCTACTGTTAGCAACTAACATTAAGACCATGCTCTCCTATGTTAGCAGCTAATGCTAAAATCATACATTCTAATGTTAGCAACTGACGTTAAGACAATTCATCCATCTATTTTCCGCTGCTTATCCGGGGTCAGGTCGCAGGGGCAGCAGTGAAACCCAGACTTTCCTCTCCCCAGCCACATTTGCCAGCTCTACAAGAGGTCCAAGGGCGTTCACCGGCCAGTTGAGAGATATAATAATAAGCCCTGAAGAGGAAACTCATTTAAGCCGTACAAGATTGCGTTCTTTCAGTCATGACCCACAGCTCATGACCATAGGTGAGGGTAGGAAGGGTTAGGGTTAGATAGACTGGTAAATCGAGAGCTTCAGGTGATCAATTGACAGCTCCGCCCCCCTCTTCACCTGAGTGTCCAAGGCATGTGGCCGCAGGTCCAAAGTTGAACTGCTAATGAGAGAGTCTTGATGCCAAGTGTACATAGGAACACTCTTATGTTGGAACATGGTGTTCGTTATGGACAATCCATGACGAGCACAGAAGTCCAATAACAAAACACCATTTGGGTTCAGAGGGGGGGGACCATGCAATCACTCCCCTCCAGGTCTCACTGTCATTGCCCACGTGAGCATTGAAGTCCCCCAGCAGAACAATGGAGTCCCCAGAAGGAGCACCCTCCAGCACTCCCTCCAAGGACTCCAGAAAGGGTGGGTACTCTGAACTGCTGTTCGGTGCATAAGCACAGACAACAGTCAGGACCCGTCCCCCCACCCGGAGGTGGAGGGAAACTACCCTTTCATCCACCGGGGTAAACCCCAACGTGCAGGCACCAAGCTGGGGGCTGATGAGAATGCCCACACCTGCTCGGCGCCTCTCACCATGAGCAACTCCAGAGTGGAAGAAGGTCCAGCCCCTCTCGAGGGTTCTGGTTCCAGAGCCCAAGCCATGCGTCGAGGTGAGTCCAACTATATCTAGCCGGAACCGCTCAACCTCGCGCACAAGCTCAGGCTCCTTCCCCACCAGAGAGGTGACGTTCCACGTCCCTAGAGCCCCTAGAGCCTGTGTCTGCAGCTGAGGATCAGACGGCCAGGCCCCATGGGCAAAGGCCAATAGTCATTATCATGGGGGTTGCTGATCCGCAGTCAGTCTGGTCCCTCCCCTAGACACCTGGTAGCCATGGGTAACTCTACCAGGGGCATAAAGCCCCAGACAACATAGCTGCTAAGATCTTCAAGACACAAAAACCCCTCCACCACGGTAAGGTGGCAGCTCAGCCATGCGCAACTGATGTTAAGACATTGAGCTCTAATGTTAGCAACTAATGATAAGACCATACACTCCTATGGCAGCAGCTAATCCTAAGACCATGCACTAAAATGGTAGCAGCTAACATAAAGACAAACCAGCAGGTTTGTTCAGTCTGATTATCACAATACTCTCATTATGGTTGTCATACTAATAGACTTCAGTCTTGACTACAGTACCTGTCGGTTTTGGTTGGGGTTTGGCTTCCTGTTTACCATGGCATCTTGGAAGAGTCAATAAGGCCTCTTGGTGTCCCACGTGACCTGGATGGAAATAGGCAGTGTCTCCTATTGTGGTTTGAGGGAACGTCTGCAGTGGACAGAGTAGGCGGCCATGTCAGATTGTATTTATACAAAAATTAGTTCAGAGTGTTTTAAGACCTAGAACTTGACCAGCAAACCTAAAACTTGACCTGCAATCCTAAAACTTCAGGTCAAGTTCTTGGTGGTTGGTGACGATGCAGGCTGGTGCTCGTGTCGGGTTTATTTATTTTATTTATTTTATTTATTTTATTTGTTTTATTTATTTCATTTATTTTATTTTATTTGTATAGCGTCAAATCACGGCAATGCCATCTCGAGACGTTTTACAGACAGAGGGGAAAACATAATGAAAGCCAATTCATAACAGCCTATATAAGGAAACCAACAGATTGAGTTGAGTCCAACTCAATCTCCCATCCTGAGCAAGCACACTGGCGACAGTGGGAAGGAAAAAAACTCCCTTTTAACAGGAAGGAAACCTCCGGCAGAACCCGGCTCAAGGACAGGGAGATAAAAGAGAGCGATAAAGAGAAAGAAGCTCAGTGTATCAGGAAATGTCCCTCAGCAGTCTAAACCTATAGCAGCATAACTAAGGGATGCTAACCATCCCTAGCTATAGGACTTATCAAAAAGATAAGTCTTCAGTCTAGTCTTAAAGGTGGGGAGGGTGTCTGCTTCCCTAACACTAACTGGGAGCTTATTCCATAAGAGAGGGGGCCTGATAGGTTAGGGCAGGGGTGTCAGAATCCAGTCTTCGAGGGCCGGAATCTGGCAGGTTTTTGTTGTTTCCCTCCACCAACACAGCTGATTCAAATCATTGGATCCAGCAGCTTCTTGTCAACCTGTTTGAGTGTCGGTCAGGTGTGTGTTGGAGCATGGACACAACAAAAACCTGCCGGATACCGGCCCTTCAGGACTGTAGTTTGACACCCCTTAGGGTTAGGTTAGGGTTAAGGGGTTGGTGCTCGTGTCGGGTTAGGGTTTCAAGGTTGGTGCTTCTTTTGGGCTGTGTCATTAGCACTTCTCTCTCCAATCTAACAACTGTTGAGTCCCTGATGCAGGTCAGTCTGCACTGAAGTGTCAACAAGGCATCAGGCATTGCATCAGCACATGTGGGGTTGAGACCACATAAGCTAAGACCTCTAAGTCTACAAGTGTAAGTCCACATAGCAAAGGCATGAGCTATAACCTCCTTATAAGCAAGTCAACCTATCCCTGTCAGATAATAGTAGAGACCAAGATGTTCCAATAGACATTTCCTGCACCCAGGGTTAGTTGGACCAGATCCACTGGTCAATCCTGATCCTGCTGGACCTGTCTGCTGCTTCTGACACAGCCAACCATCAGATTCTCCTCTCCACTCTCTGAGCATGTCTGTCCTCTCGTGGTCATAAGAAAAGCTGAGAGTGCCCAAAAGCAGACGTGATGCTTGAAAACACAAAAACGTTTCTTAACAAAAAGCTATGTGCGGGCTTCAGAACAGGGCAGGCAGGCAGGCAGGACTTCACAGGAGTGCAAGCGACGATCCTGCAGAGTATATATGCTGTCTCAGTAATGAGGGTAATCAGCTGTGCCAAAGCTGCTGGGAACAGACACTCCTCCTGAAAACAAAAGGCACGCCCACACTGCTGCCAGGTCTAGCAGGGACATAACACTCCTGGTCCACCTCCTACCTCTCAGGAAGATCCTTCAGAGTATCCTGGTGAGGAGAAGTGTCCAGATCACATGAAAACAGGGGAGCCTCAGGGATCGGTGCTCGGCCCTCTTCTCTTTCCACCATACACCTCCTCACTCGGTGCAGTTAGAAGCTCTCATGGCTTCTCCTACCACTGCTATGCAGATGACACTCAGCTTTTCCTCTCCTTCCCACCAGACGACACAACGTTTCACTGAGAATATCAGCTTTCCTTGCTGATATCTCTGCATGGATGAAGGATCGCCACCTTCAGCTCCATCTGTCCAAGACAGAGCTCATTGTCTGCCCAGCCGATCCTTCCTTACCTCCGCAGATACGTGTGAAGCTCCACTCTATCACACTTGTTCCTGCTGCCTGGAATCTGGGTGTCATGGTGGATGACCAGCTGACCTTTAAGGTCCATGTTGCCTCGGTTGCCCGTACCTGCCGATATGCTCTCTACAACATCCAGAGAATCAGACGTACCTGACAGAACACACAACTCAGCTTCTGGTTCAGGTTCTGGTCATCTCACACATTGATTACTGCAGTTCCCTACTGGCAGGTCTGCCTGTATGCTGGTTAAACCTCTGCAGATGATCCAGAACCAGCAGCGCGTCTGGTCTTCAACCAGTCCAAACTGGTTCATGTCACTCCGCTGCTAATCGCTCTTCACTGGCTTCCGGTTGCAGAGCATCAAATTCAAAGCTCTGCTTCTGGCTTACAAAAGTCAGTCTCCTGTCTACCTTCACTCCCTCTCCACAGCTACGCTCCACCAGTGGAAGACACCTCATGTTACCATGACTACGTGGGACTAAACGACCACCAGACTCTTTTCCTCTGTTGTTCCACGATGGTGGAACGACCTGCCGAACTCTGATCTGTAGAGTCCTGATTTGTTTTAAACTGTAGACTCAGCTGTTCAAGCAGCATTTCCTTGTTTATATGACCTCTTCTACTCGCCAGAATAGTTAGAAAGATTCTTCCTGCTCTTTGACACAACTCAGCACCGATAAGCTGCATGCACCCATGCCCCACATGGTTCTGTGGGATGAAAGTGTTCTTGTTAATAAGCAAGGACTTTTGTAGGGACAGAACAAATAAATGAAAAAAGAACCACCTTCATCTCTACACAGCAGCACCTGGTTCCAGCTGGACTCACCATTCTGAACAGGGTTACGGTTAGTTATGATGTTAGTGAGTTATGATGCCTCCTGTTTGACCAGGGTTAGTGTTTGTTCTCACACTCAGATGGAAGTTTCTCTGGAGAAAAAGCGTTTGATAGATTGATAGAATAGACTAGAATAGAATAGAATAGAATAGTTGTGGATTAGGAGATTATAATGATTCAAGTGCAGACAGGATCTTAGATACAAGTAAGGACTTTATTATTTTCCCAGGCAGAGTAGCGGACAGACAGACAGACAGACAGGTAAGCAGACAGACAGACAGACAGACTAAATGTTGTCAGATTCGGCGAGGAAACGGTTTGGCAGAAATACTGAGAATGGCCGAGAGCTGTTCCCACTGGTGAACAACAGTCAGGTGGTGACTGGAGGACTGAGCCGGGCTTTTATCTTGCTGCTGGTGATCGCCAGATGAGAAAGCGGTGCAAACCTTGATCCCGGGGTAACAGGCACACCCACGAGCCAACACCACAACAAGAATAGAATAGAATTTGGTCCAGCATCTGGTTTTTCTGGATGAGAAGATCTAGATTTAAGACAACAATCTTGGACTTTTTACTTGCTGTAACTACTTTTACTAGGAGTAATCTTACAATCTGATTACATAACGCCATGGTTTCCTCGCCAGACCACTGCAGGTGATCAACATGAGGTGCATGCTGGGTACCTGGTAGGCAGGGCCATGGAAGGCTGCAGGCGGTGAATAGAAAGCTGCGAAAATTAATAGGAACAAAAACATGTAAAAAAAAAAAAAAAAAAAACAGGATGTAAACTAATACAATTAACTTTGACTCATAAATCACCATTTTTTTCTCACAATAACAGTAAACAACTAAAAACAGACCAGAAGGAAACCCTGCAGATTCAGGCCCTTCAGGGAAGAAGGGATGATAGGGAGGAGGCTGATCGCTCATCTGGATGGATGGATGGATCCTGAAAAACTGAAAGAACTGAATTGGAGAAGTGAATCAGAACACGGGATAAGAAAACTAAATTGGGAAATCAAAGAAATGTATCTGAAAAACCAAATGTGAGAATAAAATCAAAGAACTGAATAGGAAAATCTGGTTCTGATTAGTCACATCATGTAATGATGTAACTAGTCCTGAGGGATAAAACCCCTTAGACCAGTTCATTAAAATGCATGGTAAAGAAAATGGCCAAAATGACCCCAAAAATCGGTCCAGGAGGTTATTTTGTAGCTCTGGACAGGAAGCACCTGTGTTCCAAATGTCATGCATGTCAGTCAATTGAGTGGGTGGGGCTTATCAATTGAATCATTGTAGGGGGCGCGATTCAACCATACAGTGACTTTTTTTTTTAGTATATTACTAAATGGCTCTATTAACAGTACGACTCATCACGCTTGCCAAGTTTGGTGGATGTCAAAAGTTTTATGGCTTAGTTAAAGGTACTTCCTGTTTCATGATGTCGGAGCATAATTCGCCATGGTTATGTTTAGTGTATCAATTTGAGTCTAATATTGGGGCATTATGAAGGGGTTTGACGTGTTGTGAGGAGGTTTCAAGAGTTTGAGGCTGATTCTTCACGAGATGCTCGACTCAGTTAGAGAAAAAGCTCTTCCTGTTTGAAGTGGGCGGGGCTTTTACTGAAACTGGAAATGAACACGACAATCTCCCCTGTAAGTTTAATGGTGATCAGATCAAAATTGAGAAATTTATAGTGATTTATGATGTCATGGCAGCATATCAAAGTTCGCCATGGCGGCACAGTCACACCGTGCAGCATAAAGCAACGCTATTCTCTGGAACACTTCACCAACATATCTTCTGCATTCTGACCCAATTTGAGCTTGGTGGTGTACACAAAGTCAGAAAAATTGTTTTCTGAGTTAAAAAAAAAACCCCACTTCTGTCCACCAGGGGGTGTGGCTAATGAATAATCCAATTATTGACATATAGATCAATTCAGGATGGGACGAGCATCACATCTAGCAAATTTGGTGCAAATAAGTTGTTTTATATGGGAGTTATATCAATTTCATTTTTCATGGGGAGACATCAAACTTTGAGGCCCCAAAGTTACCAAAAATAGGTGCTGCTCCCAGTAAATTTTGTAAACGACCACAAGCACCCGAAAATATGACATTTTTTACATTCCAATTGGGGGGGTACGTAAAATTTGGTGGGTTTTCAAGCATATTCAGGCCGCCTAAATGGCAATTCATTTGAGAGAGGAATACAGCCTTCGGTTTGCAGGTCTAAGAATAAAAAGATTCAGAATATCAAGGGCAGCCATATATAACACGTCTCACTTGGTGGAGTAAATCTGTCTGGCGAAATATGGCACAGACTGCCGTTCTGGATGCTGCGATACTGGACGGGTGAGGGGGGAATAAAGAAGTCTCCTTCTGAATGAGAAGAATCAGAATTTATTTGACAACAATCTCCATCACTTTCATGTTGAAACACTGACCAAACTTTAAAGGATGGATGGATGATGGATGGATGGATGTTGGATGATGGATGGATGATGGATGGATGATGGATAGATGATGGATGATGGATGGATGATGGATAGATGATGGATGATGGATGGATGATGGATAGATAATGGATGATGGATGGATGATGGATGGATGGATAGATAATGGACAGATGATGGATGGATGGATAGATGGATGATGGATGGATGGATGGATGGATGGATAATGGACAGATGATGGATGATGGATAGATAATGGATGATGGATGGATGATGGATGGATGGATGGATGGAAAGATAATGGACAGATGATGGATGGATGGATAGATGGATGATGGATGGATGATGGATGATAGATGGATGGATGATGGATGATGGATGATGAATGGATGGATGAATAGATGAATGAATGATGGATGATGGATGATGGATAATGGCTGTTGGATGGATGGATGGATGGATGGAAGGATGATGAATGGATGATATATGGATGATGGATGGATGGATGTTGGATGATGGATGGATGATGGATGGATGATGAATGGATGAATGGATGATGGGTGGATGGATGATAGATGGATGGAAGGATGATGAATGGATGGTATATGGGTGATGGATGAATGATGGATGGATAGTGGATGATGGATGGATGATAGATGGATGGATGGATGGATGATGGATGGATGGTGGGTTGGATGTATGTATGATGGATGGATGGATGATGAATGGATGAATGGATGAAAGGATGGATGATGAATGGATGAATGGATGATGGCTGATGGATGGATGGATGGACATATGGATGGATGATCGATGGGTGATGGAAGGATGATGAATGATAATATATGGATAATGGATGATGGATCATGGATGGATGATGGATGGATGGATGGATGATGGAGGATGGATGATGGAGGATGGAGGATGGATGGATGGATGGATGAATGGATGGATGGTTGGTTGGATGGAAGTATGATGGTTGGATGATGAATGGACAATGGATGGATGGATGATGGATGGATGATGAATGGATGATGGATGGATGGATGGATGATGGATGGATGGATGAAGAATTATGGATGGGTGATGGATGGATGATGGATGGATGGATAATGAATGATGGATGGATGATGGAAGATGGATGAATGATAGATGGAAGGATGGATAGATGGATGTATGATGGATGGATGATGATTGGATAATGAATGATGGATGGGTGATGGATGGATGATGGATAGATAATGGATGATGGATGGATGGATGGATGGATGGATGGATAGATAATGGACAGATGATGGATGGATGGATAGATGGATGATGGATGATGGATGGATGGATGGATGATGGATGATGGATGATGAATGGATGGATGAATGGATGAATGAATGATGGATGGATGGATGATGGATGATGGATAATGGCTGTTGGATGGATGGATGGAAGGATGATGAATGGATGATATATGGATGATGGATGGATGATGGATGGATGGATGTTGGATGATGGATGGATGATGAATGGATGATGGATGGATGGATGTTGGATGATGGACAGATGATGGATGGATTGATGGATGATGGATGGATGGATGGATGGATGGAAGGATGATGAATGGGTGGTATATGGGTGATGGATGAATGATGGATGGATAGTGGATGATGGATGGATGATGGATGGATGGATGGATGATGGATGGATGGTGGGTTGGATGTATGTATGATGGATGGATGGATGATGAATGGATGAATGGATGAAAGGATGGATGATGAATGGATGATGGCTGATGGATGGATGGATGGACATATGGATGGATGATGGATGGGTGATGGAAGGATGATGAATAATATATGGATAATGGATGATGGATCATGGATGGATGATGGATGGATGATGGATGATGGATGGATGGATGGATGATGGAGGATGGAGGATGGAGGATGGAGGATGGATGGATGGATGGATGGATGAATGGATGGATGGTTGGTTGGATGGAAGTATGATGGTTGGATGATGAATGGACAATGGATGGATGGATGATGGATGGATGATGAATGGATGATGGATGGATGGATGGATGATGGATGGATGATGAATTATGGATGGGTGATGGATGGATGATGGATGGATGGATAATGAATGATGGATGGATGATGGAAGATGGATGAATGATAGATGGAAGGTTGGATAGATGGATGTATGATGGATGGATGATGATTGGATAATGAATGATGGATGGGTGATGGATGGATGGATAATGGATGATGGATGGATGATGGATGATAGATGAATGATCGATGGATGGATTGATAGATAATGGACAGATGATGGATGATGAATGGGTGATGGATGGATGGATGATGGATGGATGATGAATGATGGATGGATGATGGATGGATGGATAATGGATGATGGATGGATGATGAATGATAGATGAATGATAGATAGATGGATGGATAGATAATGGACTGATGATGGATGATGAATGGGTGATGGATGGATGGATGATGGATGGATGATGGATGGATGATTAATGATGGATGGATGATGGATGAATGGATAATGGATGATGGATGGATGATGAATGGATGGATGGATGTTGGATGGATGATGTATGCATGATGAATGGATGATGGATGGTGGATGATGAATAGATGATGGATGATGAATGGATAATGGATGAATGGATGATGAATGGATGATGGATGCATGATGAATGGATGATGGATGATGAATAGATGATGAATGGATGATGGATGATGGATGGATGATGGATGGATGATGGATGATGGATGGATGATGGATGCATGATGAATGGATGATGGATGATAGATAAATGGATGATGAATGGATGATGGATGATGAATGGGTGATGGATGCATGATGAATAGATGATGAATGATGAATGGATGATGGATGGATGATGGATGGATGGATGATGAATGGATGGATGGATGTTGGATGGATGATGTATGCATGATGAATGGATGATGGATGGTGGATGATGAATAGATAATGGATGATGAATGGATAATGGATGAATGGATGATGAATGGATGATGGATGCATGATGAATGGATGATGGATGATGAATAGATGATGAATGGATGATGGATGATGGATGGATGATGGATGGATGATGGATGATGGATGATGGATGGATGATGGATGAAGGATGAATGGATGATGGATGATGAATGGATGATGGATGCATGATGAATGGATGATGGATGATAGATAAATGGATGATGAATGGATGATGGATGATGAATGGGTGATGGATGCATGATGAATAGATGATGAATGATGAATGGATGATGATGGATGATGGATGAATGGATGATGAATGGATGTTGGATGATGGATGGATGATGGATGATGAATGGATGATGGATGAATGGATGATGAATGGATGATGGATACATGATGAATGGATGATGGATGAAGGATGATGAATGGATGATGAATGGATGATAGATGAATGGATGATGGATGGATGATGGATGATGAATGGGTGATGGATAAATGATGAATGGATGATGGATGATGAATGGATGATGGATGATGGATGAATGGATGATGAATGGATGTTGGATGATGGATGATGAATGGATGATGGATGGATGATGGATGATGAAAGGATGATGGATGAATGGATGATGAATGGATGATGGATGAATGGATGATGAATGGATGATGGATGATGAATGGATGATGGATGCATGATGAATGGATGATGGATGATGAATGGATGATGAATGGATGATGGATGATGAATGGATGATTGATGATGTATGGATGGATGATGGATGATGGATGGATGGATGGATGGATGGAAGGATGATGAAAGGATGGATGGATGTTGGATGAGAATGTATGCATGATGAATGGATGATGGATGATGAATAGATGATGGATGGATGATGGATTGATGGATGATGGATGATGAATGGATGATGGATGAATGATGGATGATGAATGAATGGATGATGGATGGATGATGGATACATGATGAATGGATGATGGATGGATGATGGATGATGGATGAATGGATGATGAATGGAGGATGGATGATGGATGATGAATGGATGATGGATGGATGATGGATGATGAATGGATAATGAATGAATGGATGATGAATGGATGATGGATGCATGACGTATGGATGATGGATGATGGATGATGAATGGATGATGAATGGATGATGGATGGATGATGGGTGATGAATGGATAATGGATGAATGGATGATGGATGGATGATGGATGGATGATGGATGAATGGATGATGAATGGATGATGGATGGATGATGGATTATGAATGGATGATGGATGCATGATGAATGGATGATGGATGATGAATGGATGATGGATGGTGGATGATGAATGGATGATAGATGGATGATGGATGATGGATGATGAATCATGATGGATCATGATGAATGGATGATTGATGATGGATAATGAATGGATGAATGGATGATGGATGAATGGATGATGAATGGATGATGGATGGATGATGGATGATGAATGGATAATGGATGAATGGATGATGGATGGATGATGGATCATGATGAATGGATGAGGGATGATGGATGGATGATGGATGAATGGATGATCAATGGATGATGGATGGATGATAGATGATGAATGGATCATGGATGCATGATGAATGGATGATGGATGATGAATGGATGATGGATGGTGGATGATGAATGGATGATGGATGATGAATGGATGATGAATGGATGATGGATCATGATGAATGGATGAGGGATGATGGATGGATGATGGATGAATGAATGATCAATGGATGATGGATGGATGATAGATGATGAATGGATCATGGATGCATGATGAATGGATGATGGATGATGAATGGATGATGGATGGATGATGAATGGATGATGGATGATGAATGGATGATGAATGGATGATGGATGATCAATGGATGATAGATGAATGATGGATGATGGATGGATGATGGATGAAGGATGAATGGATGATGGATGATGAATGGATGATGGATGCATGATGAATTGATGATGGATGATAGATAAATGGATGATGAATGGATGATGGATGATGAATGGGTGATGGATGCATGATGAATAGATGATGGATGATGGATGGATGATGGATGAATGGATGATGAATGGATGTTGGATGATGGATGATGAATGGATGATGAATGTATGATGGATGAATGTATGATGAATGGATAATGGATACATGATGAATGGATGATGGATGAAGGATGAACAATGGATGATGTATGTATGATGGATGAATCAATGATGAATGGATGATGAATGGATGATGAATGGATGATGGATGGATGGATGAATGGATGATGAATGTATGATGGATGATGGATGGATGATTTGATGATAGATGGATGATGGATGATGGATGGATGATGGATGATGGATGAAGGGATGATGAGTGGATGACGGATGATGGATGATGAATGGATGATGGATGGATGATGGATGATGAATGAATAATGAATGAATGGATGATGGATGCATGATGGATGCATGATGAATGGATGATGGATGATGAATGGATGATGAATGGATGAATGGATGATGGATGAATGGATGATGAATGGATGATGGATGATGAATGGATGATGGATGAATGGATAATGAATGGATGATGGATCATGATGAATGGATAATGAATGGATGATGGATCATGATGAATGGATGATGGATGAATGGATGATGAATGGATGATGGATGGATGATGGATGATGAATGGATAATGAATGAATGGATGATGAATGGATGATGGATGCATGATGTATGGATGATGGATGATGGATGATGAATGGATGATGAATGGATGATGGATGGATGATGGATGAATGGATAATGGATGAATGGATGATGGATGGATGATGGATGAATGGATGATGAATGGATGATGGATGATGAATGGATGATGGATGATGAATGGATGATGGATGATGAATGGATGATAGATGGATGATGGATGATGGATGGATGATGGATGAAGGATGAATGGATGATGGTTGATGAATGGATGATGGATGCATGATGAATGGATGATGGATGATAGATAAATGGATGATGAATGGATGATGGATGATGAATGATTGATGGATGCATGATGAATAGATGATGGATGATGGATGATGGATGGATGATGGATGAATGGATGATGAATGGATGTTGGATGATGGATGATGAATGGGTGATGGATGATGAATGGATGATGGATGAATGGATAATGAATGGATGATGGATACATGATGAATGGATGATGGATGAAGGATGATGAATGGATGATGAATGGATGATGGATGAATCGATGATGAATGGATGATGGATGATGAATGGATGATGAATGGATGATGGATGATGAATGGATGATTGATGATGTATGGATGGATGATGGATGATGGATGGATGGATGGATGGATGGAAGGTTGAGGAATGGATGGATGGATTTTGGATGGATGATGTATGCATGATGAATGGATGATGGATGATGGATGATGAATAGATGACAGATGGATGATGGATGAATGAATGATGGATGATGAATAGATGAATGATGGATGATGAATGAATGGATGATGGATGGCTGATGGATGATGGATACATGATGAATGGGTGATGGATGGATGAAGGATGATGGATGGATGATGGATGAAGGATGAATGGATGATGGATGATGAATGGATGATGGATGCATGATGAATGGATGATGGATGATGAATGGATGATGGATCGATGGATGAATGGATGATGAATGTATGATGGATGATGGATGGATGATTTGATGATGGATGGATGATGGATGATGGATGATGAATGGATGATGGATGGTGGATGATGAATGGATTATGGATGATGAATGGATGATGAATGAATGGATGATGGATGGATGATGGATACATGATGAATGGATGATGGATGGATCATGGATGGATGATGGATGAAGGATGAATGGATGATGAATGGAGGATGGATGATGGATGATGAATGGATGATGGATGGATGATCGATGATGAATGGATAATGAATGATGGATGATGAATGGATGATGGATGCATGATGAATGGATGATGGATGATGGATGATGAATGGATGATGAATGGATTATGGATGATGGATGATGAATGGATGATGGCTGATGAATGGATGGTGGATGATGGATGGATTATGGATGATGAATGGATGATGAATGAATGGATGATGGATGGATGATGGATACATGATGAATGGATGATGGATGGATCATGGATGGATGATGGATGAAGGATGAATGGATGATGAATGGAGGATGGATGATGGATGATGAATGGATGATGGATGGATGATCGATGATGAATGGATAATGAATGATGGATGATGAATGGATGATGGATGCATGATGAATGGATGATGGATGATGGATGATGAATGGATGATGGATGATGAATGGATAATGGATGAATGGATGATGGTTGGATGATGGATGGATGATGGATGAATGGATGATGAATGGATGATGGATGGATGATGGATTATGAATGGATGATGGATGCATGATGAATGGATGATGGATGATGGATGATGGATGGATGATGGATGGTGGATGATGAATAGATGATGGATGATGAATGTATGATGAATGGATGATGGATGATGAATGGATGATGGATGATGAATTGATGATAGATGGATGATGGATGATGGATGATGAATCATGATGGATCATGATGAATGGATGATGGATGATGATGATGAATGGATGATTAATGGATGATGAATGGATGATGGATGAATGGATGATGAATGGATGATGGATGGATGATGGATGAATGGATGATGAATGGATGATGGATGATGGATGATGAATGGATGATGGATGATGAATGGATGATGGATGGTGGATGATGAATGGATGATGGATGATGAATGTATGATGAATGGATGGATGATGAATGGATGATGGATGATGAATGGATGATAGATGGATGATAGATGATGAATGGATGATGGATGATGAATGGATGATGAATGGATTATGGATGATGGATGATGAATGGATGATGGATGGTGGATGATGAATGGATGATGGATGATTAATGGATGATGAATGGATGATGGATGATGGATGATGAATGGATGATGGATGATAGATGAATTTATGATGAATGGATGATGGATGATGAATGGGTGATGGATGCATGATGAATGGATGATGGATGATGAAAGGATGATGGATGGATGATGGATGATGGATGAATGGATGATGAACGGATGTTGGATGATGGATGATGAATGGATGATGGATGGATGATGGATGATGAAAGGATGATGGATGAATGGATGATGAATGGATGATGGATACATGATGAATGGATGATGGATGAAGGATGATGAATGGATGATGAATGGATGATGGATGAATGGATGATGAATGGATGATGGATGATGAATGGATGATGGATGATGAATGGATGATGGATGAATGGATGATGACTGGATGATTGATGATGAATGGATGATGAATGGATGATGGTTGATGAATGGATGATTGATGATGTATGGATGGATGATGGATGGATGGATGGATGATGGAAGGATGATGAATGGATGGATGGATGTTGGATGGATTATGTATGCATGATGAATTGATGATGGATGATGAAAAGATGATGGATGGATGATGGATGATGGATGATGGATGAATGGATGATGGATGATGGATGGATGGTGGATGATGGATGATGAATGAATGATGGATGATGAATGAATGGATGATGGATGGATGATGGATACATGATGAATGGATGATGGATGGATGGATGGATGGATGATGAATGGATGATGGATGTTGGACGGATGATGTATGCATGATGAATGGATGATGGATGATGAATAGATGACGGATGGATGATGGATGATGGATGATGGATGATGGATGAATGGATGATGGATGATGAATGGATGATGGATGGTGGATCATGGATGGATGATGGATGATGGATGAATGGATGATGGATGATGTATGATGAATGGATGATGGATGATGAATGGATAATGAATGAATGGATGATGAATGGATGATGGATGCATGATGAATGGATGATGGATAATGGATGATGAATGGATGATGAATGGATGATGAATGAATGGATGATGGATGGATGATGGATGATGAATGGATAATGGATGATGAATGGATGATGTATGGATGATGAATGATGAATGGATGATGAATGGATGATGGATGATGGATGATGAATGGATGATGGCTGATGAATGGATGATGAATGTATGATGGATAATGGATGATGAATGGATGATGGATGGTGGATGAATGGATGATGAATGGATGTTGGAAGATGGTTGATGAATGGATGATGGATGACGAATGGATGATGGACTAATGGATGATGAATGGATGATGAATGGATGATGGATGCATGATGAATGGATGATGGATGATGAATGGACGATGAATGGATGATGGATGAATCGATGATGAATGGATGATGAATGGATGATGGATGATGAATGGATGATGGATGAATGGATGATGAATGGATGATGGATGCATGATGAATGGATGATGAATGATGGATGATGAATGGATGATGGATGAATGGATGATGAATGGATGATGGATGCATGATGAATGGATGATGCATGATGAATGGATGATGAATGGATGATGGTTGATGAATGGATGATTGACGATGTATGGATGGATGATTGACGATGTATGGATGGATGATGGATGACGGATGGATGGATGGATGGATGGAAGGATGATGAATGGATGGATGGATGTTGGATGGATGATGTATACATGATGAATGGATGATGGATGATGAATAGATGATGGATGGATGATGGATGAATGGATGATGGATGATCAATGGATGATGGATGGATGGCGGATGATGGATGATGAATGAATGAATGATGGATGATGAATGAATGGATGATGGATGGATGATGGATGATGGCTACATGATGAATGGATGATGGATGATGAATGGATGATGGATGGATGAAGGATGATGGATGATGGATGGATGAAGGATGATGGATGGATGATAGATGGATGATGGATGATGGATGATTAATGGATGATGGATGGTGGATGATGAATGGATGATGGATGATGATTGGATGATGAATGGATTATGGATGATGGATGATGAATGGATGATGGCTGATGAATTGATGATGGATGGTGGGCGATGAATGGATGATGGATGATGAATGGATGATGAATGGATGATGGATGATGGATGATGAATGGATGATGGATGATAGATGAATGGATGATGAATGGATGATGGATGATGAATGGGTGATGGATGCATGATGAATGGATGATTAATGGATGATGGATGGACGAATGGATGATGGATGAATGGATGATGAATGGATGATGGATGCATGATGAATGGATGATGGATGATGAATGGATGATGAATGGATGATGGATGAATCGATGATGAATTTATGATGAATGGATGATGGATGAATGGATGATGAATGGATGATGGATGCATGATGAATGGATGATGGATGATGAATGGATGGTGGATGATGGATTATGAAAGGATGATGGATGAATGGATGATGAATGGATGATGGATACATGATGAATGGATGATGGATGAAGGATGATGAATGGATGATGAATGGATGATGGATGAATTGATGATGAATGGATGATGAATGGATGATGGATGATGGATGAATGGATGATGACTGGATGATTGATGATGAATGGATGATGAATGGATGATGGATGGATGAAGGATGATGGATGATGGAAGGATGAAGGATGATGGATGGATGGATGATGGATGATGGATGATGGATGATTAATGGATGATGGATGGTGGATGATGAATGGATGATGGATGATGAATGGATGATGAATGGATTATGGATGATGGATGATGAATGGATGATGGCTGATGAATTGATGATGGATGGTGGGCGATGAATGGATGATGGATGATGAATGGATGATGAATGGATGATGAATGATGGATGATGAATGGATGATGGATGATAGATGAATGGATGATGGATGATGAATGGGTGATGGATGTATGATGAATGGATGATTAATGGATGATGGATGGACGAATGGATGATGGATGAATGGATGATGAATGGATGATGGATGCATGATGAATGGATGATGGATGATGAATGGATGATGGATGAATCGATGATGAATTTATGATGAATGGATGATGGATGAATGGATGATGAATGGATGATGGATGCATGATGAATGGATGATGGATGATGAATGGATGGTGGATGATGGATGATGAAAGGATGATGGATGAATGGATGATGAATGGATGATGGATACATGATGAATGGATGATGGATGAAGGATGATGAATGGATGATGAATGGATGATGGATGAATTGATGATGAATGGATGATGAATGGATGATGGATGATGGATGAATGGATGATGACTGGATGATTGATGATGAATGGATGATGAATGGATGATGGATGATGAATGGATGATTGATGATGTATGGATGGATGATGGATGGATGGATGGATGATGGAAGGATGATGAATGGATGGATGGATGTTGGATGGATTATGTATGCATGATGAATGGATGATGGATGATGAATAGATGATGGATGGATGATGGCTGATGGATGAATGGATGATGGATGATGGATAGATGGTGGATGATGGATGATGAATGAATGAATGAATGATGGATGATGAATGAATGGATGATTGATGGATGATGGATACATGATGAATGGATGATGGATGGATGGATGGATGATGAATGGATGATGGATGTTGGACGGATGATGTATGCATGATGAATGGATGATGGATGATGAATAGATGACGGATGGATGATGGATGATGGATGAATGGATGATGGATGATGAATGGATGATGGATGATGGATGAATGGATGATGGATGGATGATGGATGATGAATGGATAATGAATGAATGGATGATGAATGGATGATGGATGCATGATGAATGGATGATGGATAATTGATGATGAATGGATGATGAATGAATGGATGATGAATGGATGATGGATGGATGATGGATGATGAATGGATAATGGATGATGAATGGATGATGTATGGATGATGAATGATGAATGGATGATGAATGGATGATGGATGATGGATGATGAATGGATGATGGCAGATGAATGGATGATGAATGTATGATGGATGATGGATGATGAATGGATGATGGATCGTGGATGAATGGATGATGAATGGATGTTGGAAGATGGATGATGAATGGATGATGGATGACGAATGGATGATGGACTAATGGATGATGAATGGATGATGAATGGATGATGAATGGATGATGGATGCATGATGAATGGATGATGGATGATGAATGGACGATTAATGGATGATGGATGAATCGATGATGAATGGATGATGAATGGATGATGGATGATGAATGGATGATGGATGGATGGATGGATGGATGGATGATGAATGGATGATGGATGTTGGACGGATGATGTATGCATGATGAATGGATGATGGATGATGAATAGATGACGGATGGATGATGGATGATGGATGATGAATGGATGACGGATGGATGGATGATGGATGGATGATGGATGATGGATGAATGGATGATGGATGATGTATGATGAATGGATGATGGATGGATGATGGATGATGAATGGATGATGAATAAATGGATGATGAATGGATGATGGATGCATGATGAATGGATGATGGATAATGGATGATGAATGGATGATGAATGAATGGATGATGAATGGATGATGGATGGATGATGGATGATGAATGGATAATGGATGATGAATGTATGATGGATGATGGATGATGAATGGATGATGGCTGATGAATGGATGATGAATGTATGATGGATGATGGATGATGAATGGATGATGGATGGTGGATGAATGGATGTTGGAAGATGGTTGATGAATGGATGATGGATGACGAATGGATGATGGACTAATGGATGATGAATGGATGATGAATGGATGATGGATGCATGATCAATGGATGATGGATGATGGATGATGAATGGACGATGAATGGATGATGGATGAATCGATGATGAATGGATGATGAATGGATGATGAATGGATGATGGATGATGAATGGATGATGGATGAATGGATGATGAATGGATGATGGATGCATGATGAATGGATGATGGATGATGAATGATGGATGATGAATGGATGATGGATGAATGGATGATGAATGGATGATGAATGGTGATGGATGCATGATGAATGGATGATGGATAATGAATGGATGATGAATGGATGATGGATGATGAATGGATGATTGACGATGTATGGATGGATGATGGATGACGGATGGATGGATGGATGGATGGAAGGATGATAAATGGATGGATGGATGTTGGATGGATGATGTATACATGATGAATCGATTATGGATGATGGATGATGAATAGATGACGGATGGATGATGGATGAATGGATGATGGATCAATGGATGATGGATGGATGGTGGATGATGGATGATGAATGAATGAATGATGGATGATGAATGAATGGATGATGGATGGATGATGGATGATGGCTACATGATGAATGGATGATGGATGATGAATGGATGATGGATGGATGGATGATGGATGATGGATGGATGAAGGATGATGGATGGATGATAGATGGATGATGGATGATGGATGATAGATGGATGATGGATGATGGATGATTAATGGTTGATGGATGGTGGATGATGAATGGATGGTGGATGATGAATGGATGATGGATGATGAATGGATGATGAATGGATTATGGATCATGGATGATTAATGGATGATGGCTGATGAATTGATGATGGATGGTGGGCGATGAATGGATGATGGATGATGAATGGATGATGAATGGATAATGGATGATGGATGATGAATGGATGATGGATGATAGATGAATGGATGATGAATGGATGATGGATGATGAATGGGTGATGGATGCATGATGAATGGATGATTAATGGATGATGGATGGACGAATGGATGATGGATGAATGGATGATGAATGGATGATGGATGCATGATGAATGGATGATGGATGATGAATGGATGATGGATGAATCGATGATGAATTTATGATGAATGGATGATGGATGAATGGATGATGAATGGATGATGGATGCATGATGAATGGATGATGGATGATGAATGGATGGTGGATGATGGATGATTAAAGGATGATGGATGAATGGATGATGAATGGATGATGGATACATGATGAATGGATGATGGATGAAGGATGATGAATGGATGATGAATGGATGATGGATGAATGGATGATGAATGGATGATGGATGAATGGATGATGACTGGATGATTGATGATGAATGGATGATGAATGGATGATGGATGATGAATGGATGATTGATGATGTATGGATGGATGATGGATGGATGGATGGATGATGGAAGGATGATGAATGGATGATGGATGATGGATGGATGGTGGATGATGGATGATGAATGAATGAATGAATGATGGATGATGAATGAATGGATGATGGATGGATGATGGATACATGATGAATGGATGATGGATGGATGGAAGGATGGATGATGAATGGATGATGGATGTTGGACGGATGATGTCTGCATGATGAATGGATGATGGATGATGAATAGATGACGGATGGATGATGGATGATGGATGAATGGATGATGGATGATGAATGGATGATGGATGGATGATGGATGAATCGATGATGAATGGATGATGAATGGATGATGGATGATGAATGGATGATGGATGAATGGATGGTGAATGGATGATGAATGGATGATGAATGGATGATGGATGATGAATGGATGATTGATGATGTATGGATGGATGGATGATGAATGGATGGATGGATGTTGGATGGATTATGTATGCATGATGAATGGATGATGGATGATGAATAGATGGATGGATGATGGATGATGGATGAATGGATGATGGATGATGGATGATGGATGGATGGTGGATGATGGATGATGAATGAATGAATGAATGATGGATGATGAATTAATGGATGAGGGATGGATGATGGATACATGATGAATGGATGATGGATGGATGATGAATGGATGATGGATGTTGGATGGATGATGTATGCATGATGAATGAATGGATGATGGATGATGTATGATGAATGGATATTGGATGGATGATGGATGATGAATGGACAATGAATGAATGGATGATGGATGGATGATGGATGCATGATGAATGGATGATGGATAATGGATGATGAATGGATGATGAATGGATGATGAATGAATGGATGATGAATGGATGATGGATGGATGATGGATGCTGAATGGATAATGGATGATGAATGGATGATGTATGGATGATGAATGATGAATGGATGATGGATGTTGGACGGATGATGTATGCATGATGAATGGATGATGGATGATGAATGGATGATGGATGGATGGTGGATGATGGATGATGAATGAAAGAATGATGGATGATGAATGAATGGATGATGGATGATGAATGGATGATGGATGCATCATGAATAGATGATGGATTATGAATGGATGATGAATGGATGATGGATGATGAATGGATAATGGATGCATGATGAATGGATGATGGATGATGAATGGATGATGGATGGTGGATGATGAATGGATGATGGATGATGAATGGATGATGGATGATGAATAGATGACGGATGGATTATGGATGAATACATGATGGATGATAATGGATTATGGATGGATGGTGGATAATGGATGATGAATGAATGAATGATGGATGATTAATGAATGGATGATGGATGGATGATGGATGATGGATACATGATGAATGGATGATGGATGATGAATTGATGATGGATGGATGAAGGGATGATGGATGATGGATGGATGAAGGATGATGGATGATGAATGGATGATGGATGCATGATGAAAGGATGATGAATGGATGATGGATGATGAATGGATGATTGATGATGTATGGATGGATGATGAATAGATGAATGGATGATGGATGAATGGATGATGAATGGATGATGTATGCATGATGAATGGATGATGGATGATGAATGGATGATGGATGGATGGTGGATGATGGATGATGAATGAATGAATGATGGATGATGAATGAATGGATGATGGATGATGAATGGATGATGGATGCATGATGAATAGATGATGGATTATGAATGGATGATGAATGGATGATGGATGATGAATGGATAATGGATGAATGATGAATGGATGATGGATGATGAATGGATGATGGATGGTGGATGATGAATGGATGATGGATGATGAATAGATGATGAATGGATGATGGATGATGAATGGATGATGGATGATGAATGGATGATGGATGATGAATGGATGATGGATGGTGGATGAATGGATGATGAATGGATGTTGGATGATGGATGATGAATGGATGATGGATGACGAATGGATGATGGATGAATGGATGATGAATGGATGATGGATGCATGATGAATGGATGATGGATGATGAATGGATGATGAATGGATGATGGATGAATCGATGATGAATTGATGATGAATGGATGATGGATGATGAATGGATGATGGATGAATGGATGATGGATGCATGATGAATGGATGATGAATGGATGATGGATGAATGGATGATGAATGGATGATGGATGCTTGATGAATGGATGATGGATGATGAATGGATGATGAATGGATGATTGATGATGTATGGATGGATGATGGTTGATGGATGGATGGATGGATGGATGGATGGAAGGATGATGAATGGATGGATGGATGTTGGATGGATTATGTATGCATGGTGAATGGATGATTGATGATGGATGATGAATAGATGACGGATGGATGGTGGATGATGGATGAATGGATGATGGATGATGAATGGATGATGGATGGATGTGGATGATGGATGAATGAATGAATGATGGAAGATGAATGAATGGATGATGGATGGATGATGGATGATGGATACATGATGAATGGATGATGGATGATGAATGGATGATGGATGATGGATGGATGAAGGATGATGGATGGATGATGGATGAAGGATGAATGGATGATGGATGCATGATGAATGGATGATGGATGAAGGATGATGAATGGATGATGGATGATGGATGAATGGATGATGAATGTATGATGGATGATGGATGGATGAATGGATGATGGATGCATGATGAATGGATGATGGCTGATGAATGGGTGATGGATGCATGATGAATGGATGATGGATGATGAATGGATGATGGATGGATGATGGATGATGGATGAATGGATGATGAATGGATGTTGGATGATGAATGCATGATGAATGGATGATGGATGATGTATGGATGATGGATGGATGATGGATGAAGGATGAATGGATGATGAATGGATGTTGGATGATGGATGATGAATGGATGATGAATGGATGATGGATGAATGGATGATGAATGGATGATGAATGGATTATGGATGATGAATGGATGATGGATGATTGGATGATGAATGGATGATGGATGCATGATGAATGGATTATGAATGGATGATGAATGGATGATGGATGATGAATGGATTATTGATGATGTATGGTTGGATGATGGATGATGGATGGATGGATGGATGAATGGAAGGATGATGAATGGATGATGGATGATGAATGGATGATGGATGGATGATGGATGATGAATGGATGATGGATGATGAATAGATGATGAATGGATGATGGACGATGGATGATGAATGGATGATGGATGGTGGATGAATGGATGATGAATTGATGTTGGATGATGGATGATGAATGGATGATGGATGACGAGTGGATGATGGATGAATGGATGATGGATGGATGATGGATGAATGGATGATGAATGGATGATGGATGATGGATGATGAATGGATGATGGATGTATGATGTATGATGAATGGATAATGGATGAATGGATGATGAATAGATGATGGACGCATGATGAAAGGATGATGGATGATGGATGATGAATGGATGATGGATGAATGGATGATGAATGGATGATGGATGGATGATGGATGATGGATGATGAATGGATAATGGATGAATGGATGATGGATGATGAATGGATGATGGATGAATGGATGATGAATGGATGATGGATGAATGGATGATGGATGGATGATGGATGATGAATGGATGATGGATGGATGATTAATAGATGATGGATGATGAATGGATGATGAATGGATGAATGATGATGAATGGATGATGGATGCATGATGAATGGATGATGGATGATGAATGGATGATGAATGGATGTTGGATGATGGATGATGAATGGATGATGGATGACGAATGGATGATGGATGAATGGATGATGAATGGATGATGGATGCATGATGAATGGATGATGGATGATGAATGGATTATGAATGGATGATGGATGGTGGATGAATGGATGATGAATGGATGTTGGATGATGAATGGATGATGGATGACAAATGGATGATGGATGGTGGATGAATGGATGATGAATGGATGTTGGATGATGGATGATGAATGGATGATGGATGATGAATGGATGATGGATGAATTGATGATGAATGGATGATGAATGGATGATGGATGCATGATGAATGGATGATGGATGATGGATGATGAATGGATGATGGATGCATGATGGATGGATGATGGATGGATGATGGATGATGTATGATGGATGATGGATGATGAATGGATGATGGATGATGGATGATGAATGGATGATGGATGGTGGATGAATGGATGATGAATGGATGTTGGATGATGGATGATGAATGGATGATGGATGATGAATGGATGATGGGTGATGAATGGATAATGGATGAATTGATGATGAATGGATGATGGATGCATGATGAATGGATGATGGATGATGGATGATGAATGGATGATGGATGAATGTATGATGAATGGATAATGGATGGATGATGGATGATGAATGGATAATGGATGAATGGATAATGGATGAATGGATGATGAATGGATGATGTATGCATGATGAATGGATGATGGATGATGAATGGATGATGGATGAATGGATGATGAATGGATGATGGATGATGAATGGATGATGGATGGATGATGGATGATGAATGGATGATGGATGATGAATGGATGATGAATGGATGATGGATGATGGATGATGAATGGATGATGGATGGTGGATGAATGGATGATGAATGGCTGTTGGATGATGGATGATGAATGGATGATGGATGACGACTGGATGATGGATGAATGGATGATGGATGAATGGATGATGAATGGATGATGGATGATGTATGATGAATGGATGATGGATGATGAATGGATGATAGATGATGGATGATGGATGGTGAATGGATGATGGATGGTGGATGAATGGATGATGAATGGATGTTGGATGATGGATGATGAATGGATGATGGATGACGAATGGATGATGGATGAATGGATGATGGATGGATGATGGATAAATCGATGATGAATGGATGATGGATGATGGATGATCGATGATGAATGGATGATGGATGGATGATGGATGATGAATGGATAATGGATGAATGGATGATGAACGGATGATGGATGCATGATGAATTTATGATGGATGCATGATGAATGGATGATGGGTGATGGATGATGAATGGATGATGAATGGATGATGGATGAATAGATGATGAATGCATGACGGATGGATGATGGATGAATGGATGATGGATGGATGATGGATGATGAATGGATGATGGATGCATGATGAATGGATGATGGATGATGAATGGATGATGAATGGATGATGAATGGATGATGGATGCATAATGAATGGATGATGGATGGCTGATGGATGATGTATGATGAATGGATGATGGATGATGAATGGATGATGAATGGATGATGGATGATGGATGGTGGATGAATGGATGATGGATGAATGGATGATGGATGGATGATTGATGAATGGATGATGAATGGATGATGGATGATGGATAGATGATGAATGGATGACGGATGGATGATGGATGATGAATGGATAATGGATGAATGGATGATGAATGGATGATGGATGCATGATGAATGGATGATGGATGATGGATGATGAATGGATGATGGATGAATGGATGATGAATGGATAATGGATGGATGATGGATGATGAATGGATAATGGATGAGTGGATAATGGATGAATGGATGATGAATGGATGATGTATGCATGATGAATGGATGATGGATGATGGATGATGAATGGATGATGAATGGATGATGGATGAATGGATGAATGGATGATGGATGAATGATGGATGATGAATGGATGATGGATGCATGATGAATGGATGATGGATGAATGATGGATGATGAATGGATGATGGATGCATGATGAATGGATGATGGATGATGAATGGATGATGAATGGATGATGGATGCATGATGAATGGATGATGGGTGATGGATGATGAATGGATGATGATGGATGAATAGATGATGAATGCATGACGGATGGATGATGGATGAATGGATGATGGATGGATGATGGATGATGAATGGATGATGGATGCATGATGAATGAATGATGGATGGCTGATGGATGATGTATGATGAATGGATGATGGATGATGGATGATGAATGGATGATGGATGGTGGATGAATTGATGATGGATGAATGGATGATGGATGGATGATTGATGAATGGATGATGAATGGATGATGGATGATGGATGATAGATGATGAATGGATGACGGATGGATGATGGATGATGAATGGATAATGGATGAATGGATGATGAATGGATGATGGATGCATGATGAATGGATGATGGATGATGGATGATGAATGGATGATGGATGAATGGATGATGAATGGATAATGGATGGATGATGGATGATGAATGGATAATGGATGAATGGATAATGGATGAATGGATGATGAATGGATGATGTATGCATGATGAATGGATGATGGATGATGGGTGATGAATGGATGATGGATGAATTGATGATGAATGGATGATGGATGAATGGATGAATGGATGATGGATGAATGATGGATGATGAATGGATGATGGATGCATGATGAATGGATGATGATGAATGGATGATGAATGGATGATGGATGATGAATGGATGATGGATGCATGATGAATGGATGATGGATGATGAATGGATGATGGATGATGAATGGATGATGGATGGTGGATGATGAATGGATGATGGATGATGAATGGATGATGAATGGATGATGGATGATGGATGATGGATGGATGATGGATGATGAATGGATGATGAATGGATGATGGATGATGCATGGATGATGGATGGTGGATGAATGGATGATGAATGGATGTTGGATGATGGATGATAAATGGATGATGGATGACGACTGGATGATAGATGAATGGATGATGAATGGATGATGGTTGCATGATGAATGGATGATGGATGATGGATGATGAATGGATGATGATTGGATGATGGATGAATCGATGATGAATTGATGATGAATGGATGATGGATGATGAATGGATGATGGATGAATGGATGATGAATGGATGATGGATGCATGATGAATGGATGATGGATGATGAATGGATGATGGATGGATGGTGGATGATGGATGATGAATGAATGAATGATGGATGATGAATGAATGGATGATGGATGGATGATGGATGATGGATACATGATGAATGGATGAAAGATGATGAATGGATGATGGATGGATGACGGATGGATGAAGGATGATGGATGATGGATGGATGAAGGATGAATGGATGATGGATGAATGATAAATGGATGATGGATGAAGGATGATGAATGGATGATGGATGATGGATGAATGGATGATGATGAATGGATGATGAATATATGATGGATGATGGATGGATGAATGGATGATGGATGCATGATGAATGGATGATGGCTGATGAATGGGTGATGGATGCATGATGAATGGATGATGGATGATGGATGGATGATGGATGATGGATGAATGGATGATGAATGGATGTTGGATGATGGATGATGAATGCATGATGAATGGATGATGTATGATGAATGGATGATGGATGGATGATGGATGATTGATGAATGGATGTTGGATGATGGATGATGAATGGATGAAGGATGATGAATGGATGATGAATGGATGATGGATGCATGATGAATGGATGATGAATGGATGATGGATGGATGGATGGATGGATGGAAGGATTATGAATGGATGGATGGATGTTGGATGGATGATGTATGCATGATGAATGGATGATGGATGATGGATGATGAATAGATGATGGATGGATGATGGATGATGGATGAATGGATGATGAATGGATGATGGATGGTTGGTGGATGATGGATGATGAATGAATGAATGATGGATGATGAATGAATGGATGATGGATACATGATGAATGGATGATGGATGGATGGATGGATGGATGGAAGGATGATGAATGGATGGATGGATGTTGGACGGATGATGTATGCGTGATGAATGGATGATGGATGATGAATAGAGAATGGATGGATTATGGATGAATGGATGATGGATGATGAATGGATGATGGATGGGTGATGGATGGATGATGGATGAATGGATGATGGAAGATGGATGATGGATGATGAATGGATGATGGATGGATGATGGATGATGAATGGATGATGGATGGATGATGGATGAATGGATGATGAATGGATGATGGATGGATGATGGCTGATGAATGGATAATGGATGAATGGATGATGGATGCATGATGAATGGATGATGGATGATGGATGATGAATGGATGATGGATGAATGGATGATGAATGGATGATGGATGGATGATGGATGAATGGATGATGGATGGATGATGAATGATGAATGGATGATGGATGCATTATGAATGGATGATGAATGGATGATGGATGATGAATGGATGATGGATGTGGATGATGAATGGATGATGAATGGATGATGGATGACGAATGGATGATGGACTAATGGATGATGAATGGATGATGAATGCATAATGAATGGATGATGGATGATGAATGGACGATGAATGGATGATGGATGAATCGATGATGAATGGATGATGATTGGATGATGGATGATGAATGGATGATGGATGAATGGATGATGAATGGATGATGGATGCATGATGAATGGATGATGGATAATGAATGGATGATGGATGATGAATGGATGATGGATGAATGGATGATGAATGGATGATGGAAGCATGATGAATGGATGATGGATGATTAATGAATGGATGATGGATGGATGATGGATGATGGATACATGATGAATGGATTATGGATGATGAATTGATGATGGATGGATGAAGGGATGATGGATGATGGATGGATGAAGGATGATGGATGATGAATGGATGATGGATGCATGATGAATGGATGATGAATGGATGATGGATGATGAATGGATGATTGATGATGTATGGATGGATGATGAATAGATGAATGGATGATGGATGAATGGATGATGAATGGATGATGTATGCATGATGAATGGATGATGGATGATGAATGGATGATGGATGGATGGTGGATGATAGATGATGAATGAATGAATGATGGATGATGAATGAATGGATGATGGATGATGAATGTATGATGGATGCATGATGAATACATGATGGATTATGAATGGATGATGAATGGATGATGGATGATGAATGGATAATGGATGCATGATGAATGGATGATGGATGATGAATGGATGATGGATAATGGATGATGAATGGATGATGAATGGATGATGAATGAATGGATGATGAATGGATGATGGATGGATGATGGATGATGAATGGATAATGGATGATGAATGGATGATGTATGGATGATGAATGATGAATGGATGATGAATGGATGATGGATGATGAATGGATGATGGCTGATGAATGGATGATGAATGTATGATGGATGATGGATGATGAATGGATGATGGATGGTGGATGAATGGATGATGAATGGATGTTGGAAGATGGATGATGAATGGATGATGGATGACGAATGGATGATGGACTAATGGATGATGAATGGATGATGGATGCATGATGAATGGATGATGGATGATGGATGATGAATGGACGATGAATGGATGATGGATGAATGGATGATGAATGGATGATGAATGGATGATGGATGATGAATGGATGATGGATGAATGGATGATGAATGGATGATGAATGGATGATGGATGATGAATGGATGATTGATGATGTATGGATGGATGATGGATGGATGATGAATGGATGGATGGATGTTGGATGGATTATGTATGCATGATGAATGGATGATGGATGATGAAGAGATGATGGATGGATGATTGATGATGGATGAATGGATGATGGATGATGGATGGATGGTGGATGATGGATGATGAATGAATGAATGAATGATGGATGATGAATGAATGGATGATGGATGGATGATGGATACATGATGAATGGATGATGGATGGATGGATGGATGGATGATGAATGGATGATGGCTGTTGGACGGATGATGTATGCATGATGAATGGATGATGGATGATGAATAGATGACGGATGGATGATGGATGATGGATGAATGGATGATGGATGATGAATGGATGATGAATGGATGGATGATGGATGGATGATGGATGATGGATGAATGGATGATGGATGATGTATGATGAATGGATATTGGATGGATGATGGATGATGAATGGATAATGAATGAATGGAAGATGAATGGATGATGGATGCATGATGAATGGATGATGGATAATGGATGATGAATGGATGATGAATGGATGATGAATGAATGGATGATGAATGGATGATGGATGGATGATGGATGATGAATGGATAATGGATGATGAATGGATGATGTATGGATGATGAATGATGAATGGATGATGGATGTTGGACGGATGATGTATGCATGATGAATGGATGATGGATGATGAATGGATGATGGATGGATGGTGGATGATGGATGATGAATGAATGAATGATGGATGATGAATGAATGGATGATGGATGATGAATGGATGATGGGTGCATGATGAATAGATGATGGATTATGAATGGATGATGAATGGATGATGGATGATGAATGGATAATGGATGCATGATGAATGGATGATGGATGATGAATGGATGATGGATGGTGGATGATGAATGGATGATGGATGATGAATGGATGATGGATGATGAATAGATGACGGATGGATTATGGATGAATACATGATGGATGATGAATGGATTATGGATGGATGGTGGATGATGGATGATGAATGAATGAATGATGGATGATTAATGAATGGATGATGGATGGATGATGGATGATGGATACATGATGAATGGATGATGGATGATGAATTGATGGATGGATGAAGGGATGATGGATGATGAATGGATGAAGGATGATGGATGATGAATGGATGATGGATGCATGATGAATGGATGATGAATGGATGATGGATGATGAATGGATGATTGATGATGTATGGATGGATGATGGATGGATGATGAATGGATGGATGGATGTTGGATGGATTATGTATGCATGATGAATGGATGATGGATGATGAATAGATGATGGATGGATGATGGATGATGGATGAATGGATGATGGATGATGGATGGATGGTGGATGATGGATGATGAATGAATGAATGAATGATGGATGATGAATGAATGGATGATGGATGGATGATGGATACATGATGAATGGATGATGGATGGATGGATGGATGGATGGTGAATGGATGATGGATGGTGGACGGATGATGTATGCATGATGAATGGATGATGGATGATGAATAGATGACGGATGGATGATGGATGATGGATGAATGGATGATGGATGATGAATGGATGATGGATGGATGGATGATGGATGGATGATGGATGAATGGATGATGGATGATGTATGATGAATGGATATTGGATGGATGATGGATGATGAATGGATAATGAATGAATGGAAGATGAATGGATGATGGATGCATGATGAATGGATGATGGATAATGGATGATGAATGGATGATGAATGAATGGATGATGAATGGATGATGGATGGATGATGGATGATGAATGGATAATGGATGATGAATGGATGATGTATGGATGATGAATGATGAATGGATGATGGATGTTGGACGGATGATGTATGCATGATGAATGGATGATGGATGATGAATGGATGATGGATGGATGGTGGATGATGGATGATGAATGAATGAATGATGGATGATGAATGAATGGATGATGGATGATGAATGGATGATGGATGCATGATGAATAGATGATGGATTATGAATGGATGATGAATGGATGATGGATGATGAATGGATAATGGATGCATGATGAATGGATGATGGATGATGAATGGATGATGGATGGTGGATGATGAATGGATGATGGATGATGAATGGATGATGGATGATGAATAGATGACGGATGGATTATGGATGAATACATGATGGATGATGAATGGATTATGGATGGATGGTGGATGATGGATGATGAATGAATGAATGATGGATGATTAAAGAATGGATGATGGATGGATGATGGATGATGGATACATGATGAATGGATGATGGATGATGAATTGATGGATGGATGAAGGGATGATGGATGATGGATGGATGAAGGATGATGGATGATGAATGGATGATGGATGCATGATGAATGGATGATGAATGGATGATGGATGATGAATGGATGATTGATGATGTATGGATGGATGATGAATAGATGAATGGATGATGGATGAATGGATGATGAATGGATGATGTATGCATGATGAATGGATGATGGATGATGAATGGATGATGGATGGATGGTGGATGATGGATGATGAATGAATGAATGATGGATGATGAATGAATGGATGATGGATGATGAATGGATGATGGATGCATGATGAATAGATGATGGATTATGAATGGATGATGAATGGATGATGGATGATGAATGGATAATGGATGCATGATGAATGGATGATGGATGATGAATGGATGATGGATGGTGGATGATGAATGGATGATGGATGATGAATGGATGATGGATGATGGATGATGAATGGATGATGGATGATGAATGGATGATGGATGGATGATGGATGATGGATGATGATGGATGATGAATGGATGATGAATGGATGGTGGATGATGGATGATGAACGGATGATGGATGGTGGATGAATGGATGATGAATGGATGTTGGATGATGGATGATGAATGGATGATGGATGACGAATGGATGATGGATGAATGGATGATGAATGGATGATGGATGCATGATGAATGGATGATGGATGATGAATGGATGATGAATGGATGATGGATGAATCGATGATGAATTGATGATGAATGGATGATGGATGATGAATGGATGATGGATGAATGGATGATGAATGGATGATGAATGGATGATGGATGCATGATGAATGGATGATGGATGATGAATGGATGATGGATGAATGGATGATGAATGGATGATGGATGCATGATGAATGGATGATGGATGATGAATGGATGATGAATGGATGATTGATGATGTATGGATGGATGATGGTTGATGGATGGATGGATGGATGGATGGAAGGATGATGAATGGATGGATGGATGGATGTTGGATGGATTATGTATGCATGGTGAATGGATGATTGATGATGGATGATGAATAGATGACGGATGGATGGTGGATGATGGATGAATGGATGATGGATGATGAATGGATGATGGATGGATGGTGGATGATGGATGAATGAATGAATGATGGATGATGAATGAATGGATGATGGATGGATGATGGATGATGGATACATGATGAATGGAAGATGGATGATGAATGGATGATGGATGGATGATGGATGGATGAAGGATGATGGATGATGGATGGATGAAGGATGATGGATGGATGATGGATGAAGGATGAATGGATGATGGATGCATGATGAATGGATGATGGATGAAGGATGATGAATGGATGATGGATGATGGATGAATGGATGATGAATGTATGATGGATGATGGATGGATGAATGGATGATGGATGCATGATGAATGGATTATGGCTGATGAATGGGTGATGGATGCATGATGAATGGATGATGGATGATGAATGGATGATGGATGGATGATGGATGATGGATGAATGGATGATGAATGGATGTTGGATGATGAATGCATGATGAATGGATGATGGATGATGGATGGATGATGGATGGATGATGGATGAAGGATGAATGGATGATGAATGGATGTTGGATGATGGATGATGAATGGATGAAGGATGATGAATGGATGATGAATGGATGATGGATGAATGGATGAATGGATGATGAATGGATTATGGATGATGAATGGATGATGGATGATTGGATGATGAATGGATGATGGATGCATGATGAATGGATTATGAATGGATGATGAATGGATGATGGATGATGAATGGATGATTGATGATGTATGGTTGGATGATGGATGATGGATGATGGATGGATGAATGGAAGGATGATGAATGGATGATGGATGATGAATGGATGATGGATGGATGATGGATGATGAATGGATGATGGATGATGAATAGATGAATGGATGATGGACGATGGATGATGAATGGATGATGGATGGTGGATGAATGGATGATGAATTGATGTTGGATGATGGATGATGAATGGATGATGGATGACGAATGGATGATGGATGAATGGATGATGGATGGATGATAGATGAATGGATGATGAATGGATGATGGATGATGGATGATGAATGGATGATGGATGGATGATGTATGATGAATGGATAATGGATGAATGGATGATGAATAGATGATGGACGCATGATGAATGGATGATGGATGATGGATGATGAATGGATGATGGATGGATGATGGAGAATGAAAGGATAATGGATGAATGGATAATGGATGAATGGATGACGGATGCATGATGAATGGATGATGGATGATGAATGGATGTTGGATGAATGGATGATGAATGGATGATGGATGCATGATGAATGGATGATGGAAGATGAATGGATGATGAATGGATGATGGATGATGAATGGATGATTGATGATGTATGGATGGATGATGGATGATGAATGGATGATGGATGGTGGATGAATGGATGATGAATGGATGTTGGATGATGAATGGATGATGGATGACAAATGGATGATGGATGGTGGATGAATGGATGATGAATGGATGTTGGATGATGGATGATGAATGGATGATGGATGACGAATGGATGATGGATGAATTGATGATGAATGATGAATGGATGATGGATGGATGATAGATGAATGGATGATGAATGGATGATGGATGATGGATGATGAATGGATGATGGATGGATGATGTATGATGAATGGATAATGGATGAATGGATGATGAATAGATGATGGACGCATGATGAATGGATGATGGATGATGGATGATGAATGGATGATGGATGGATGATGGATGATGAAAGGATAATGGATGAATGGATAATGGATGAATGGATGACGGATGCATGATGAATGGATGATGGATGATGAATGGATGTTGGATGAATGGATGATGAATGGATGATGGATGCATGATGAATGGATGATGGAAGATGAATGGATGATGAATGGATGATGGATGATGAATGGATGATTGATGATGTATGGATGGATGATGGATGATGAATGGATGATGGATGGTGGATGAATGGATGATGAATGGATGTTGGATGATGAATGGATGATGGATGACAAATGGATGATGGATGGTGGATGAATGGATGATGAATGGATGTTGGATGATGGATGATGAATGGATGATGGATGACGAATGGATGATGGATGAATTGATGATGAATGATGAATGGATGATGGATGCATGATGAATGGATGATGGATGATGGATGATGAATGGATGATGGATGCATGATGAATGGATGATGGATGGATGATGGATGGATGATGGATGATGAATGGATGATGGATGATGAATGGATGATGAATGGATGATGGATGATGAATGGATGATGGATGGTGGATGAATGGATGATGAATGGATGTTGGATGATGGATGATGAATGGATGATGGATGACGAATGGATGATGGATGATGAATGGATAATGGATGAATGGATGATGAATGGATGATAGATGCATGATGAATGGTTGATGGATGATGGATGATGAATGGATGATGGATGAATGGATGATGAATGGATAATGGATGGATGATGGATGATGAATGGATATTGGATGAATGGATAATGGATGAATGGATGATGAATGGATGATGTATGCATGATGAATGGATGATGGATGATGAATGGATGATGGATGAATGGATGATGAATGGATGATGGATGATGAATGGATGATGGGTGATGGATGATGAATGGATGATGGATGGTGGATGAATGGATGATGAATGGATGTTGGATGATGGATGATGAATGGATGATGGATGACGACTGGATGATGGATGAATGGATGATGGATGAATGGATGATGAATGGATGATGGATGATGTATGATGAATGGATGATGGATGATGAATGGATGATGGATGATGGATGATGGATGGTGAATGGATGATGGATGGTGGATGAATGGATGATGAATGGATGTTGGATGATGGATGATGAATGGATGATGGATGACGAATGGATGATGGATGAATGGATGATGGATGGATGATGGATGAATGGATGATGAATGGATGATGGATGATCGATGATCGATGATGAATGGATGATGGATGGATGATGGATGATGAATGGATAATGGATGAATGGATGATGAACGGATGATGGATGCATGATGAATGGATGATGGATGCATGATGAATGGATGATGGATGATGGATGATGAATGCATGACGGATGGATGATGGATGAATGGATGATATATGGATGATGGATGATGAATGGATGATGGATGCATGATGAATGGATGATGGATGATGAATGGATGATGAATGGATGATGAATGGATGATGGATGCATGATGAATGGATGATGGATGGATGATGGATGGCTGATGGATGATGTATGATGGATGATGAATGGATGATGGATGATGAATGGATGACGGATGGATGATGGATGAATGGATGATGGATGCATGATGAATGGATGATGGATGATGAATGGATGATGAATGGATGATGGATGCATGATGAATGGATGATTGATGGATGATGGATGGCTGATGGATGATGTATGATGGATGATGAATGGATGTTGGATGATGAATGCATGATGAATGGATGATGGATGATGTATGGATGATGGATGCATGATGGATGAAGGATGAATGGATGATGAATGGATGTTGGATGATGGATGATGAATGGATGAAGGATGATGAATGGATGATGAATGGATGATGGATGAATGGATGATGAATGGATGATGAATGGATTATGGATGATGAATGGATGATGGATGATTGGATGATGAATGGATGATGGATGCATGATGAATGGATTATGAATGGATGATGAATGGATGATGGATGATGAATGGATGATTGATGATGTATGGTTGGATGATGGATGATGGATGGATGAATGGAAGGATGATTAATGGATGATGGATGGATGATGGATGATGAATGGATGATGGATGATGAATAGATGATGAATGGATGATGGACGATGGATGATGAATGGATGATGGATGGTGGATGAATGGATGATGAATTGATGTTGGATGATGGATGATGAATGGATGATGGATGACGAATGGATGATGGATGAATGGATGATGGATGGATGATGGATGAATGGATGATGAATGGATGATGGATGATGGATGATGAATGGATGATGGATGGATGATGTATGATAAATGGATAATGGATGAATGGATGATGAATAGATGATGGACGCATGATGAATGGATGATGGATGATGAATGGATGATGGATGAATGGATGATGAATGGATGATGGATGGATGATGGATGATGAAAGGATAATGGATGAATGGATAATGGATGAATGGATGATGGATGCATGATGAATGGATGATGGATGAATGGATGATGAATGGATGATGGATGAATGGATGATGGATGGATGATGGATGATGAATGGATGATGGATGGATGATTAATAGATGATGGATGATGAATGGATGATGAATGGATGAATGATGATGAATGGATGATGGATGCATGATGAATGGATGATGGATGATGAATGGATGATGAATGGATGTTGGATGATGGATGATGAATGGATGATGGATGACTAATGGATGATGGATGAATGGATGATGAATGGATGATGGATGCATGATGAATGGATGATGGATGATGAATGGATGATGGATGCATGATGAATGGATGATGGATGATGGATGATGAATGGATGATGGATGCATGATGAATGGATGATGGATGGATGATGGATGATGTATGATGAATGGATGATGGATAATGAATGGATGATGAATGGATGATGGATGATGGATGATAAATGGATGATGGATGGTGGATGAATGGATGATGAATGGGTGTTGGATGATGGATGATGAATGGATGATGGATGACGAATGGATGATGGATGATGAATGGATAATGGATGAATGGATGATGAATGGATGATGGATGCATGATGAATGGATGATGGATGATGGATGATGAATGGATGATGGATGAATGGATGATGAATGGATAATGGATGGATGATGGATGATGAATGGATAATGGATGAATGGATGATGAATGGATGATGTATGCATGATGAATGGATGATGGATGATGAATGGTTGATGGATGAATGGATGATGAATGGATGATGGATGATGAATGGATGATGAATGGATGATGGATGATGAATGGATGATGGATGATGGATGATGAATGGATGATGGATGATGGATGATGAATGGATGATGGATGGTGGATGAATGGATGATGAATGGATGTTGGATGATGGATGATAAATGGATGATGGATGACGACTGGATGATGGATGAATGGATGATGGATGAATGGATGATGAATGGATGATGGATGATGGATGATGAATGGATGATGGATGATGGATGATGGATGGTGAATGGATTATGGATGGTGGATGAATGGATGATGAATGGATGTTGGATGATGGATGATGAATGGATGATGGATGACGAATGGATGATGGATGAATGGATGATGGATGGATAATGGATGAATGGATGATGAATGGATGATGGATGATGGATGATGGATGATCGATGATGAATGGATGATGGATGGATGATGGATGATGAATGGATAATGGATGAATGGATGATGAACGGATGATGGATGCATGATGAATGGATGATGGATGCATGATGAATGGATGATGGGTGATGGATGATGAATGGATGATGAATGGATGATGGATGAATGGATGATGAATGCATGACGGATGGATGATGGATGAATGGATGATAGATGGATGATGGATGATGAATGGATGATGGATGCATGATGAATGGATGATGGATGATGAATGGATGATGAATGGATGATGAATGGATGATGGATGCATGATGAATGGATGATGGATGGATGATGGATGGCTGATGGATGATGTATGATGAATGGATGATGGATGATGGATGGATGATGGATGATGGATGGTGGATGAATGGATGATGGATGAATGGATGATGGATGGATGATTGATGAATGGATGATGAATGGATGATGGATGATGGATGATAGATGATGAATGGATGACGGATGGATGATGGATGATGAATGGATAATGGATGAATGGGTGATGAATGGATGATGGATGCATGATGAATGGATGATGGATGATGGATGATGAATGGATGATGGATGAATGGATGATGAATGGATAATGGATGAATGGATGATGAATGGATGATGTATGCATGATGAATGGATGATGTATGATGGATGATGAATGGATGATGGATGAATGGATGATGAATGGATGATGGATGAATGGATGAATGGATGATGGATGAATGATGGATGATGAATGGATGATGGATGCATGATGAATGGATGATGGATGATGAATGGATGATGAATGGATGATGGATGATGAATGGATGATGGATGCATGATGAATGGATGATGGATGATGAATGGATGATGGATGATGAATGGATGATGGATGGTGGATGATGAATGGATGATGGATGATGAATGGATGATGAATGGATGATGGATGATGGATGATGGATGGATGATGGATGATGAATGGATGATGGATGATGAATGGATGATGGATGATGGATGATGAATGGATGATGGATGGTGGATGAATGGATGATGAATGGATGTTGGATGATGGATGATAAATGGATGATGGATGACGACTGGATGATGGATGAATGGATGATGAATGGATGATGGTTGCATGATGAATGGATGATGGATGATGGATGATGAATGGATGATGATTGGATGATGGATGAATCGATGATGAATTGATGATGAATGGATGATGGATAATGAATGGATGATGGATGAATGGATGATGAATGGATGATGGATGCATGATGAATGGATGATGGATGATGAATGGATGATGGATGGATGGTGGATGATGGATGATGAATGAATGAATTATGGATGATGAATGAATGGATGATGGATGGATGATGGATGATGGATACATGATGAATGGATGATAGATGATGAATGGATGATGGATGGATGATGGATGGATGAAGGATGATGGATGATGGATGGATGAAGGATGAATGGATGATGGATGAATGATAAATGGATGATGGATGAAGGATGATGAATGGATGATGGATGAATGGATGATGATGAATGGATGATGAATATATGATGGATGATGGATGGATGAATGGATGATGGATGCATGATGAATGGATGATGGCTGATGAATGGGTGATGGATGCATGATGAATGGATGATGGATGATGAATGGATGATGGATGAATGGATGATGAATGGATGTTGGATGATGGATGATGAATGCATGATGAATGGATGATGTATGATGAATGGATGATGGATGGATGATGGATGATGGATGAATGGATGATGAATGGATGTTGGATGATGGATGATGAATGGATGAAGGATGATGAATGGATGATGAATGGATGATGGATGAATGGATGATGAATGGATGATGGATGCATGATGAATGGATGATGAATGGATGATGGATGGATGGATGGAAGGTTTATGAATGGATGGATGGATGTTGGATGGATGATGTATGCATGATGAATGGATGATGGATGATGAATAGATGATGGATGGATGATGGATGAATGGATGATGAATGGATGATGGATGGTTGGTGGATGATGGATGATGAATGAATGAATGATGGATGTTGAATGAATGGATGATGGATACATGATGAATGGATGATGGATGGATGGATGGATGGATGGATGGAAGGATGATGAATGGATGGATGGATGTTGGATGGATGATGTATGCGTGATGAATGGATGATGGATGATTAGAGAATGGATGGATGATGGATCAATTGATGATGGATGATGAATGGATGATGGATGGGTGATGGATGGATGATGGATGAATGGATGATGGAAGATGGATGATGGATGATGAATGGATGATGGATGGATGATGGATGATGAATGGATGATGGATGGATGATGGATGAATGGATGATGGATGATGGATGATGGATGATGAATGGATAATGGATGAATGGATGATGGATGCATGATGAATGGATGATGGATGATGGATGATGAATGGATGATGGATGAATGGATGATGGATGGATGATGGATGAATGGATGATGAATGGATGATGGATGGATGATGGATGATGAATGGATGGTGGATGCATTATGAATGGATGATGAATGGATGATGGATGATGAATGGATGATGGATGTGGATGATGAATGGATGATGAATGGATGATGAATGGATGATGGATGATGAATGGATGATGATGCTGAATGGATGATGAATCGATGATGGATGGTGGATGAATCGATGATGAATGGAAGTTGGATGATGGATGATGAATGGATGATGGATGACGAATGGATGATGGACTAATGGATGATGAATGGATGATGAATGCATAATGAATGGATGATGGATGATGGATGATGAATGGACGATGAATGGATGATGGATGAATCGATGATGAATGGATGATGATTGGATGATGGATGATGAATGGATGATGGATGAATGGATGATGAATGGATGATGGATGCATGATGAATGGATGATGGATGATGAATGGATGATGGATGAATGGATGATGAATGGATGATGGAAGCATGATGAATGGATGATGGATGATGAATGGATGATGAATGGATGATGGATGATGAATGGATGATTGATGATGTATGGATGGATGATGGATGACGGATGGATGGATGGATGGATGGAAGGATGATGAATGGATGGATGAATGTCTGATGGATGATGTATGCATGATGAATGGATGATGGATGATGAATAGATGACGGATGGATGATGGCTGAATAGATGATGGATGATGAATGGATGATGGATGGATGGTGGATGATGGATGATGAATGAATGAATGATGGATGATTAATGAATGGATGATGGATGGATGATGGATGATGGATACATTATGAATGGATGATGGATGATGAATTGATGATGGATGGATGAAGGGATGATGGATGATGGATGGATGAAGGATGATGGATGATGAATGGATGATGGATGCATGATGAATGGATGATGGATGATGAATGGATGATGAATGGATGATGGATGATGAATGGATGATTGATGATGTATGGATGGATGATGGATGACGGATGGATGGATGGATTGATTGAAGGATGATGAATGGATGGATGGATGTTGGATGGATAATGTATGCATGATGAATGGATGATGGATGATGAATAGATGACGGATGGATGATGGATGAATGGATGATGGATGATGAATGGTTGATGGATGGATGGTGGATGATGGATGATGAATGAATGAATGATGGATGATTAATGAATGGATGATGGATGGATGATGGATACATGATGAATGGATGATGGATGGATGAAGGATGATGGATGATGGATGGATGAAGGATGATGGATGGATGAAGGATGAATGGATGATGGATGCATGATGAATGGATGATGGATGATGAATGGATGATGGATGATGGATTAATGGATGATGAATGTATGATGGATGATGGATCGATGATTGGATGATGGACGCATGATGAATGGATGATGGATGATGAATGGATGATGGATTGATGATGAATGGATGATGGATGCATGATGAATGGATGATGGATGATGAATGGATGATAAATGATGAATGGATGATGGATGGTGGATGATGAATGGATGATGGATGATGAATGGATGATGGATGATGGAAGATGAATGGATGATGGATGATGAATGGATGATGAATGGATGATGGACGATGGATGATGAATGGATGATGGATGGTGGATGAATGGATGATGAATGGATGTTGGATGATGGATGATGAATGGATGACGGATGACGAATGGATGATGGATGAATGGATGATGGATGGATGATGGATGAATAGATGATGAATGGATGATGGATGATCGATGATGAATGGATGATGGATGGATGATGGATGATGAATGGATAATGGATGAATGGATGATGAATGGATGATGGATGCATGATGAATGGATGATGGATGATGGATTATGAATGGATGATGGATGAATGGATGATGAATGGATGATGGATGGATGATGGATGATGAATGGATAATGGATGAATGGATAATGGATGAATGGATGATGGATGCATGATGAATGGATGATGGATGATGAATGGATGATGGATGATGGATGATGAATGGATGATGTATGAATGGATGATGAATGGATGATGGATGAATGGATGATGAATGGATGATGGATGGATGATGGATGATGAAAGGATAATGGATGAATGGATAATGGATGAATGGATGATGGATGCATGATGAATGGATGATGGATGAATGGATGATGAATGGATGATGGATGAATGGATGATGGATGGATGATGGATGATGAATGGATGATGGATGGATGATTAATAGATGGATGATGAATGGATGATGAATGGATGAATGATGATGAATGGATGATGGATGCATGATGAATGGATGATGGATGATGAATGGATGATGAATGGATGTTGGATGATGGATGATGAATGGATGATGGATGACTAATGGATGATGGATGAATGGATGATGAATGGATGATGGATGCATGATGAATGGATGATGGATGATGAATGGATGATGAATGGATGATGGATGATGAATGGATGATTGATGATGTATGGATGGATGATGGATGATGAATGGATGATGGATGGTGGATGAATGGATGATGAATGGATGTTGGATGCTGAATGGATGATGGATGACAAATGGATGATGGATGGTGGATGAATGGATGATGAATGGATGTTGGATGATGGATGATGAATGGATGATGGATGACGAATGGATGATGGATGAATTGATGATGAATGGATGATGAATGGATGATGGATGCATGATGAATGGATGATGGATGATGGATGATGAATGGATGATGGATGCATGATGAATGGATGATGGATGGATGATGGATGATGTATGATGAATGGATGATGGATAATGAATGGATGATGAATGGATGATGGATGATGGATGATGAATGGATGATGGATGGTGGATGAATGGATGATGAATGGATGTTGGATGATGGATGATGAATGGATGATGGATGACGAATGGATGATGGATGATGAATGGATAATGGATGAATGGATGATGAATGGATGATGGATGCATGATGAATGGATGATGGATGATGGATGATGAATGGATGATGGATGAATGGATGATGAATGGATAATGGATGGATGATGGATGATGAATGGATAATGGATGAATGGATGATGAATGGATGATGTATGCATGATGAATGGATGATGGATGATGAATGGTTGATGGATGAATGGATGATGAATGGATGATGGATGATGAATGGATGATGAATGGATGATGGATGATGGATGATGAATGGATGAAGGATGATGAATGGATGATGAATGGATGATGGATGAATGGATGATGAATGGATTATGGATGATGGATGATGAATGGATGATGGATGGTGGATGAATGGATGATGAATGGATGTTGGATGATGGATGATGAATGGATGATGTATGACGACTGGATGATGGATGAATGGATGATGGATGAATGGATGATGAATGGATGATGGATGATGGATGATGAATGGATGATGGATGATGGATGATGGATGGTGAATGGATGATGGATGGTGGATGAATGGATGATGAATGGATGTTGGATGATGGATGATGAATGGATGATGGATGACGAATGGATGACAGATGAATGGATGATGGATGGATGATGGATGAATGGATGATGAATGGATGATGGATGATGGATGATCGATGATGAATGGATGATGGATGGATGATGGATGATGAATGGATAATGGATGAATGGATGATGAACGGATGATGGATGCATGATGAATGGATGATGGATGCATGATGAATGGATGATGGGTGATGGATGATGAATGGATGATGAATGGATGATGGATGAATAGATGATGAATGCATGACGGATGGATGATGGATGAATGGATGATAGATGGATGATGGATGATGAATGGATGATGGATGATGAATGGATGATGAATGGATGATGGATGCATGATGAATGGATGATGGATGGATGATGGATGATGTATGATGAATGGATGATGGATGGATGATGGATGATGGATGGTGGATGAATGGATGATGGATGAATGGATGATGGATGGATGATGGATGATGAAAGGATAATGGATGAATGGATAATGGATGAATGGATGATGGATGCATGATGAATGGATGATGGATGAATGGATGATGAATGGATGATGGATGAATGGATGATGGATGGATGATGGATGATGAATGGATGATGGATGGATGATTAATAGATGATGGATGATGAATGGATGATGAATGGATGAATGATGATGAATGGATGATGGATGCATGATGAATGGATGATGGATGATAAATGGAAGATGAATGGATGTTGGATGATGGATGATGAATGGATGATGGATGACTAATGGATGATGGATGAATGGATGATGAATGGATGATGGATGCATGATGAATGGATGATGGATGATGAATGGATGATGAATGGATGATGGATGATGAATGGATGATTGATGATGTATGGATGGATGATGGATGATGAATGGATGATGGATGGTGGATGAATGGATGATGAATGGATGATGGATGACAAATGGATGATGGATGGTGGATGAATGGATGATGAATGGATGTTGGATGATGGATGATGACTGGATGATGGATGACGAATGGATGATGGATGAATTGATGATGAATGGATGATGAATGGATGATGGATGCATGATGAATGGATGATGGATGATGAATGGATGATGGATGCATGATGAATGGATGATGGATGGATGATGGATGATGTATGATGAATGGATGATGGATGATGAATGGATGATGAATGGATGATGGATGATGGATGATGAATGGCTGATGGATGGTGGATGAATGGATGATGAATGGATGTTGGATGATGGATGATGAATGGATGATGGATGACGAATGGATGATGGATGATGAATGGATAATGGATGAATGGATGATGAATGGATGATGGATGCATGATGAATGGATGATGGATGATGGATGATGAATGGATGATGGATGAATGGATGATGAATGGATAATGGATGGATGATGGATGATGAATGGATAATGGATGAATGGATGATGAATGGATGATGTATGCATGATGAATGGATGATGGATGATGAATGGTTGATGGATGAATGGATGATGAATGGATGATGGATGATGAATGGATGATGAATGGATGATGGATGATGGATGATGAATGGATAATGGATGAATGGATGATGTATGGATGATGGATGCATGATGAATGGATGATGGATGATGGATGATGAATGGATGATGGATGAATGGATGATGAATGGATAATGGATGGATGATGGATGATGAATGGATAATGGATGAATGGATGATGAATGGATGATGTATGCATGATGAATGGATGATGGATGATGAATGGTTGATGGATGAATGGATGATGAATGGATGATGGATGAATGGATGATGAATGGATGATGGATGCATGATGAATGGATGATGGATGATGAATGGATGATGAATGGATGATGGATGATGGATGATGAATGGATGATGGATGGTGGATGAATGGATGATGAATGGATGTTGGATGATGAATGGATGATGGATGACGACTGGATGATGGATGAATGGATTATGGATGAATGGATGATGAATGGATGATGGATGATGGATGATGAATGGATGATGGATGATGGATGATGGATGGTGAATGGATGATGGATGGTGGATGAATGGATGATGAATGGATGTTGGATGATGGATGATGAATGGATGATGGATGACGAATGGATGACGGATGAATGGATGATGAATGGATGATGGATGGTGGATGATCGATGATGAATGGATGATGGATGGATGATGGATGATGAATGGATAATGGATGAATGGATGATGAACGGATGATGGATGCATGATGAATGGATGATGGATGCATGATGAATGGATGATGGGTGATGGATGATGAATGGATGATGAATGGATGATGGATGAATAGATGATGGATGCATGACGGATTGATGATGGATGAATGGATGATAGATGGATGATGGATGATGAATGGATGATGGATGCATGATGAATGGATGATGGATGATGAATGGATGATGAATGGATGATGAATGGATGATGGATGCATGATGAATGGATGATGGATGGATGATGGATGGCTGATGGATGATGTATGATGAATGGATGATGGATGATGGATGGATGATGGATGATGGATGGTGGATGAATGGATGATGGATGAATGGATGATGGTTGGATGATTGATGAATGGATGATGAATGGATGATGGATGATGGATGATAGATGATGAATGGATGACGGATGGATGATGGATGATGAATGGATAATGGATGAATGGGTGATGAATGGATGATGGATGCATGATGAATGGATGATGGATGATGGATGATGAATGGATGATGGATGAATGGATGATGAATGGATGATGGATGAATGGATGAATGGATGATGGATGAATGATGGATGATGAATGGATGATGGATGCATGATGAATGGATGATGGATGATGAATGGATGATGAATGGTTGATGGATGATGAATGGATAATGGATGCATGATGAATGGATGATGGATGATGAATGGATGATGGATGATGAATGGATGATGGATGGTGGATGATGAATGGATGATGGATGATGAATGGATGATGAATGGATGATGGATGATGGATGATGGATGGATGATGGATGATGAATGGATGATGGATGATGAATGGATGATGGATGATGGATGATGAATGGATGATGGATGGTGGATGAATGGATGATGAATGGATGTTGGATGATGGATGATAAATGGATGATGGAAGACGACTGGATGATGGATGAATGGATGATGAATGGATGATGGTTGCATGATGAATGGATGATGGATGATGGATGATGAATGGATGATGATTGGATGATGGATGAATCGATGATGAATTGATGATGAATGGATGATGGATAATGAATGGATGATGGATGAATGGATGATGAATGGATGATGGATGAATGGATGATGAATGGATGATGGATGCATGATGAATGGATGATGGATGATGAATGGATGATGGATGGATGGTGGATGGTGGATGAATGGATGATGAATGGATGTTGGATGATGGATGATGAATGGATGATGGATGACGAATGGATGATGGATGATGAATGGATAATGGATGAATGGATGATGAATGGATGATGGATGCATGATGAATGGATGATGGATGATGGATGATGAATGGATGATGGATGAATGGATGATGAATGGATAATGGATGGATGATGGATGATGAATGGATAATGGATGAATGGATGATGAATGGATGATGTATGCATGATGAATGGATGATGGATGATGAATGGTTGATGGATGAATGGATGATGAATGGATGATGGATGATGAATGGATGATGAATGGATAATGGATGAATGGATGATGGATGCATGATGAATGGATGATGGATGATGGATGATGAATGGATGATGGATGGATGATGGATGATGAATGGATGGTGGATGCATTATGAATGGATGATGAATGGATGATGGATGATGAATGGATGATGGATGGTGGATGAATGGATGATGAATGGATGTTGGATGATGGATGATGAATGGATGATGGATGACGAATGGATGATGGATGATGAATGGATAATGGATGAATGGATGATGAATGGATGATGGATGCATGATGAATGGATGATGGATGATGGATGATGAATGGATGATGGATGAATGGATGATGAATGGATAATGGATGGATGATGGATGATGAATGGATAATGGATGAATGGATGATGAATGGATGATGTATGCATGATGAATGGATGATGGATGATGAATGGTTGATGGATGAATGGATGATGAATGGATGATGGATGATGAATGGATGATGAATGGATGATGGATGATGGATGATGAATGGATGAAGGATGATGAATGGATGATGAATGGATGATGGATGAATGGATGATGAATGGATGATGAATGGATTATGGATGATGGATGATGAATGGATGATGGATGGTGGATGAATGGATGATGAATGGATGTTGGATGATGGATGATGAATGGATGATGGATGACGACTGGATGATGGATGAATGGATGATGGATGAATGGATGATGAATGGATGATGGATGATGGATGATGAATGGATGATGGATGATGGATGATGGATGGTGAATGGATGATGGATGGTGGATGAATGGATGATGAATGGATGTTGGATGATGGATGATGAATGGATGATGGATGACGAATGGATGACGGATGAATGGATGATGGATGAATGATGGATGAATGGATGATGAATGGATGATGGATGATGGATGATCGATGATGAATGGATGATGGATGGATGATGGATGATGAATGGATAATGGATGAATGGATGATGAACGGATGATGGATGCATGATGAATGGATGATGGATGCATGATGAATGGATGATGGGTGATGGATGATGAATGGATGATGAATGGATGATGGATGAATAGATGATGAATGCATGACGGATGGATGATGGATGAATGGATGATAGATGGATGATGGATGATGAATGGATGATGGATGATGAATGGATGATGAATGGATGATGAATGGATGATGGATGCATGATGAATGGATGATGGATGGATGATGGATGATGTATGATGAATGGATGATGGATGATGGATGGATGATGGATGATGGATGGTGGATGAATGGATGATGGATGAATGGATGATGGATGGATGATGGATGATGAAAGGATAATGGATGAATGGATAATGGATGAATGGATGATGGATGCATGATGAATGGATGATGGATGAATGGATGATGAATGGATGATGGATGAATGGATGATGGATGGATGATGGATGATGAATGGATGATGGATGGATGATTAATAGATGATGGATGATGAATGGATGATGAATGGATGAATGATGATGAATGGATGATGGATGCATGATGAATGGATGATGGATGATGAATGGATGATGAATGGATGTTGGATGATGGATGATGAATGGATGATGGATGACTAATGGATGATGGATGAATGGATGATGAATGGATGATGGATGCATGATGAATGGATGATGGATGATGAATGGATGATGAATGGATGATGGATGATGAATGGATGATTGATGATGTATGGATGGATGATGGATGATGAATGGATGATGGATGGTGGATGAATGGATGATGAATGGATGATGGATGACAAATGGATGATGGATGGTGGATGAATGGATGATGAATGGATGTTGGATGATGGATGATGAATGGATGATGGATGACGAATGGATGATGGATGAATTGATGATGAATGGATGATGAATGGATGATGGATGCATGATGAATGGATGATGGATGATGGATGATGAATGGATGATGGATGCATGATGAATGGATGATGGATGGATGATGGATGATGTATGATGAATGGATGATGGATAATGAATGGATGATGAATGGATGATGGATGATGGATGATGAATGGATGATGGATGGTGGATGAATGGATGATGAATGGATGTTGGATGATGGATGATGAATGGATGATGGATGACGAATGGATGATGGATGATGAATGGATAATGGATGAATGGATGATGAATGGATGATGGATGCATGATGAATGGATGATGGATGATGGATGATGAATGGATGATGGATGAATGGATGATGAATGGATAATGGATGGATGATGGATGATGAATGGATAATGGATGAATGGATGATGAATGGATGATGTATGCATGATGAATGGATGATGGATGATGAATGGTTGATGGATGAATGGATGATGAATGGATGATGGATGATGAATGGATGATGAATGGATGATGGATGATGGATGATGAATGGATGATGGATGATGAATGGATGATGAATGGATGATGGATGATGGATGATGAATGGATGATGGATGGTGGATGAATGGATGATGAATGGATGTTGGATGATGAATGGATGATGGATGACGACTGGATGATAGATGAATGGATGATGGATGAATGGATGATGAATGGATGATGGATGATGGATGATGAATGGATGATGGATGATGGATGATGGATGGTGAATGGATGATGGATGGTGGATGAATGGATGATGAATGGATGTTGGATGATGGATGATGAATGGATGATGGATGACGAATGGATGACGGATGAATGGATGATGGATGGATGATGGATGAATGGATGATGAATGGATGATGGATGGTGGATGATCGATGATGAATGGATGATGGATGGATGATCGATGATGAATGGATAATGGATGAATGGATGATGAACGGATGATGGATGCATGATGAATGGATGATGGATGCATGATGAATGGATGATGGGTGATGGATGATGAATGGATGATGAATGGATGATGGATGAATAGATGATGAATGCATGACGGATGGATGATGGATGAATGGATGATAGATGGATGATGGATGATGAATGGATGATGGATGCATGATGAATGGATGATGGATGATGAATGGATGATGAATGGATGATGAATGGATGATGGATGCATGATGAATGGATGATGGATGGATGATGGATGGCTGATGGATGATGTATGATGAATGGATGATGGATGATGGATGGATGATGGATGATGGATGGTGGATGAATGGATGATGGATGAATGGATGATGGATGGATGATTGATGAATGGATGATGAATGGATGATGGATGATGGATGATAGATGATGAATGGATGACGGATGGATGATGGATGATGAATGGATAATGGATGAATGGGTGATGAATGGATGATGGATGCATGATGAATGGATGATGGATGATGGATGATGAATGGATGATGGATGAATGGATGATGAATGGATAATGGATGAATGGATGATGAATGGATGATGTATGCATGATGAATGGATGATGTATGATGGATGATGAATGGATGATGGATGAATGGATGATGAATGGATGATGGATGAATGGATGAATGGATGATGGATGAATGATGGATGATGAATGGATGATGGATGCATGATGAATGGATGATGGATGATGAATGGATGATGAATGGTTGATGGATGATGAATGGATAATGGATGCATGATGAATGGATGATGGATGATGAATGGATGATGGATGATGAATGGATGATGGATGGTGGATGATGAATGGATGATGGATGATGAATGGATGATGAATGGATGATGGATGATGGATGATGGATGGATGATGGATGATGAATGGATGATGGATGATGAATGGATGATGGATGATGGATGATGAATGGATGATGCATGGTGGATGAATGGATGATGAATGGATGTTGGATGATGGATGATAAATGGATGATGGAAGACGACTGGATGATGGATGAATGGATGATGAATGGATGATGGTTGCATGATGAATGGATGATGGATGATGGATGATGAATGGAGGATGATTGGATGATGGATGAATCGATGATGAATTGATGATGAATGGATGATGGATAATGAATGGATGATGGATGAATGGATGATGAATGGATGATGGATGCATGATGAATGGATGATGGATGATGAATGGATGATGGATGGATGGTGGATGATGGATGATGAATGAATGAATTATGGATGATGAATGAATGGATGATGGATGGATGATGGATGATGGATACATGATGAATGGATGATAGATGATGAATGGATGATGGATGGATGATGGATGGATGAAGGATGATGGATGATGGATGGATGAAGGATGAATGGATGATGGATGAATGATAAATGGATGATGGATGAAGGATGATGAATGGATGATGGATGAATGGATGATGATGAATGGATGATGAATATATGATGGATGATGGATGGATGAATGGATGATGGATGCATGATGAATGGATGATGGCTGATGAATGGGTGATGGATGCATGATGAATGGATGATGGTTGCATGATGAATGGATGATGGATGATGGATGATGAATGGATGATGATTGGATGATGGATGAATCGATGATGAATTGATGATGAATGGATGATGGATAATGAATGGATGATGGATGATGGATGAATGGATGATGGATGAATGGATGATGAATGGATGTTGGATGATGGATGATGAATGGATGAAGGATGATGAATGGATGATGAATGGATGATGGATGAATGGATGATGAATGGATGATGGATGCATGATGAATGGATGATGAATGGATGATGGATGGATGGATGGATGGATGGATGGAAGGTTTATGAATGGATGGATGGATGTTGGATGGATGATGTATGCATGATGAATGGATGATGGATGATGAATAGATGATGGATGGATGATGGATGAATGGATGATGAATGGATGATGGATGGTTGGTGGATGATGGATGATGAATGAATGAATGATGGATGTTGAATGAATGGATGATGGATACATGATGAATGGATGGATGGATGTTGGATGGATGATGTATGCGTGATGAATGGATGATGGATGATGAATAGAGAATGGATGGATGATGGATGAATTGATGATGGATGATGAATGGATGATGGATGGATGATGGATGATGAATGGATGATGGATGGATGATGGATGAATGGATGATGGATGATGGATGGTGAATGGATAATGGATGAATGGATGATGGATGCATGATGAATGGATGATGGATGATGGATGATGAATGGATGATGGATGAATGGCTGATGGATGGATGATGGATGAATGGATGATGGATGATGAATGGATGGTGGATGCATTATGAATGGATGATGGATGGTGGATGAATCGATGATGAATGGAAGTTGGATGATGGATGATGAATGGATGATGGATGACGAATGGATGATGGACTAATGGATGATGAATGGATGATGAATGCATAATGAATGGATGATGGATGATGAATGGACGATGAATGGATGATGGATGAATCGATGATGAATGGATGATGATTGGATGATGGATGATGAATGGATGATGGATGAATGGATGATGAATGGATGATGGATGCATGATGAATGGATGATGGATGATGAATGGATGATGGATGAATGGATGATGAATGGATGATGGAAGCATGATGAATGGATGATGGATGATGAATGGATGATGAATGGATGATGGATGATGAATGGATGATTGATGATGTATGGATGGATGATGGATGACGGATGGATGGATGGATGGATGGAAGGATGATGAATGGATGGATGAATGTCTGATGGATGATGTATGCATGATGAATGGATGATGGATGATGAATAGATGACGGATGGATGATGGCTGAATAGATGATGGATGATGAATGGATGATGGATGGATGGTGGATGATGGATGATGAATGAATGAATGATGGATGATTAATGAATGGATGATGGATGGATGATGGATGATGGATACATTATGAATGGATGATGGATGATGAATTGATGATGGATGGATGAAGGGATGATGGATGATGGATGATGGATGATGAATGGATGATGGATGCATGATGAATGGATGATGGATGATGAATGGATGATGAATGGATGATGGATGATGAATGGATGATTGATGATGTATGGATGGATGATGGATGACGGATGGATGGATGGATTGATTGAAGGATGATGAATGGATGGATGGATGTTGGATGGATGATGTATGCATGATGAATGGATGATGGATGATGAATAGATGACGGATGGATGATGGATGAATGGCTGATGGATGATGAATGGTTGATGGATGGATGGTGGATGATGGATGATGAATGAATGAATGATGGATGATTAATGAATGGATGATGGATGGATGATGGATACATGATGAATGGATGGATGAATGGATGATGGATGCATGATGAATGGATGATGGATGATGAATGGATGATGGATGATGGATTAATGGATGATGAATGTATGATGGATGATGGATCGATGAATGGATGATGGATGCATGATGAATGGATGATGGATGATGAATGGATGATGGATTGATGATGAATGGATGATGGATGCATGATGAATGGATGATGGATGATGAATGGATGATAAATGATGAATGGATGATGGATGGTGGATGATGAATGGATGATGGATGATGAATGGATGATGAATGGATGATGGATGATGGAAGATGAATGGATGATGGATGATGAATGGATGATGAATGGATGATGGACGATGGATGATGAATGGATGATGGATAGTGGATGAATGGATGATGAATGGATGTTGGATGATGGATGATGAATGGATGACAGATGACGAATGGATGATGGATGAATGGATGATGGATGGATGATGGATGAATGGATGATGAATGGATGATGGATGATCGATGATGAATGGATGATGGATGGATGATGGATGATGAATGGATAATGGATGAATGGATGATGAATGGATGATGGATGCATGATGAATGGATGATGGATGATGGATTATGAATGGATGATGGATGAATGGATGATGAATGGATGATGGATGGATGATGGATGATGAATGGATAATGGATGAATGGATAATGGATGAATGGATGATGGATGCATGATGAATGGATGATGGATGATGAATGGATGATGGATGATGGATGATGAATGGATGATGTATGAATGGATGATGAATGGATGATGGATGAATGGATGATGGATGGATGAATGGATGATGAATGGATGATGGATGCATGATGAATAGATGATGGATTATGAATGGATGATGAATGGATGATGGATGATGAATGGATAATGGATGCATGATGAATGGATGATGGATGATGAATGGATGATGGATGGTGGATGATGAATGGATGATGGATGATGAATGGATGATGAATGGATGATGGATGATGGATGATGAATGGATGATGGATGATGAATGGATGATGGATGGATGATGGATGATGAATTGATGATGGATGGATGAAGGGATGATGGATGATGGATGGATGAAGGATGATGGATGATGAATGGATGATGGATGCATGATGAATGGATGATGGATGATGAATGGATGATGAATGGATGATGGATGATGAATGGATGATTGATGATGTATGGATGGATGATGGATGACGGATGGATGGATGGATTGATTGAAGGATGATGAATGGATGGATGGATGTTGGATGGATGATGGATGCATGATGAATGGATGATGGATGATGAATAGATGACGGATGGATGATGGATGAATGGATGATGGATGATGAATGGTTGATGGATGGATGGTGGATGATGGATGATGAATGAATGAATGATGGATGATTAATGAATGGATGATGGATGGATGATGGATACATGATGAATGGATGATGGATGGATGAAGGATGATGGATGGATGAAGGATGAATGGATGATGGATGCATGATGAATGGATGATGGATGATGAATGGATGATGGATGATGGATTAATGGATGATGAATGTATGATGGATGATGGATCGATGAATGGATGATGGATGCATGATGAATGGATGATGGATGATGAATGGATGATGGATTGATGATGAATGGATGATGGATGCATGATGAATGGATGATGGATGATGAATGGATGATAAATGATGAATGGATGATGGATGGTGGATGATGAATGGATGATGGATGATGAATGGATGATGAATGGATGATGGATGATGGAAGATGAATGGATGATGGATGATGAATGGATGATGAATGGATGATGGACGATGGATGATGAATGGATGATGGATGGTGGATGAATGGATGATGAATGGATGTTGGATGATGGATGATGAATGGATGACGGATGACGAATGGATGATGGATGAATGGATGATGGATGGATGATGGATGAATGGATGATGAATGGATGATGGATGATCGATGATGAATGGATGATGGATGGATGATGGATGATGAATGGATAATGGATGAATGGATGATGAATGGATGATGGATGCATGATGAATGGATGATGGATGATGGATTATGAATGGATGATGGATGAATGGATGATGAATGGATGATGGATGGATGATGGATGATGAATGGATAATGGATGAATGGATAATGGATGAATGGATGATGGATGATGAATGGATGATGGATGATGGATGATGAATGGATGATGGATGATGGATGATGAATGGATGATGTATGAATGGATGATGAATGGATGATGGATGAATGGATGATGGATGGATGAATGGATGATGAATGGATGATGGATGCATGATGAATAGATGATGGATGATGAATGGATGATGAATGGATGATGGATGATGAATGGATAATGGATGCATGATGAATGGATGATGGATGATGAATGGATGATGGATGGTGGATGATGAATGGATGATGGATGATGAATGGATGATGAATGGATGATGGATGATGGATGATGAATGGATGATGGATGATGGATGGATGATGAATGGATGATGGATGATGAATGGATGATGAATGGATGATGGATGATGGATGATGAATGGATGATGGATGGTGGATGATGGATGATGAATGGATGATGGATGGATGATGGATGATGAATGGATGATGGATGGATGATGGATGAATGGATGATGGATGATGGATGGTGAATGGATAATGGATGAATGGATGATGGATGCATGATGAATGGATGATGGATGATGGATGATGAATGGATGATGGATGAATGGCTGATGGATGGATGATGGATGAATGGATGATGGATGATGAATGGATGGTGGATGCATTATGAATGGATGATGAATGGATGATGGATGATGAATGGATGATGGATGGTGGATGAATCGATGATGAATGGAAGTTGGATGATGGATGATGAATGGATGATGGATGACGAATGGATGATGGACTAATGGATGATGAATGGATGATGAATGCATAATGAATGGATGATGGATGATGAATGGACGATGAATGGATGATGGATGAATCGATGATGAATGGATGATGATTGGATGATGGATGATGAATGGATGATGGATGAATGGATGATGAATGGATGATGGATGCATGATGAATGGATGATGGATGATGAATGGATGATGGATGAATGGATGATGAATGGATGATGGAAGCATGATGAATGGATGATGGATGATGAATGGATGATGAATGGATGATGGATGATGAATGGATGATTGATGATGTATGGATGGATGATGGATGACGGATGGATGGATGGATGGATGGAAGGATGATGAATGGATGGATGAATGTCTGATGGATGATGTATGCATGATGAATGGATGATGGATGATGAATAGATGACGGATGGATGATGGCTGAATAGATGATGGATGATGAATGGATGATGGATGGATGGTGGATGATGGATGATGAATGAATGAATGATGGATGATTAATGAATGGATGATGGATGGATGATGGATGATGGATACATTATGAATGGATGATGGATGATGAATTGATGATGGATGGATGAAGGGATGATGGATGATGGATGATGGATGATGAATGGATGATGGATGCATGATGAATGGATGATGGATGATGAATGGATGATGAATGGATGATGGATGATGAATGGATGATTGATGATGTATGGATGGATGATGGATGACGGATGGATGGATGGATTGATTGAAGGATGATGAATGGATGGATGGATGTTGGATGGATGATGTATGCATGATGAATGGATGATGGATGATGAATAGATGACGGATGGATGATGGATGAATGGCTGATGGATGATGAATGGTTGATGGATGGATGGTGGATGATGGATGATGAATGAATGAATGATGGATGATTAATGAATGGATGATGGATGGATGATGGATACATGATGAATGGATGGATGAATGGATGATGGATGCATGATGAATGGATGATGGATGATGAATGGATGATGGATGATCGATTAATGGATGATGAATGTATGATGGATGATGGATCGATGAATGGATGATGGATGCATGATGAATGGATGATGGATGATGAATGGATGATGGATTGATGATGAATGGATGATGGATGCATGATGAATGGATGATGGATGATGAATGGATGATAAATGATGAATGGATGATGGATGGTGGATGATGAATGGATGATGGATGATGAATGGATGATGAATGGATGATGGATGATGGAAGATGAATGGATGATGGATGATGAATGGATGATGAATGGATGATGGACGATGGATGATGAATGGATGATGGATAGTGGATGAATGGATGATGAATGGATGTTGGATGATGGATGATGAATGGATGACAGATGACGAATGGATGATGGATGAATGGATGATGGATGGATGATGGATGAATGGATGATGAATGGATGATGGATGATCGATGATGAATGGATGATGGATGGATGATGGATGATGAATGGATAATGGATGAATGGATGATGAATGGATGATGGATGCATGATGAATGGATGATGGATGATGGATTATGAATGGATGATGGATGAATGGATGATGAATGGATGATGGATGGATGATGGATGATGAATGGATAATGGATGAATGGATAATGGATGAATGGATGATGGATGCATGATGAATGGATGATGGATGATGAATGGATGATGGATGATGGATGATGAATGGATGATGTATGAATGGATGATGAATGGATGATGGATGAATGGATGATGGATGGATGAATGGATGATGAATGGATGATGGATGCATGATGAATAGATGATGGATTATGAATGGATGATGAATGGATGATGGATGATGAATGGATAATGGATGCATGATGAATGGATGATGGATGATGAATGGATGATGGATGGTGGATGATGAATGGATGATGGATGATGAATGGATGATGAATGGATGATGGATGATGGATGATGAATGGATGATGGATGATGAATGGATGATGGATGGATGATGGATGATGAATTGATGATGGATGGATGAAGGGATGATGGATGATGGATGGATGAAGGATGATGGATGATGAATGGATGATGGATGCATGATGAATGGATGATGGATGATGAATGGATGATGAATGGATGATGGATGATGAATGGATGATTGATGATGTATGGATGGATGATGGATGACGGATGGATGGATGGATTGATTGAAGGATGATGAATGGATGGATGGATGTTGGATGGATGATGGATGCATGATGAATGGATGATGGATGATGAATAGAGGACGGATGGATGATGGATGAATGGATGATGGATGATGAATGGTTGATGGATGGATGGTGGATGATGGATGATGAATGAATGAATGATGGATGATTAATGAATGGATGATGGATGGATGATGGATACATGATGAATGGATGATGGATGGATGAAGGATGATGGATGGATGAAGGATGAATGGATGATGGATGCATGATGAATGGATGATGGATGATGAATGGATGATGGATGATGGATTAATGGATGATGAATGTATGATGGATGATGGATCGATGAATGGATGATGGATGCATGATGAATGGATGATGGATGATGAATGGATGATGGATTGATGATGAATGGATGATGGATGCATGATGAATGGATGATGGATGATGAATGGATGATAAATGATGAATGGATGATGGATGGTGGATGATGAATGGATGATGGATGATGAATGGATGATGAATGGATGATGGATGATGGAAGATGAATGGATGATGGATGATGAATGGATGATGAATGGATGATGGACGATGGATGATGAATGGATGATGGATGGTGGATGAATGGATGATGAATGGATGTTGGATGATGGATGATGAATGGATGACGGATGACGAATGGATGATGGATGAATGGATGATGGATGGATGATGGATGAATGGATGATGAATGGATGATGGATGATCGATGATGAATGGATGATGGATGGATGATGGATGATGAATGGATAATGGATGAATGGATGATGAATGGATGATGGATGCATGATGAATGGATGATGGATGATGGATTATGAATGGATGATGGATGAATGGATGATGAATGGATGATGGATGGATGATGGATGATGAATGGATAATGGATGAATGGATAATGGATGAATGGATGATGGATGATGAATGGATGATGGATGATGGATGATGAATGGATGATGGATAATGGATGATGAATGGATGATGTATGAATGGATGATGAATGGATGATGGATGAATGGATGATGGATGGATGAATGGATGATGAATGGATGATGGATGCATGATGAATAGATGATGGATGATGAATGGATGATGAATGGATGATGGATGATGAATGGATAATGGATGCATGATGAATGGATGATGGATGATGAATGGATGATGGATGGTGGATGATGAATGGATGATGGATGATGAATGGATGATGAATGGATGATGGATGATGGATGATGAATGGATGATGGATGATGGATGGATGATGAATGGATGATGGATGATGAATGGATGATGAATGGATGATGGATGATGGATGATGAATGGATGATGGATGGTGGATGAATGGATGATGAATGGATGTTGGATGATGGATGATGAATGGATGATGGATGACGAATGGATTATGGATGAATGGATGATGAATGGATGATGGATGCATGATGAATGGATGATGGATGATGAATGGATGATGAATGGATGATGGATGAATCGATGATGAATTGATGATGAATGGATGATGGATGATGAATGGATGATGGATGAATGGATGATGAATGGATGATGGATGCATGATGAATGGATGATGGATGATGAATGGATGAATGGATGATGAATGGATGATGGATGCATGATGAATGGATGATGGATGATGAATGGATGATGAATGGATGATTAATGATGTATGGATGGATGATGGTTGATGGATGGATGGATGGATGGATGAATGGATGATGAATGGATGTTGGATGATGGATGATGAATGGATGATGGATGATGAATGGATGATGAATGGATGATGGATGATGGATGATGGATGGATGATGGATGACTAATGGATGATGGATGATGGATGATGAATGGATGATGGATGGTGGATGAATGGATGATGAATGGATGTTGGATGATGGATGACGACTGGATGATGGATGAATGGATGATGAATGGATGATGGTTGCATGATGAATGGATGATGGATGATGGATGATGAATGGATGATGATTGGATGATGGATGAATCGATAATGAATTGATGATGAATGGATGATGGATGAATGGATGATGGATGCATGATGAATGGATGATGGATGATGAATGGATGATGGATGGATGGTGGATGATGGATAATGAATGAATGAATTATGGATGATGAATGAATGGATGATGGATGGATGATGGATGATGGATACATGATGAATGGATGATAGATGATGAATGGATGATGGATGGATGATGGATGGATGAAGGATGATGGATGATGGATGGATGAAGGATGAATGGATGATGGATGAATGATAAATGGATGATGGATGAAGGATGATGAATGGATGATGGATGATGGATGAATGGATGATGATGAATGGATGATGAATATATGATGGATGATGGATGGATGAATGGATGATGGATGCATGATGAATGGATGATGGCTGATGAATGGGTGATGGATGCATGATGAATGGATGATGGATGATGGATGATGAATGGATGATGGATGGATGATGGATGATGGATGAATGGATGATGAATGGATGTTGGATGATGGATGATGAATGCATGATGAATGGATGATGTATGATGAATGGATGATGGATGGATGATGGATGATGGATGAATGGATGATGAATGGATGTTGGATGATGGATGATGAATGGATGAAGGATGATGAATGGATGATGAATGGGTGATGGATGAATGGATGATGAATGGATGATGGATGCATGATGAATGGATGATGAATGGATGATGGATGGATGGATGGATGGATGGAAGGTTTATGAATGGATGGATGGATGTTGGATGGATGATGTATGCATGATGAATGGATGATGGATGATGAATAGATGATGGATGGATGATGGATGAATTGATGATGGATGATGAATGGATGATGGATGGGTGATGGATGGATGATGGATGAATGGATGATGGAAGATGGATGATGGATGATGAATGGATGATGGATGGATGATGGATGATGAATGGATGATGGATGGATGATGGATGAATGGATGATGGATGATGGATGATGGATGATGAATGGATAATGGATGAATGGATGATGGATGCATGATGAATGGATGATGGATGATGGATGATGAATGGATGATGGATGAATGGATGATGAATGGATGATGGATGGATGATGGATGAATGGATGATGAATGGATGATGGATGGATGATGGATGATGAATGGATGGTGGATGCATTATGAATGGATGATGGATGATGAATGGATGATGAATGGATGATGAATGGATGATGGATGATGAATGGATGATGATGCTGAATGGATGATGAATGGATGATGGATGGTGGATGAATCGATGATGAATGGAAGTTGGATGATGGATGATGAATGGATGATGGATGACGAATGGATGATGGACTAATGGATGATGAATGGATGATGAATGCATAATGAATGGATGATGGATGATGGATGATGAATGGATGATGGATGAATCGATGATGAATGGATGATGATTGGATGATGGATGATGAATGGATGATGGATGAATGGATGATGAATGGATGATGGATGCATGATGAATGGATGATGGATGATGAATGGATGATGGATGAATGGATGATGAATGGATGATGGAAGCATGATGAATGGATGATGGATGATGAATGGATGATGAATGGATGATGGATGATGAATGGATGATTGATGATGTATGGATGGATGATGGATGACGGATGGATGGATGGAAGGATGATGAATGGATGGATGAATGTCTGATGGATGATGTATGCATGATGAATGGATGATGGGTGATGAATAGATGACGGATGGATGATGGATGAATAGATGATGGATGATGAATGGATGATGGATGGATGGTGGATGATGGATGATGAATGAATGAATGATGGATGATTAATGAATGGATGATGGATGGATGATGGATGATGGATACATTATGAATGGATGATGGATGCATGATGAATGGATGATGGATGATGAATGGATGATGAATGGATGATGGATGATGAATGGATGATTGATGATGTATGGATGGATGATGGATGACGGATGGATGGATGGATTGATTGAAGGATGATGAATGGATGGATGGATGTTGGATGGATGATGTATGCATGATGAATGGATGATGGATGATGAATAGATGACGGATGGATGATGGATGAATGGATGATGGATGATGAATGGTTGATGGATGGATGGTGGATGATGGATGATGAATGAATGAATGATGGATGATTAATGAATGGATGATGGATGGATGATGGATACATGATGAATGGATGATGGATGATGAATGGATGATGGATGGATGAAGGATGATGGATGATGGATGGATGAAGGATGATGGATGGATGATGGATGAAGGATGAATGGATGATGGATGCATGATGAATGGATGATGGATGATGGATTAATGGATGATGAATGTATGATGGATGATGGATCGATGAATGGATGATGGATGCATGATGAATGGATGATGGATGATGAATGGATGATGGATTGATGATGAATGGATGATGGATGCATGATGAATGGATGATGAATGGATGATAAATGATGAATGGATGATGGATGGTGGATGATGAATGGATGATGGATTATGAATGGATGATGAATGGATGATGGATGATGAATGGATAATGGATGCATGATGAATGGATGATGGATGATGAATGGATGATGGATGGTGGATGATGAATGGATGATGGATGATGAATGGATGATGAATGGATGATGGATGATGGATGATGAATGGATGATGGATGATGGATGGATGATGAATGGATGATGGATGATGAATGGATGATGAATGGATGATGGATGATGGATGATGAATGGATGATGGATGGTGGATGAATGGATGATGAATGGATGTTGGATGATGGATGATGAATGGATGATGGATGACGAATGGATTATGGATGAATGGATGATGAATGGATGATGGATGCATGATGAATGGATGATGGATGATGAATGGATGATGAATGGATGATGGATGAATCGATGATGAATTGATGATGAATGGATGATGGATGATGAATGGATGATGGATGAATGGATGATGAATGGATGATGGATGCATGATGAATGGATGATGGATGATGAATGGATGAATGGATGATGAATGGATGATGGATGCATGATGAATGGATGATGGATGATGAATGGATGATGAATGGATAATTAATGATGTATGGATGGATGATGGTTGATGGATGGATGGATGGATGGATGAATGGATGATGAATGGATGTTGGATGATGGATGATGAATGGATGATGGATGATGAATGGATGATGAATGGATGATGGATGATGGATGATGGATGGATGATGGATGACTAATGGATGATGGATGATGGATGATGAATGGATGATGGATGGTGGATGAATGGATGATGAATGGATGTTGGATGATGGATGACGACTGGATGATGGATGAATGGATGATGAATGGATGATGGTTGCATGATGAATGGATGATGGATGATGGATGATGAATGGATGATGATTGGATGATGGATGAATCGATAATGAATTGATGATGAATGGATGATGGATGAATGGATGATGGATGCATGATGAATGGATGATGGATGATGAATGGATGATGGATGGATGGTGGATGATGGATAATGAATGAATGAATTATGGATGATGAATGAATGGATGATGGATGGATGATGGATGATGGATACATGATGAATGGATGATAGATGATGAATGGATGATGGATGGATGATGGATGGATGAAGGATGATGGATGATGGATGGATGAAGGATGAATGGATGATGGATGAATGATAAATGGATGATGGATGAAGGATGATGAATGGATGATGGATGATGGATGAATGGATGATGATGAATGGATGATGAATATATGATGGATGATGGATGGATGAATGGATGATGGATGCATGATGAATGGATGATGGCTGATGAATGGGTGATGGATGCATGATGAATGGATGATGGATGATGGATGATGAATGGATGATGGATGGATGATGGATGATGGATGAATGGATGATGAATGGATGTTGGATGATGGATGATGAATGCATGATGAATGGATGATGTATGATGAATGGATGATGGATGGATGATGGATGATGGATGAATGGATGATGAATGGATGTTGGATGATGGATGATGAATGGATGAAGGATGATGAATGGATGATGAATGGGTGATGGATGAATGGATGATGAATGGATGATGGATGCATGATGAATGGATGATGAATGGATGATGGATGGATGGATGGATGGATGGAAGGTTTATGAATGGATGGATGGATGTTGGATGGATGATGTATGCATGATGAATGGATGATGGATGATGAATAGATGATGGATGGATGATGGATGAATTGATGATGGATGATGAATGGATGATGGATGGGTGATGGATGGATGATGGATGAATGGATGATGGCAGATGGATGATGGATGATGAATGGATGATGGATGGATGATGGATGATGAATGGATGATGGATGGATGATGGATGAATGGATGATGGATGATGGATGATGGATGATGAATGGATAATGGATGAATGGATGATGGATGCATGATGAATGGATGATGGATGATGGATGATGAATGGATGATGGATGAATGGATGATGAATGGATGATGGATGGATGATGGATGAATGGATGATGAATGGATGATGGATGGATGATGGATGATGAATGGATGGTGGATGCATTATGAATGGATGATGGATGATGAATGGATGATGGATGTGGATGATGAATGGATGATGAATGGATGATGAATGGATGATGGATGATGAATGGATGATGATGCTGAATGGATGATGAATGGATGATGGATGGTGGATGAATCGATGATGAATGGAAGTTGGATGATGGATGATGAATGGATGATGGATGACGAATGGATGATGGACTAATGGATGATGAATGGATGATGAATGCATAATGAATGGATGATGGATGATGGATGATGAATGGATGATGGATGAATCGATGATGAATGGATGATGATTGGATGATGGATGATGAATGGATGATGGATGAATGGATGATGAATGGATGATGGATGCATGATGAATGGATGATGGATGATGAATGGATGATGGATGAATGGATGATGAATGGATGATGGAAGCATGATGAATGGATGATGGATGATGAATGGATGATGAATGGATGATGGATGATGAATGGATGATTGATGATGTATGGATGGATGATGGATGACGGATGGATGGATGGAAGGATGATGAATGGATGGATGAATGTCTGATGGATGATGTATGCATGATGAATGGATGATGGGTGATGAATAGATGACGGATGGATGATGGATGAATAGATGATGGATGATGAATGGATGATGGATGGATGGTGGATGATGGATGATGAATGAATGAATGATGGATGATTAATGAATGGATGATGGATGGATGATGGATGATGGATACATTATGAATGGATGATGGATGCATGATGAATGGATGATGGATGATGAATGGATGATGAATGGATGATGGATGATGAATGGATGATTGATGATGTATGGATGGATGATGGATGACGGATGGATGGATGGATTGATTGAAGGATGATGAATGGATGGATGGATGTTGGATGGATGATGTATGCATGATGAATGGATGATGGATGATGAATAGATGACGGATGGATGATGGATGAATGGATGATGGATGATGAATGGTTGATGGATGGATGGTGGATGATGGATGATGAATGAATGAATGATGGATGATTAATGAATGGATGATGGATGGATGATGGATACATGATGAATGGATGATGGATGATGAATGGATGATGGATGGATGAAGGATGATGGATGATGGATGGATGAAGGATGATGGATGGATGATGGATGAAGGATGAATGGATGATGGATGCATGATGAATGGATGATGGATGATGGATTAATGGATGATGAATGTATGATGGATGATGGATCGATGAATGGATGATGGATGCATGATGAATGGATGATGGATGATGAATGGATGATGGATTGATGATGAATGGATGATGGATGCATGATGAATGGATGATGAATGGATGATAAATGATGAATGGATGATGGATGGTGGATGATGAATGGATGATGGATGATGAATGGATGATGAATGGATGATGGATGATGGAAGATGAATGGATGATGGATGATGAATGGATGATGAATGGATGATGGACGATGGATGATGAATGGATGATGGATGGTGGATGAATGGATGATGAATGGATGTTGGATGATGGATGATGAATGGATGACGGATGACGAATGGATGATGGATGAATGGATGATGGATGGATGATGGATGAATGGATGATGAATGGATGATGGATGCATGATGAATGGATGATGGATGATGGATTATGAATGGATGATGGATGAATGGATGATGAACGGATGATGGATGGATGATGGATGATGAATGGATAATGGATTAATGGATAATGGATGAATGGATGATGGATGCATGATGAATGGATGATGGATGATGGATGATGAATGGATGATGGATGATGGATGATGAATGGATGATGGATGAATGGATGATGAATGGATGATGGATGAATGGATGATGAATGGATGATGGATGCATGATGAATAGATGATGGATTATGAATGGATGATGAATGGATGATGGATGATGAATGGATAATGGATGCATGATGAATGGATGATGGATGATGAATGGATGATGGATGGTGGATCATGAATGGATGATGGATGAAGAATGGATGATGAATGGATGATGGATGATGAATGGATGATGGATGGATGATGGATGATGGATGATGGATGGATGATGAATGGATGATGGATGATGAATGGATGATGAATGGATGATGGATGATGGATGATGAATGGATGATGGATGGTGGATGAATGGATGATGAATGGATGTTGGATGATGGATGATGAATGTATGATGGATGACGAATGGATGATGGATGAATGGATGATGAATGGATCATGGATGCATGATGAATGGATGATGGATGATGAATGGATGATGAATGGATGATGGATGAATCGATGATGAATTGATGATGGATGCATGATGAATGGATGATGGATGATGAATGGATGATGAATGGATGATGGATGAATCAATGATGAATTGATGATGAATGGATGATGGATGATGAATGGATGATGGATGGATGATGGATGATGAATGGATGATGGATGATGAATAGATGAATGGATGATGGACGATGGATGATGAATGGATGATGAATGGGTGATGGATGCATGATGAATGGATGATGGATGATGGATGATGAATGGATGATGGATGGATGATGGATGATGGATGAATGGATGATGAATGGATGTTGGATGATGGATGATGAATGCATGATGAATGGATGATGTATGATGAATGGATGATGGATGGATGATGGATGATGGATGAATGGATGATGAATGGATGTTGGATGATGGATGATGAATGGATGAAGGATGATGAATGGATGATGAATGGGTGATGGATGAATGGATGATGAATGGATGATGGATGCATGATGAATGGATGATGAATGGATGATGGATGGATGGATGGATGGATGGAAGGTTTATGAATGGATGGATGGATGTTGGATGGATGATGTATGCATGATAAATGGATGATGGATGATGAATAGATGATGGATGGATGATGGATAAATTGATGATGGATGATGAATGGATGATGGATGGGTGATGGATGGATGATGGATGAATGGATGATGGAAGATGGATGATGGATGATGAATGGATGATGGATGGATGATGGATGATGAATGGATGATGGATGGATGATGGATGAATGGATAATGGATGATGGATGATGGATGATGAATGGATAATGGATGAATGGATGATGGATGCATGATGAATGGATGATGGATGATGGATGATGAATGGATGATGGATGAATGGATGATGAATGGATGATGGATGGATGATGGATGAATGGATGATGAATGGATGATGGATGGATGATGGATGATGAATGGATGGTGGATGCATTATGAATGGATGATGAATGGATGATGGATGATGAATGGATGATGGATGTGGATGATGAATGGATGATGAATGGATGATGAATGGATGATGATGCTGAATGGATGATGAATGGATGATGGATGGTGGATGAATCGATGATGAATGGAAGTTGGATGATGGATGATGAATGGATGATGGATGACGAATGGATGATGGACTAATGGATGATGAATGGATGATGAATGCATAATGAATGGATGATGGATGATGGATGATGAATGGACGATGAATGGATGATGGATGAATCGATGATGAATGGATGATGATTGGATGATGGATGATGAATGGATGATGGATGAATGGATGATGAATGGATGATGGATGCATGATGAATGGATGATGGATGATGAATGGATGATGGATGAATGGATGATGAATGGATGATGGAAGCATGATGAATGGATGATGGATGATGAATGGATGATGAATGGATGATGGATGATGAATGGATGATTGATGATGTATGGATGGATGATGGATGACGGATGGATGGATGGATGGATGGAAGGATGATGAATGGATGGATGAATGTCTGATGGATGATGTATGCATGATGAATGGATGATGGATGATGAATAGATGACGGATGGATGATGGATGAATAGATGATGGATGATGAATGGATGATGGATGGATGGTGGATGATGGATGATGAATGAATGAATGATGGATGATTAATGAATGGATGATGGATGGATGATGGATGATGGATACATTATGAATGGATGATGGATGCATGATGAATGGATGATGGATGATGAATGGATGATGAATGGATGATGGATGATGAATGGATGATTGATGATGTATGGATGGATGATGGATGACGGATGGATGGATGGATTGATTGAAGGATGATGAATGGATGGATGGATGTTGGATGGATGATGTATGCATGATGAATGGATGATGGATGATGAATAGATGACGGATGGATGATGGATGAATGGATGATGGATGATGAATGGTTGATGGATGGATGGTGGATGATGGATGATGAATGAATGAATGATGGATGATTAATGAATGGATGATGGATGGATGATGGATACATGATGAATGGATGATGGATGATGAATGGATGATGGATGGATGAAGGATGATGGATGATGGATGGATGAAGGATGATGGATGGATGATGGATGAAGGATGAATGGATGATGGATGCATGATGAATGGATGATGGATGATGGATTAATGGATGATGAATGGATGATGGATGATGGATCGATGAATGGATGATGGATGCATGATGAATGGATGATGGATGGATGGTGGATGATGGATGATGAATGAATGAATGATGGATGATTAATGAATGGATGATGGATGGATGATGGATGATGGATACATTATGAATGGATGATGGATGCATGATGAATGGATGATGGATGATGAATGGATGATGAATGGATGATGGATGATGAATGGATGATTGATGATGTATGGATGGATGATGGATGACGGATGGATGGATGGATTGATTGAAGGATGATGAATGGATGGATGGATGTTGGATGGATGATGTATGCATGATGAATGGATGATGGATGATGAATAGATGACGGATGGATGATGGATGAATGGATGATGGATGATGAATGGTTGATGGATGGATGGTGGATGATGGATGATGAATGAATGAATGATGGATGATTAATGAATGGATGATGGATGGATGATGGATACATGATGAATGGATGATGGATGATGAATGGATGATGGATGGATGAAGGATGATGGATGATGGATGGATGAAGGATGATGGATGGATGATGGATGAAGGATGAATGGATGATGGATGCATGATGAATGGATGATGGATGATGGATTAATGGATGATGAATGTATGATGGATGATGGATCGATGAATGGATGATGGATGCATGATGAATGGATGATGGATGATGAATGGATGATGGATTGATGATGAATGGATGATGGATGCATGATGAATGGATGATGAATGGATGATAAATGATGAATGGATGATGGATGGTGGATGATGAATGGATGATGGATGATGAATGGATGATGAATGGATGATGGATGATGGAAGATGAATGGATGATGGATGATGAATGGATGATGAATGGATGATGGACGATGGATGATGAATGGATGATGGATGGTGGATGAATGGATGATGAATGGATGTTGGATGATGGATGATGAATGGATGACGGATGACGAATGGATGATGGATGAATGGATGATGGATGGATGATGGATGAATGGATGATGAATGGATGATGGATGCATGATGAATGGATGATGGATGATGGATTATGAATGGATGATGGATGAATGGATGATGAATGGATGATGGATGGATGATGGATGATGAATGGATAATGGATGAATGGATAATGGATGAATGGATGATGGATGCATGATGAATGGATGATGGATGATGGATGATGAATGGATGATGGATGATGGATGATGAATGGATGATGGATGAATGGATGATGAATGGATGATGGATGAATGGATGATGAATGGATGATGGATGCATGATGAATAGATGATGGATTATGAATGGATGATGAATGGATGATGGATGATGAATGGATAATGGATGCATGATGAATGGATGATGGATGATGAATGGATGATGGATGGTGGATGATGAATGGATGATGGATGAAGAATGGATGATGAATGGATGATGGATGATGAATGGATGATGGATGGATGATGGATGATGGATGATGGATGGATGATGAATGGATGATGGATGATGAATGGATGATGAATGGATGATGGATGATGGATGATGAATGGATGATGGATGGTGGATGAATGGATGATGAATGGATGTTGGATGATGGATGATGAATGTATGATGGATGACGAATGGATGATGGATGAATGGATGATGAATGGATCATGGATGCATGATGAATGGATGATGGATGATGAATGGATGATGAATGGATGATGGATGAATCGATGATGAATTGATGATGGATGCATGATGAATGGATGATGGATGATGAATGGATGATGAATGGATGATGGATGAATCGATGATGAATTGATGATGAATGGATGATGGATGATGAATGGATGATGGATGAATGGATGATGAATGGATGATGGATGCATGATGAATGGATGATGGATGATGAATGGATGAATGGATGATGAATGGATGATGGATGCATGATGAATGGATGATGGATGATGAATGGATGATGAATGGATGATTGATGATGTATGGATGGATGATGGTTGATGGATGGATGGATGGATGGATGGATGGAAGGATGATGAATGGATGATGGACGATGGATGATGAATGGATGATGGATGACGAATGGATGATGGATGAATGGATGATGAATGGATGATTGATGCATGATGAATGGATGATGGATTATGAATGGATGATGAATGGATGATGGATGAGTGATGATGAATTGATGATGATTGGATGATGGATGATGAATGGATGATGGATGAATGGATGATGAATGGATGATGGATGCATGATGAATGGATGATGGATGATGAATGGATGATGGATGAATGGATGAAGAATGGATGATGGATGATGAATGGATGATGAATGGATGATTGATGATGTATGGATGGATGATGGTTGATGGATGGATGGATGGATGGAAGGATGATGAATGGATGGATGGATGTTGGATGGATGATGTATGCATGATGAATGGATGATGGATGATGAATAGATGACAGATTTATGGTGGATGTTGGATGAATGGATGATGGATGATGAATGGATGATGGATGGATGGTGGATGATGGATGATGAATGAATGAATGATGGATGATGAATGAATGGATGATGGATGGATGATGGATGATAGATACATGATGAATGGATGATGGATGATGAATGGATGATGGATGATGAATGGATGATGGATGGATGATGGATGGATGAAGGATGATGGATGATGGATGGATGAAGGATGATGGATGGATGATGGATGATGGATGAAGGATGAATGGATGATGGATACATGATGAATGGATGATGGATGAAGGATGATGAATGGATGATTAATGGATGAATGGATGATGGATGCATGATGAATGGATGATGGCTGATGAATGGGTGATGGATGCATGATGAATGGATGATGGATGATGAATGGATGATGGATGGATGATGGATGAATTGATGATGAATGGATGTTGGATGATGGATGATGAATGCATGATGAATGGATGATGGATGATGAATGGATGATGGATGGATGATAGATGATGGATGAATGGATGATGAATGGATGAAGGATGATGAATGGAATATGAATGGATGATGGATGAATGGATGATGAATGGATGATGGATGATGAATGGATGATGGATGATTGGATGATGAATGGATGATGGATGCATGATGAATGGATGATGGATGATGAATGGATGATTGATGATGTATGGTTGGATGATGGATGATGGATGATGGATGGATGGATGGATGGAAGGATGATGAATGGATGGATGTTGGATGGATGATGTATGCATGATGAATGGATGATGGATGATGGATGATGAATAGATGATGGATGGATGATGGATGATGGATGAATGGATGATGAATGGATGATGGATGGATGGTGGATGATGGATGATGAATGAATGAATGAATGAATGAATGAATGATGGATGATGAATGAATGGATGATGGATGGATGATGGATACATGATGAATGGATGATGGATGGATGGATGGATGGATGGAAGGATGATGAATGGATGGATGGATGTTGGATGGATGATGTATGCATGACGAATGGATGATGGACTAATGGATGATGAATGGATGATGGATGCATGATGAATGGATGATGGATGATGGATGATGAATGGACGATGAATGGATGATGGATGAATTGATGATGAATGGATGATGATTGGATGATGGATGATGAATGGATGATGGATGAATGGATGATGAATGGATGATGGATGCATGATGAATGGATGATGGATGATGAATGGATGATTGATGATGTATGGTTGGATGAAGGATGATGGATGATGGATGGATGGATGGATGGATGGATGGATGGATGGAAGGATGATGAATGGATGGATGGATGTTGGATGGATGATGTATGCATGATGAATGGATGATGGATGATGGATGATGAATAGATGATGGATGGATGATGGATGATGGATGAATGGATGATGAATGGATGATGGATGGATGATGGATGATGAATGGATAATGGATGAATGGATGATGAATGGATGATGGATGCATGATGAATGGATGATGGATGATGGATGATGAATGGATGATGAATGGATGATGAATGCATGACAGATGGATGATGGATGAATGGATGATGGATGGATGATGGATGATGAATGGATGATGGATGCATGATGAATGGATGATGGATGATGAATGGATGATGAATGGATGATGGATGATTAATGGATGATGGATGCATGATGAATAGATGATGGATGGATGATGGATGATGTATGATGAATGGATGATGGATGATGAATGGATGATGAATGGATGATGGATGATGGATGATGAATGGATGATGGATGGTGGATGAAAGGATGATGAATGGATGTTGGATGATGGATGATGAATGGATGATGGATGATGAATGGATGATGGATGATGAATGGATGATGGATGACGAATGGATGATGGATGAATGGATGATCGATGGATGATGGATGAATGGATGATGAATGGATGATGGATGATGGATGATAGATAATGAATGGATGATGGATGGATGATGGATGATGAATGGATAATGGATGAATGGATGATGAATGGATGATGGATGCATGATGAATGGATGATGGATGATGGATGATGAATGGATGATGGATGAATGGATGATGAATGTATGATGGATGGATGATGGATGATGAATGGATAATGGATGAATGGATAATGGATGAATGGATGATGAATGGATGATAGATGCATGATGAATGGATGATGGATGATGGATGATGAATGGATGATGGATGAATGGATGATGAATGCATGACAGATGGATGATGGATGAATGGATGATGGATGGATGATGGATGAATGGATGATGAATGGATGATGGATGATGGATGATAGATGATGAATGGATGATGGATGATGGATGATGAATGGATAATGGATGAATGGATGATGAATGGATGATGGATGCATGATGAATGGATGATGGATGATGGATGATGAATGGATGATGGATGGATGATGGATGATGAATGGATAATGGATGAATGGATAATGGATGAATGGATGATGAATGGATGATGTATGCATGATGAATGGATGATGGATGATGGATGATGAATGGATGATGGATGAATGGATGATGAATGGATGATGGATGAATGGACGATGGATGGATGATGGATGATGAATGGATGATGGATGCATGATGAATGGAAGATGGATGATGAATGGATGATGAATGGATGATGGATGATGAATGGATGATGGATGCATGATGAATGGATGATGGATGATGAATGGATGATGGATGATGAATGGATGAAGGATGGTGGATGATGAATGGATGATGGATGATGAATGGATGATGAATGGATGATGGATGATGGATGATGAATGGATGATAGATGATGAATGGATGATGGATGGATAATGGATGATGGATGATGAATGGATGATGGATGATGAATGGATGATGAATGGATGATGGATGATGGATGATGAATGGATGATGGATGACGACTGGATGGTGGATGAATGGATGATGAATGGATGATTGATGATGTATGGATGTATGATGGTTGATGGATGGATGGATGGATGGAAGGATGATTAATGGATGGATGGATGTTGGATGGATGATGTATGCATGATGAATGGATGATGGATGATGAATAGATGACAGATGGATGGTGGATGATGGATGAATGGATGATGGATGATGAATGGATGATGGATGGATGGTGGATGATGGATGATGAATGAATGAATGATGGATGATGAATGAATGGATGATGGATGGATGATGGATGATAGATACATGATGAATGGATGATGTATGATGAATGGATGATGGATGGATGATGGATGGATGAAGAATGATGGATGATGGATGGATGAAGGATGATGGATGGATGATGGATGGTGGATGAAAGATGAATGGATGATGGATACATGATGAATGGATGATGGATGAAGGATGATGAATGGATGATGGATGAATGGATGATGAATGTATGATGGATGATGGATGGATGAATGGATGATGGATGCATGATGAATGGATGATGGCTGATGAATGGGTGATGGATGCATGATGAATGGATGATGGATGATAAATGGATGATGGATGGATGATGGATGATGGATGAATGGATGATGAATGGATGTTGGATGATGGATGATGAATGCATGATGAATGGATGATGGATGATGAATGGATGATGGATGGATGATGGATGATGGATGAATGGATGATGAATGGATGTTGGATGATAGATGATGAATGGATGAAGGATGATGAATGGATGATGAATGGATGATGGATGAATGGATGATGAATGGATGGATGATTGGATGATGAATGGATGATGGATGCATGATGAATGGATGATGAATGGATGATGGATGATGAATGGATGATTGATGATGTATGGTTGGATGATGGATGATGGATGGATGGATGGATGGATGGAAGGATGATGAATGGATGGATGGATGTTGGATGGATGATGTATGCATGATGAATGGATGATGGATGATGGATGATGAATAGATGATGGATGGATGATGGATGATGGATGAATGGATGATGAATGGATGATGGATGGATGATGGATGATGAATGGATAATGGATGAATGGATGATGAATGGATGATGGATGCATGATGAATGGATGATGGATGATGGATGATGAATGGATGATGGATGAATGGATGATGAATGCATGACAGATGGATGATGGATGAATGGATGATGGATGGATGATGGATGATGAATGGATGGATGCATGATGAATGGATGATGGATGATGAATGGATGATGAATGGATGATGAATGGATGATGGATGATTAATGGATGATGGATGCATGATGAATGGATGATGGATGGATGATGGATGATGTATGATGAATGGATGATGGATGATGAATGGATGATGAATGGATGATGGATGATGGATGATGAATGGATGATGGATGGTGGATGAACGGATGATGAATGGATGTTGGATGATGGATGATGAATGGATGATGGATGATGAATGGATGATGGATGACGAATGGATGATGGATGAATGGATGATGGATGGATGATGGATGAATGGATGATGAATGGATGATGGATGATGGATGATAGATGATGAATGGATGATGGATGGATGATGGATGATGAATGGATAATGGATGAATGGATGATGAATGGATGATGGATGCATGATGAATGGATGATGGATGATGGATGATGAATGGATGATGGATGAATGGATGATGAATGGATGATGGATGGATGATGGATGATGAATGGATAATGGATGAATGGATAATGGATGAATGGATGATGAATGGATGATGTATGCATGATGAATGGATGATGGATGATGGATGATGAATGGATGATGGATGAATGGATGATGAATGGATGATGGATGAATGGATGATGGATGGATGATGGATGATGAATGGATGATGGATGCATGATGAATGGAAGATGGATGATGAATGGATAATGGATGAATGGATGATGAATGGATGATGGATGCATGATTAATGGATGATGGATGATGAATGGATGATGGATGAATGGATGATGAATGCATGACAGATGGATGATGGATGAATGGATGATGGATGGATGATGGAATATGAATGGATGATGGATGCATGATGAATGGATGATGGATGATGAATGGATGATGAATGGATGATGGATGATTAATGGATGATGGATGCATGATGAATGGATGATGGATGGATGATGGATGATGTATGATGAATGGATGATGGATGATGAATGGATGATGGATGACGAATGGATGATGGATGAATGGATGATGGATGGATGATGGATGAATGGATGATGGATGGTGGATGAATGGATGATGAATGGATGTTGGATGATGGATGATGAATGGATGATGGATGATGAATGGATGATGGATGACGAATGGATGATGGATGAATGGATGATGGATGGATGATGGATGAATGGATGATGAATGGATGATGGATGATGGATGATAGATGATGAATGGATGATGGATGGATGATGGATGATGAATGGATAATGGATGAATGGATGATGAATGGATGATGGATGGATGATGGATGATGAATGGATAATGGATGAATGGATAATGGATGAATGGATGATGAATGGATGATGTATGCATGATGAATGGATGATGGATGATGGATGATGAATGGATGATGGATGAATGGATGATGAATGGATGATGGATGAATGGATGATGGATGGATGATGGATGATGAATGGATGATGGATGCATGATGAATGGAAGATGGATGATGAATGGATGATGAATGGATGATGGATGATGAATGGATGATGGATGCATGATGAATGGATGATGGATGATGAATGGATGATGGATGATGAATGGATGAAGGACGGTGGATGATGAATGGATGATGGATGATGTATGGATGATGAATGGATGATGGATGATGGATGATGAATGGATGATAGATGATGAATGGATGATGGATGGATGATGGATGATGGATGATGAATGGATGATGGATGATGAATGGATGATGAATGGATGATGGATGATGGATGATGAATGGATGATGGATGACGACTGGATGGTGGATGAATGGATGATGAATGGATGATGGATGATGGATGATGAATGGATGATGGATGATGGATGATGAATGGATGATGAATGCATGATGGATGGATCGATGATGAATTGATGATGAATGGATGATGGATGAATGGATGATGAATGGATGGATGCATGATGAATGGATGATGGATGCATGATGAAAGAATGATGGATGATGAAGGGATGATGAATGGATGATTAATGATGTATGGATGGATGATGGTTGATGGATGGATGGATGGATGGATGGATGGAAGGATGATGAATGGATGGATGGATGTTGGATGGATGATGTATGCATGATGAATGGATTATGGATGATGTATAGATGACGGATGGAATGGTGGATGATGGATGAATGGATGATGGATGATTAATGGATGATGGATGGATGGTGGATGATGGATGAATGGATGATGGATGGATGATGGATGATGGATACATGATGAATGGATGATGGATGATGAATGGATGATGGATGGATGATGGATGGATGAAGGATGATGGATGATGGATGGATGAAGGATGAATGGATGATGGATGAATGATAAATGGATGATGGATGAAGGATGATGAATGGATGATGGATGATGGATGAATGGATGATGGATGAATGGATGATGAATGTATGATGGACGATGGATGGATGAATGGATGATGGATGCATGATGAATGGATGATGGCTGATGAATGGGTGATGAATGGATGATGAATGGATGATGGATGAATGGATGATGAATGCATGACGGATGGATGATGGATGAATGGATGATGGATGGATGATGGATGATGAATGGATGATGGATGCATGATGAATGGATGATGGATGATGAATGGATGATGAATGGATGATGAATGGATGATGGATGATTAATGGATGATGGATGCATAATGAATGGATGATGGATGATTAATGGATGATGGATGATGAATGGATGATGGATGATGAATGGATGATGAATGGATGATGGATGATGAATGGATGGTGGATGAATGGATGATGAATGGATGTTGGATGATGAATGGATGATGGATGATGAATGGATGATGGATGAATGGATGATGGATGGATGATGGATGAATGGATGATGAATGGATGATGGATGATGGATGATAGATGATGAATGGATGATGGATGGATGATGGATGATGAATGGATAATGGATGAATGGATGATGAATGGATGATGGATGCATGATGAATGGATGATGGATGATGGATGATGAATGGATGATGGATGAATGGATGATGAATGGATGATGGATGGATGATGGATGATGAATGGATAATGGATGAATGGATAATGGATGAATGGATAATGAATGGATGATGTATGCATGATGAATGGATGATGGATGATGGATGATGAATGGATGATGGATGAATGGATGATGAATGGATGATGGATGAATGGATGATGGATGGATGATGGATGATGAATGGATGATGGATGCATGATGAATGGAAGGTGGATGATGAATGGATGATGAATGGATATGGATGCATGATGAATGGATGATGGATGATGAATGGATGATGGATGATGAATGGATGAAGGATGGTGGATGATGAATGGATGATGGATGATGAATGGATGATGGATGATGGATGATGAATGGATGATAGATGATGAATGGATGATGGATGGATGATGGATGATGGATGATGGATGATGAATGGATGATGGATGATGAATGGATGATGAATGGATGATGGATGATGGATGATGAATGGATGATGGATGACGACTGGATGGTGGATGAATGGATGATGAATGGATGATGGATGATGGATGATGAATGGATGATGGATGATGGATGATGAATGGATGATGAATGCATGATGCATGGATCGATGATGAATTGATGATGAATGGATGATGGATGATGAATGGATGATGGATGAATGGATGATGAATGGATGATGGAGGCATGATGAATGGATGATGGATGATGAATGGATGATGGATGAATGGATGATGAATGGATGATGGATGCATGATGAAAGAATGATGGATGATGAATGCATGATGAATGGATGATTAATGATGTATGGATGGATGATGGTTGATGGATGGATGGATGGATGGATGGATGGATGGAAGGATGATGAATGGATGGTGGATGTTGGATGGATGATGTATGCATGATGAATGGATTATGGATGATGGATGATGTATAGATGACAGATCCATGGTGGATGATGGATGAATGGATGATGGATGATTAATGGATGATGGATGGATGGTGGATGATGGATGATGAATGAATGAATGATGGATGATGAATGAATGGATGATGGATGGATGATGGATGATGGATACATGATGAATGGATGATGGATGATGAATGGATGATGGATGGATGAAGGATGGATGAAGGATGATGGATGATGGATGGATGAAGGATGAATGGATGATGGATGAATGATAAATGGATGATGGATGAAGGATGATGAATGGATGATGGATGATGGATGATGGATGAATGGATGATGAATGTATGATGGATGATGGATGGATGAATGGATGATGGATGCATGATGAATGGATGATGGCTGATGAATGGGTGATGGATGCATGAAAAATGGATGATGGATGATGAATGGATGATGGATGGATGATGAATGATGGATGAATGGATGATGAATGGATGTTGGATGATGGATGATGAATGCATGATGAATGGATGATGGATGATGAATGGATGATGGATGGATGATGGATGATGGATGAATGGATGATGAATGGATGTTGGATGATGGATGATGGATGGATGAAGGATGATGAATGGATGATGAATGGATGATGGATGATGGATGATGGATGAATGGATGATTAATGGATGATGGATGAATGGATGATGAATGGATGATGGATGCATGTTGAATGGATGATGAATGGATGATGGATGATGAATGGATGATTGATGATGTATGGATGGATGATGGATGATGGATGGATGGATGGATGGATGGATGGAAGGATTATGAATGGATGGACGGATGTTGGATGGATGATGTATGCATGATGAATGGATGATGGATGATGGATGATGAATAGATGATGGATGGATGATTGATGATGGATGAATGGATGATGAATGGATGATGGGTGGATGGTGGATGATGGATGATGAATGAATGAATGAATGATGGATGATGAATGAATGGATGATGGATGGATGATGGATACATGATGAATGGATGATGGATGGATGGATGGATGGATGGATGGATGGATGGAAGGATGATGAATGGATGGATGGATGTTGGGTGGATGATGTATGCGTTATGAATGGATGATGGATGATGGATGATGAATAGAGAACGGATGGATGATGGATGAATGGATGATGGATGATGAATGGATGATGGATGGATGGAGGATGATGGATGAATGGATGATGGAAGATGGATGATGGATGATGGATGATGAATGGATGATGGATGGATGATGGATGATGAATGGATAATGAATGAATGAATGATGAATAGATGATGGATGCATGATCAGTGGATGATTGATGGATGATGAATGGATGATGGATGGATGATGGATGAATGGATGATGAATGGATGATGGATGATGAATGGATGATGGATGGATGAAGGGATGATGGATGATGGATGGATGAAGGATGATGGATGATGAATGGATGATGGATGGATGAAGGGATGATGGATGATGGATGGATGAAGGATGATGGATGATGAATGGATGATGGATGCATGATGAATGGATGATGGATGATGAATGGATGATGAATGGATGAAGGATGATGAATGGATGATTGATGATGTATGGATGGATGATGGATGACGGATGGATGGATGGATGGATGGAAGGATTATGAATGGATGGATGGATGTTGGATGGATGATTTATGCATGATGAATGGATGATGGATGATGAATAGATGACGGATGGATGATGGATGAATGGATGATGGATGATGAATGGATGATGGATGGATGGTGGATGATGGATGATGAATGAATGAATGATGGATGATTAATGAATGGATGATGGATGGATGATGGATACATGATGAATGGATGATGGATGGATGAAGGATGATGGATGATGGATGGATGAAGGATGATGGATGGATGATGGATGAATGGATGATGGATGCATGATGAATGGATGATGGATGATGAATGGATGATGGATGATGCATTAATGGATGATGAATGTATGATGGATGATGGATCGATGAATGGATGATGGATGCATGATGAATGGATGATGGATGATGAATGGATGATGGATGGATGATGGATGAATGGATGATGAATGGATGATGGGTGATGGATGATGGATGATGAATGGATGATGGATGGATGATGGATGATGAATGGATAATGGATGAATGGATGATGAATGGATGATGGATGCATGATGAGTGGATGATGGATGATGGATTATGAATGGATGATGGATGCATGATGAATGGATGATGGATGGCTGATGGATGATGGATACATGATGAATGGGTGATGGATGGATGAAGGATGATGGATGGATGATGAATGCATGACGGATGGATGATGGATGAATGGATGATGAATGGATGATGGATGCATGATGAATGGATGATGGATGATGAATGGATGATGAATTGCTGATGAATGGATGATGGATGCATGATGAATGGATGATGGATGATTAATGGATGATGGATCATGAATGGATGATGGATGGTGGATGATGAATGGATGATGGATGATGAATGGATGATGAATGGATGATGGATGATGGATGATGAATGGATGATGGATGATGAAAGGATGATGGATGGATGATGGATGATGAATGGATGATGGATGATGACTGGATGATGAATGGATGATGGACGATGGATGATGAATGGATGATGGATGGTGGATGAATGGATCATGAATGGATGTTGGATGATGGATGATGAATGGATGATGGATGACGAATGGATGATGGATGAATGGATGATGGATGGATGATAGATGAATGGATGATGAATGGATGATGGATGATGGATGATGAATGGATGATGGATGGATGATGGATGATGAATGGATAATGGATGAATGGATGATGAATGGATGATGGACGCATGATGAATGGATGATGGATGATGGATGATGAATGGATGATGGATGAATGGATGATGAATGGATGATGGATGGATGATGGATGATGAATGGATAATGGATGAATGGATAATGGATAAATGGATGATGGATGCATGATGAATGGATGATGGATGATGGATGATGAATGGATGATGGATGAATGGATGATGAATGGATGATGGATGAATGGATGATGGATGGATGATGGATGATGGATGAATGGATGATGAATGGATGTTGGATGATGGATGTTGGATGATGGATGATGGATGAAGGATGGATGATGAAAGGATGATGGATGGATGATGGATGATGAATGGATGATGGATGATGACTGGATGATGAATGGATGATGGACGATGGATGATGAATGGATGATGGATGGTGGATGAATGGATAATGAATGGATGTTGGATGATGGATGATGAATGGATGATGGATGACGAATGGATGATGGATGAATGGATGATGGATGGATGATAGATGAATGGATGATGAATGGATGATGGATGATGGATGATGAATGGATGATGGATGGATGATGGATGATGAATGGATAATGGATGAATGGATGATGAATGGATGATGGACGCATGATGAATGGATGATGGATGATGGATGATGAATGGATGATGGATGAATGGATGATGAATGGATGATGGATGGATGATGGATGATGAATGGATAATGGATGAATGGATAATGGATAAATGGATGATGGATGCATGATGAATGGATGATGGATGATGGATGATGAATGGATGATGGATGAATGGATGATGAATGGATGATGGATGAATGGATGATGGATGGATGATGGATGATGGATGAATGGATGATGAATGGATGTTGGATGATGGATGTTGGATGATGGATGATGGATGAAGGATGAAGGATGATGAATGGATGATGAATGGATGATGGATGATGGATGAATGGATGATGGATGATGAATGGATGATGGATGAATGGATGATGAATGGATGATGGATGCATGTTGAATGGATGATGAATGGATAATGGATGATGAATGGATGATTGATGATGTATGGATGGATGATGGATGATGGATGGATGGATGGATGGATGGAAGGATTATGAATGGATGGACGGATGTTGGATGGATGATGTATGCATGATGAATGGATGATGGATGATGGATGATGAATAGATGATGGATGGATGATGGATGATGGATGAATGGATGATGAATGGATGATGGGTGGATGGTGGATGATGGATGATGAATGAATGAATGAATGATGGATGATGAATGAATGGATGATGGATGGATGATGGATACATGATGAATGGATGATGGATGATGGATGGATGGATGGATGGATGGATGGATGGAAGGATGATGAATGGATGGATGGATGTTGGGTGGATGATGTATGCGTTATGAATGGATGATGGATGATGGATGATGAATAGAGAACGGATGGATGATGGATGAATGGATGATGAATGGATGATGGATGATGAATGGATGATGGATGGATGAAGGGATGATGGATGATGGATGGATGAAGGATGATTGATGATGAATGGATGATGGATGGATGAAGGGATGATGGATGATGGATGGATGAAGGATGATGGATGATGAATGGATGATGGATGCATGATGAATGGATGATGGATGATGAATGGATGATGAATGGATGAAGGATGATGAATGGATGATTGATGATGTATGGATGGATGATGGATGACGGATGGATGGATGGATGGATGGAAGGATTATGAATGGATGGATGGATGTTGGATGGATGATGTATGCATGATGAATGGATGATGGATGATGAATAGATGACGGATGGATGATGGATGAATGGATGATGGATGATGAATGGATGATGGATGGATGGTGGATGATGGATGATGAATGAATGAATGATGGATGATTAATGAATGGATGATGGATGGATGATGGATACATGATGAATGGATGATGGATGATGAATGGATGATGGATGGATGAAGGATGATGGATGATGGATGGATGAAGGATGATGGATGGATGATGGATGAATGGATGATGGATGCATGATGAATGGATGATGGATGATAAATGGATGATGGATGATGCATTAATGGATGATGAATGTATGATGGATGATGGATCGATGAATGGATGATGGATGCATGATGAATGGATGATGGATGATGAATGGATGATGGATGGATGATTGATGAATGGATGATGAATGGATGATGGATGATGGATGATGGATGATGAATGGATGATGGATGGATGATGGATGATGAATGGATAATGGATGAATGGATGATGAATGGATGATGGATGCATGATGAGTGGATGATGGATGATGGATGATGAATGGATGATGGATGCATGATGAATGGATGATGGATGGCTGATGGATGATGGATACATGATGAATGGGTGATGGATGGATGAAGGATGATGGATGGATGATGAATGCATGACGGATGGATGATGGATGAATGGATGATGAATGGATGATGGATGCATGATGAATGGATGATGGATGATGAATGGATGATGAATTGCTGATGAATGGTTGATGGATGCATGATGAATGGATGATGGATGATTAATGGATGATGGATCATGAATGGATGATGGATGGTGGATGATGAATGGATGATGGATGATGAATGGATGATGAATGGATGATGGATGATGGATGATGAATGGATGATGGATGATGAATGGATGATGGATGGATGATGGATGATGAATGGATGATGGATGATGACTGGATGATGAATGGATGATGGACGATGGATGATGAATGGATGATGGATGGTGGATGAATGGATGATGAATGGATGTTGGATGATGGATGATGAATGGATGATGGATGACGAATGGATGATGGATGAATGGATGATGGATGGATGATAGATGAATGGATGATGAATGGATGATGGATGATGGATGATGAATGGATGATGGATGGATGATGGATGATGAATGGATAATGGATGAATGGATGATGAATGGATGATGGACGCATGATGAATGGATGATGGATGATGGATGATGGATGAATGGATGATGAATGGATGATGGATGGATGATGGATGATGAATGGATAATGGATGAATGGATAATGGATAAATGGATGATGGATGCATGATGAATGGATGATGGATGATGGATGATGAATGGATGATGGATAAATGGATGATGAATGGATGATGGATGAATGGATGATGGATGGATGATGGATGATGAATGGATGATGGATGCATGATGAATAGATGATGGATGATGAATGGATGATGAATGGATGATGGATGATGAATGGATGATGGATGCATGATGAATGGATGATAGATGATGAATGGATGATGGATGATGAATGGATGATGGATGGTGGATGATGAATGGATGATGGATGATGAATGGATGATGGATGGATGATGGATGATGAATGGATGATGAATGGATGATGGATGATGGATGATGAATGGATGATGGATGGTGGATGAATGGATGATGAATGGATGTTGGATGATGGATGATGAATGGATGATGGATGACGAATGGATGATGGATGAATGGATGATGAATGGATGATGGATGCATGATGAATGGATGATGGATGATGAATGGATGATGGATGAATGGATGATGAATGGATGATGGATGCATGATGAATGGATGATGGATGATGAATGGATGATGGATGAATGGATGATGAATGGATGATGGATGCATGATGAATGGATGATGGATGATGAATGGATGATGAATGGATGATGGATGAATCGATGATGAATTGATGAATGGATGATGGATGATGAATGGATGATGGATGAATGGATGATGGATGCATGATGAATGGATGATGGATGATGAATGGATGATGGATGAATGGATGATGAATGGATGATGGATGCATGATGAATGGATGATGGATGATGAATGGATGATGAATGGATGATTGATGTATGGATGGATGATGGTTGATGGATGGATGGATGGATGGATGGAAGGATGATGAATGGATGGATGGATGTTGGAAGGATGATGTATGCATAATGAATGGATGATGGATGATGGATGATGAATAGATGACGGATGGATGGTGGATGATGGATGAATGGATGATGGATGATGAATGGATGATGGATGAATGGATGATGAATGTATGATGGATGATGGATGGATGAATGGATGAGGGATGCATGATGAATGGATGATGGCTGATGAATGGGTGATGGATTCATGATGAATGGATGATGGATGATGAATGGATGATGATGGATGATGATGATGGATGAATGGATGATGAATGGATGATGGATGAATGGATGATGAATGGATGTTGGATGATGGATGATGGATGATGGATGATGAATGGATGATGGATGGGTGATGGATGATGGATGAATTGATGATGAATGGATGTTGGATGATGAATGGCTGGATGGATCATGGATGGATGATGTATGCATGATGTATGCATGATGAATAGATGATGGATGGATGATGGATGAATGGATGATGAATGGATGATGGATGGATGGTGGATGATGGATGATGAATGAATGAATGAATGAATGAATGATGGATGATGAATGAATGGATGATGGATACATGATGAATGGATGATGGATGGATGGAAGGATGATGAATGGATGGATGGATGTTGGATGGATGATGTATGCATGATGAATGGATGATGGATGATGAATAGAGAATGGATGGATGATGGATGAATGGATGATGGATGATAAATGGATGATGGATGGATGATGGATGATGAATGTATGATGGATGGATGATGGATGATCGATGATGAATGGATGATGGATGATGAATGGATGATGGATGGATGATGGATGATGAATGGATGATGAATGGATGATGGATGTGGATGATGAATGGATGATGGATGATGAATGGATGATGAATGGATGATGGATGATGGATGATGAATGGATGATGGCTGATGAATGGATGATGGATGGTGGATGATGAATGGATGATGGATGATGGATGATGAATGGATGATGGATGATGGATAATGAATGGATGATGATGGATTGTGGATGATGAATGGATAATGGATAAATGGATGATGAATGGATGATGGATGCATGATGAATGGATGATGGATGGATGATGGATGATGAATGGATGATTGATGATGGATGATGAATGGATGATGGATGGATGATGGATAAATGGATGATGAATGGATGATGGATGGATGATGGATGATGAATGGATAATGGATGAATGGATGATGGATGCATGATGAATGGATGATGGATGAATGGATGATGAATGGATGATGGATGGATGATGGATGAATGGATGATGAATGGATGATGGATGGATGATGGATGATGAATGGATGATGGATGCATTATGAATGGATGATGAATGGATGATGGATGAATGGATGATGAATGGATGATGGATGGATGATGGATAATGGATGGATGATGGATGAATGGATGATGAATGGATTATGAATGGATGATGAACGGATGATGAATGGATGATGGATGATGAATGGATGATGGATGCATGATGAATGGATGATCGATGATGAATGGATGATGGATGATGAATGGATGATGGATGGTGGATGATTAATGGATGATGAATGGATGATGGATGATGGATGGATGATGGATGATGAATGGATGATGAATGGATGATGGATGGTGGATGATGAATGGATGATGGATGATGAATGGATGATGAATGGATGATGGATGATGAATGGATGATGGCTGATGAATGGATGATGGATGGTGGATGATGAATGGATGATGGATGATGAATGGATGATGAATGGATGATGGATGATGAATGGATGATGGATGCATGATGAATGGATGATCGATGATGAATGGATGATGGATGATGAATGGATTATGGATGGTGGATGATGAATGGATGATGGATGATGAATGGATGATGGATGATGGATGATGAATGGATGATGGATGATGAATGGATGATGGATGGATGATGGATGATGAATGGATGATGAATGGATGATGGATGGTGGATGATGAATGGATAATGGATGATGAATGGATGATGAATGGATGATGGATGATGGATGATGAATGGATGATGGATGGTGGATGATGAATGGATGATGGATGATGGATGATGAATGGATGATGGAGGATGAATGGATGATGGATGGTTGATGAATGGATGATGAATGGATGTTGGATGATGGATGATGAATGGATGATGGATGACGTATGGATGATGGATGAATGGATGATGAATGGATGATGGATGATGAATGGATGATGAATGGATGATGGATGAATCAATGATGAATGGATGCTGAATGGATGATGGATGATGAATGGATAATGGATGAATGGATGATGGATGGATGATGGATGAATGGATGATGAATGGTTGATGGATGATGGATGATGAATGGATGATGGATAGATGATGGTTGATGAATGGATAATGGCTGAATGGATGATGAATGGATGATGGATGCATGATGAATGGATGATGGATGATGAATGGATGATGGATGGATCGTGGATGATGAATGGATAATGGATGAATGGATGATGAATGGATGATGGATGCATGATGAATGGATGATGGATGCTGGATGATGAATGGATGATGGATGAATCAATGATGAATGGATGATGAATGGATGATGGATGAATGGATGATGAATGCATGATGAATGCATGATGAATGGATGATGGATGATGAATGGATGATGAATGGATAATGGATGATGAATGGATGATTGATGATGTATGGATGGATGATGGATGACGAATGGATGATGGATGATGAATAGATGACGGATGGATGATGGATGAATGGATGATCGATGATTAATAGATGATGGATGGATGGTGGATGATGGATGATGAATGAATGAATGATGGATGATGAATGAATGGATGATGGATGGATGATGGATACATGATGAATCGATGATGGATGATGAATGGATGATGGATGGATGATGGATGAAGGATGGATGAAGGATGATGGATGGATGATGGATGAAGGATGAATGGATGATGGATACATGATGAATGGATGATGGATGATTGGTGATGGATGATGGATGATGAATGGATGATGGATGATGGATGAATTGATGATGAATGTATGATGGATGATGGATGGATGAATGGATGATGGATGCATGATGAATGGATGATGGATGATGAATGGATGATGGATGGATGATGGATGATAATGGATGAATGGATGATGAATGGATGATGGATGCAAGATGAATGGATTATGGATGATGAATGGATGATGGATGGATAATGGATGATGAATGGATAATGGATGAATGGATGATGAATAGATGATGGACGGATGATGAATGGATGATTGATGATGAATGGATGAATGGATGATGGATGAATGGATGATTAATGGATGATGGATGGATGATGGATGAATGGATGATGAATGGATGATGGATGGATGATGGATGATGAATGGATGATGGATGCATGATGAATGGATGATGGATGATGAATTGATGATGGATGAATGGATGATGAATGGATGATTAATGGATGATGAATGGATGATGGAATGGATGATGAATGGATGATTGCTGATGAATGGATGATGGATGGTGGATGATGAATGGATGATGGATGATGAATGGATGATGAATGGATGATGGATGATGAATGGATGAATGGATGATGAATGGATGATGGATGATGGATGATGAATGGATGATGGATGGTGGATGATGAATGGATGATGGATGATAAATAGATGATGAATGGATGATGGATGATGGATGATGAATGGATGATGGCTGATGAATGGATGATGGATGGTGGATGATGAATGGATGATGGATGATGAATGGATGATGGATGATGAATGGATGATGAATGGATGATGGATGGATGATGGATGATGAATGGATGATGGATGGTGGATGATGAATGGATGGATGATGAATGGATTATGGATGTTGGATGATGAATGGATGATGGCTGATGAATGGATGATGGATGGTGGATGATGAATGGATGATGGATGATGGATGATGAATGGATGATGAATGGATGATGGGTGATGGATGGTGAACGGATGATGGATGGTGGATGAATGGATGATGAATGGATGTTGGATGATGGATGATGAATGGATGATGGATGACGAATGGATGATGGATGAATGGATGATGAATGGATGATGGATGCATGATGAATGGATGGATGATGAATGGATGATGAATGGATGATGGATGATGAATGGATGATTGATGATGTATGGATGGATGATGGATGACGAATGGATGATGGATGAATGGATGATGAATGGATGATGGATGCATGATGAATGGATGATGGATGATGGATGATGAATGGATGATGAATAGATGATGGATGAATGGATGATGAATGGATGATGAATGGATGATGAATGGATGATGGATGATGGATGAATGGATGATGAATGGATGATGGATGCATGATGAATGGATGATGGATGATGAATGGATGATGAATGGATGATGGATGATGGATGATGAATGGATGATGGATGGTGGATGAATGGATGATGAATGGATGATGGATGATGAATGGATGATTGATGATGTATGGATGGATGATGGATGACGAATGGATGATGGATGAATGGATGATGAATGGATGATGGATGCATGATGAATGGATGATGGATGATGTATGCATGATGAATGGATGATGGATGATGAATAGATGACGGATGGATGATGGATGAATGGATGATGGATGATGAATGGATGAATGGATGATGAATGGATGATGGATGATGAATGGATGATGGCTGATGAATGGATGATGGATGGTGGATGATGAATGGATGATGGATGATGGATGATGAATGGATGATGGATGATGAATGGATGAATGGATGATGAATGGATGATGGATGATGAATGGATGATGGATGGTGGATGATGAATGGATGATGGATGATGAATGGATGATGGATGATGAATGGATGATGGATGATGGATGGATGATGGATGATGAATGGATAATGAATGGATGATGGATGATGAATGGATGATGAATGGATGATGGATGGATGATGGCTGATGAATGGATGATGGATAATGGATGAATGGATGATGAATGGATGATGGATGCATGATGAATGGATGATGGATAATGGATGAATGGATGATGAATGGATGATTGATGCATGATGAATGGATGATGGATGAATGGATGATGAATGGATGATGGATGCATGATGAATGGATGATGGATGATGAATGGATGATGAATGGATGATGGATGATGAATGGATGATGAATGAATGATGGATGATGAATGGATGAATGGATGATGAATGGATGATGGATGGTGGATGATGAATGGATGATGGATGATGGATGATGAATGGATGATGGATGATGGATGATGAATGGATGATTGATGATGAATGGATGATGAATGGATGATGGATGATGAATGGATGAATGGATGATGAATGATGAATGTATGATGGATGATGAATGGATGATGAATGGATGATGGATGGATGATGGATGATGAATGGATGATGGATGGTGGATGATGAATGGATGATGGATGATGAATGGATGATGAATGGATGATGGATGATGAATGGATGATGGCTGATGAATGGATGATGGATAATGGATGAATGGATGATGAATGGATGATGGATCCATGATGAATGGATGATGGATAATTGATGAATGGATGATGAATGGATGATGGATGCATGATGAATGGATGATGGATGAATCGATGATGAATGGATGATGAATGGATGATGGATGATGAATGGATGATTGATGAATGGATGATGAATGGGTGATGGATGATGAATGGATGATTGATGATGTATGGATGGATGATGGATGACGAATGGATGATAGATGAATGGATGATGAATGGATGATGGATGCATGATGAATGGATGATGGATGATGTATGCATGATGAATGGATGATGGATGATGGATGATGAATGGATGATGGATGATGGATGATGAATGGATGATGGATGATGAATGGATGATGGATGGTGGATGATGAATGGATGATGGCTGATGAATGGATGATGGATGGTGGATGATGAATGGATGATGGATGATGAATGGATGATGAATGGATGATGGATGATGAATGGATGATGAATGGATGATGGATGATGAATTTATGATGGATGGTGGATGTCGTCTCACTGTGTCCTCCCTGTCCCAGTCATCGGTCCGTCTAACATCTGGTCAGCTGCTTCATGCCAACTGTAATCTAATCTAGCGGTTTCCATGACAACCAGCATGCAGGAACAGACACGCGTGTGGCGTCACAACACCGGTTTTGTTTCCAGGACCAGACTGATCTGGATCAGCTGATTCTTCAGCTGTAACCATCATGATTATCTCTTCATAAACTTTAGATGGAAACAGCTGATTTTAGTTTCTGTGTGAAAATAAATTTACATAAAAATTAAATCAGACATTCATTCATTCATTCATCATCCAAACTGTTTAGCCCCCTGAAGCGTGCGGGGAAGCTGGAGCCCATCCCAGCAGGGCGAACGGCAGGGAACACCCTGGACAGCTCGCGGCTCCATCGCACGAAGTACAATCAAGTTTCAGGAAATATGAAGTTTCTGTCCTGAAGCCATCATCATCATCATCATCATCAGTCATCATCCTCATCAGAGTCATCATCCTCATCCTCATCATCATCATCAGTCATCATCATCATCAGAGTCATCTTCGTCACGAAGTTTAGAGAGACAGGAAGTAGACCCACCTTCAGACGAAGAACGTCTCCGATGTCCTGATCGATCAATGATCCCGTCAGGGAATGCTGTCAGAGACTCATATATAGCCCCTCTTCCTCCTCCTCCTCATCCTTCTCCTCCTCATCCTCGCCCTCTTCCTCTCCTCCTCCTATTCCTCCTCCTCCTCCTCCTCCTTTTCTTCCTCCTCCCCTCATCCCTCCATCTTTTCAATCTTTCTGACTTCAGTGAGTCTGATGAGAGGAATCAGTGAGTCGCTATGGTTACCGCAAGGACAGACTGGCCATCAAGCCGTTTTTCAATTGGGCTGGTCCAGTTAACTGGTAAACTGGTTGTGTTGACTGGTGAACTGGTCCAGTTAACTGGTGAACTGGTTGTGTTGACTGGTGAACTGGTCCAGTTAACTGGTGAACTGGTTGTGTTGACTGGTGAACTGGTCCAGTTAACTGGTGAACTGGTTGTGGTAACTGGTGAACTGGTCCAGTAAACTGGTGAACTGGTTGTGTTAACTGGTGAACTGGTTGTGGTAACTGGTGAACTGGTCCAGTTAACTGGTGAACTGGTTGTGTTGACTGGTGAACTGGTCCAGTTAACTGGTGAACTGGTCCAGTTAACTGGTGAACTGGTTGTGGTAACTGGTGAACTGGTTGTGTTAACTGGTGAACTGGTCCAGTTAACTGGTGAACTGGTTGTGTTAACTGGTGAACTGGTCCAGTTAACTGGTGAACTGGTTGTGGTAACTGGTGAACTGGTCCAGTTAACTGGTGAACTGGTTGTGTTAACTGGTGAACTGGTCCAGTTAACTGGTGAACTGGTTGTGGTAACTGGTGAACTGGTCCAGTTAACTGGTAAACTGGTTGTGTTGACTGGTGAACTGGTCCAGTTAACTGGTGAACTGGTTGTGTTGACTGGTGAACTGGTCCAGTTAACTGGTGAACTGGTTGTGTTGACTGGTGAACTGGTCCAGTTAACTGGTGAACTGGTTGTGGTAACTGGTGAACTGGTCCAGTTAACTGGTGAACTGGTTGTGTTAACTGGTGAACTGGTCCAGTTAACTGGTGAACTGGTTGTGGTAACTGGTGAACTGGTCCAGTTAACTGGTGAACTGGTTGTGGTAACTGGTGAACTGGTCCAGTTAACTGGTGAACTGGTTGTGTTAACTGGTGAACTGGTCCAGTTAACTGGTGAACTGGTTGTGGTAACTGGTGAACTGGTCCAGTAAACTGGTGAACTGGTTGTGTTAACTGGTGAACTGGTTGTGGTAACTGGTGAACTGGTCCAGTTAACTGGTGAACTGGTTGTGTTAACTGGTGAACTGGTCCAGTTAACTGGTGAACTGGTTGTGTTAACTGGTGAACTGGTGAAACAGCAGATCTTCCTAAATTAAATCATTGTCCTGAAAGTGAGATGATTTCTGTGACTGGCCAACATTAACGGTGACCCAGCAGATTAGGTGGTGTAGTCTGGTTTAGGGTGAGTTCCGCACAGCTTCTGTGCAGGATTTTATGGACCATCCAGAGAAATAATCACATTGTTTACTATTTATTTTGTCGACACATGGATGCAGATGTTACACCGGAGCAGATGTTTTTGTCTTTATCCAACACCTGGACCTGAATGCATTGTTTCATTGCACATCTGCTTAAATTCTGCTTTGTAGCTCTGTGTGATAGGTCATCCAACCAGGAAACGTTTCATGAGGAAGCAGGAAGAACTTCTTTTTATTTTGTTTTGTTTATACATGACATCATTTGTTGGTTTTGTGCCAAAGTGCTTACTTTTATTTATTTTCAGACAGTTTGTAACCCTTCTTTAACGGCACAGCTCCAGCCAATAACCTGCCCCTCCCCCCCTCGCCCCCCCTCACACTGGGCGGGGTTTTAGTCATGTGACAGGAAATCAGGTCCTGCAGGTCTGAGGATTCACTACAAGCTTGAAACAAAGAAACAAACATGGGACAGGGGTTGATCTATGTTGTTCTACAGAACAATTCGAGGAATCGGCTTAATGCAGAAAACCTGCTGAGTCATCATAACTTATCACTTGGTCAGGTGACGTGGAGGTATCCATCACTCTGACTGGTCAGACATTCATGCTGTTCAGCTATAGCCCCCACAGGTGAGGCTGACGTCGCCGGCTCAGGTGTGCCAATGACATCACCACAGTCCGGGAGGACCACCGGGGTCTGGTGGCCATGCTCCTGCTGTCACTAGGAGGTGGCAGCCTGCTTGTTCCGGAAAGTTTCAAAGAATGCCATCATCCCCTTCCTCACGCCGCCACCATTGCCCTTCCTCACCCTCGTCATCAAGGAGGTGGAGCTGCCGTGCTGATGGGATGTTAGCGGAGGGAACGCAGCGGCGTCCATGGAGTTGGCTCGTTTCACTTTGGATGAATTTGCTCGCCATGATTTGGTCCTTGGAGGCGGAGTCTGAGCCACTAGACACTTCTGGTACTGGACCTAAGGACAGGAAAGACGGTTGGACATTATTACCACCCTGAGATGGTCTGGAGACAGCAAAAGTCCGTCCAAGCGGGACTGGATTTAGTTTTAATGTTTACTGATCAATAACATCACCAAAATAGTATCAGACAGGAAGAACACATTTATGTGGACCAGTCACAGAGAGGCTCTGTGGTGGGAATGCCTCACACGCTCTACAGGTTAGTAAATATTAGTAATTATCGAAAGTAGGTTACATGGTGGTCCCAGTTTAACGTCATCCAGGTCTCACGGTTTACTGGTCCCAGTCTGACATTATCCTGCTTGTGATGGATCAGTCTTGTTTTGAGTACAGGGGTGGAAACGAGCTAATGTTTACGCTGCTGTGGGTTCAGCTGATCGCTAACATGGATGCTAATATGTGGTGGAGTCTGGATCCCATGCAGTTTTATTAGCTTTTATTCGTCTCTTTATTAAGTTTTTATACTTTAACGCTGGAGCGAAGGTGTGTACAGGTGTGCTTGAGTCACCATCACACACTCCCTTTCAGGTGTTAAGTCATTACCATGCATGCGGCTTGGACTGCCTCAGAGATGATCCCCGCATCTGGTTCACACCAGAACACGTGACACTCAAACTGCTGCGTGCCGCCGTCCACAATCACAGCAAAGGTGTGGCTGTCATGGCCGACGCCCAGGAAGGTGAGGAAGCGCACCTGACACTCCCAGATGGGCTCGTCACCGTCCTCCCCCTTCCACAGAGACAGGACATTGTCGGTGACATGGATGATCGTCCTCTCCCAGTCGTCTCGGTCTGTGGCATTCATGATACTCTCTATGGCTCGGTTCAACACCTCCATACCTGAAACACACGTGCAAAGATCAGTCCTGCTTGACTACACCTGGAAACATCTGTCTACAAGATTTGTTTTCTAGAGCAATCTACATGGCGTGACAAACAGATTTTGTAGGTTATTATTATAATGATTCACTTCCCAGAGAACAGGTATGTCTCTGTCTCACCCATGGCTCTGGACACGGGAAGGCTTCCGATGTACTCCACAGCAAACTTTTGGACCTGCCGCCGGACTGTGTCCAAAACCTCCACTGAAACAGGCAAAAAAAATTAGCAATAAGGGACACATCACAGAAACAGCCAGCCAATCAGATGGTCCAGGCAGGTCACCTTGGCGGGGCAAGTCTTCAGGTGAGATGCTCTCCATGGTCAGAGATCGAGAGGGTTTTATCAGCATCTTCTCAGACATCATCTGCAGACAAAAAGGACAAGTCCAGAAGAAAATGCTGAAAGTGCTGAGAGACAAGCAGCAGTGTCCCCTGCTGTCCATGTAAGTCAGTAATGTTAGCATGCTAATGGCAGCCTCCAGAGAACGTATTTCACTTTCTTACAACTAGAGGGATTTCTAGTCCCCTCCCCCCCCAATGGTGACAAGGAGTCCCTCTAGTGGTGAATAGGAGTCCCCCCAGCTGTGTTGACTAGGAGCCCCCCTAGTGGTAACTAGACGTCACTCAAACTGTGACAATGAGTCCCCCTAGTGTTGACTAGGCGTCCCCCTAGTCGTGACTAAGAGTCCCCCTTGTGTGGACTAGGCGTCCCTCTAGCTGTGACTAGGAGTCCCCTAGTGGTGACTAGACGTCCTTCTGGCTGTGACTAGGAGTCCCCTGGTGGTGACTAGATGTCCTTCTGGCTGTGACTAGGAGTCCCCTGGTGGTGACTAGGCGTCCCTCTAGGGGTGACTAGGAGTACCTCTAGCGGTGACTAGGAGTCCCCCTAGTGGTTACTATGAGTCCCCCTAGCGGTGACTAGGCAGTCCCCCTAGTGGTGACTAGGAGTCCCTCTAGCGGTGATTAGGAGTCCCCCCAGTGGTGACTAGGCAACTCTCTAGCGGTGACTAGGAGTCCCCCTAGTGGTGACTAGGAGACCCCCTAGTGTTGACTATGCGTCCCTCTAACGGTGACTAGGAGTCCCCCTAGTGGTGACTAGGAGTCCCTCTAGCGGTGATTAGGAGTCCCCCCAGTGGTGACGAGGCAACTCTAGCGGTGACTAGGAGTCCCCCTAGTGGTGACTAGGAGTCTCCCGAGTGGTGACAAGGCATCTCCCTAGCGGTGACTAGGAGTCCCCCTAGTGGTGACTAGGAGTCTCCCGAGTGGTGACTAGGCGTCCCCCTAGTCGTGACTAAGAGTCCCCCTTGTGTGGACTAGGCGTCCCTCTAGCTGTGACTAGGAGTCCCCTAGTGGTGACTAGACGTCCTTCTGGCTGTGACTAGGAGTCCCCTGGTGGTGACTAGATGTCCTTCTGGCTGTGACTAGGAGTCCCCTGGTGGTGACTAGGCGTCCCTCTAGGGGTGACTAGGAGTACCTCTAGAGGTGACTAGGAGTCCCCCTAGTGGTTACTATGAGTCCCCCTAGCGGTGACTAGGCAGTCCCCCTAGTGGTGACTAGGAGTCCCTCTAGCGGTGATTAGGAGTCCCCCCAGTGGTGACTAGGCAACTCTCTAGCGGTGACTAGGAGTCCCCCTAGTGGTGACTAGGAGACCCCCTAGTGTTGACTATGCGTCCCTCTAACGGTGACTAGGAGTCCCCCTAGTGGTGACTAGGAGTCCCTCTAGCGGTGATTAGGAGTCCCCCCAGTGGTGACTAGGCAACTCTAGCGGTGACTAGGAGTCCCCCTAGTGGTGACTAGGAGTCTCCCGAGTGGTGACAAGGCATCTCCCTAGCGGTGACTAGGAGTCCCCCTAGTGGTGACTAGGAGTCTCCCGAGTGGTGACAAGGCATCTCCCTAGCGGTGACTAGGAGTCCCCCTAGTGGTGACTAGGCGTCCCTCTAGCGGTGACTAGGAGTCCCCCTAGTGGTGACTAGGAGTCTCCCTAGTGGTGACTAGGAGTCCTTCTAGCTGTGACTATGAGTCCCTCCAGTGGTGACTAGGCGTCCCCCTAGTGGTGACTAGGAGTCCCCCTAGCGCTGACTAGGACTCCCCCCAGTGGTGACTTGACGTCCCTCTGGCTGTGACTAGGAGTCCCCTAGTGGTGACTAGGCGTCCCTCTAGCGGTGACTAGGAGTCCCCCTAGTGGTGACTAAGCATCCCTCTAACTGTGACTAGGAGTCCCCCTAGTGTCGACTAGGAGTCAACCTAGAGGTGACTAGGCGTCCCTCTAGCTGTGACTAGGAGACCCCCTAGTGGTGACTAGGAGTCCCTCTAGCAGTGACTAGGAGCCCCCCCAGTGGTGACTAGGCATCCCTGTAATGGTGACTATGAGTCCCCCTAGTGGTGACTAGGAGTCTCCCTAGTGGTGACTAGCAGTTCCCCTAGTGTTGACTAGGAGTCCCCCTAGTGGTGACTAGATGTTCCTCTAACTGTGACTAGGAGTCGCCTTAGTGTTGACTAGGAGTCCCCCCAGCGGTAACTAGGAGTCACCCTAGTGATGACTAGGCATCGCCCTAGTGGTGACTAGGTATCTCCCTAGTGGTGACTAGGAGTCCCCCTAGTGGTGACTAAGAATCCCCCTGGTGGTGACAAGGAGTCCCTCTAGCGGTGACTAGGAGTCCCTCCAGTGGTGAGTAGGAGTCCCTCTAGTGGTGACTAGGTATCTCCCTAGTGGTAACTAGGAGTCCGTTTAGTGTTGACTAGGAGTCCCCCTAGTGGTGACTAGGAGTCACCCCAGTGATGACTAGGCATCGCCCTAGTGGTGACTAGGCATCTCCCTAGTGGTGACTAGGAGTCCCCCTAGTGGTGACTAGGAATCCCCCTAGTGGTGACTAGGAGTCCCTCTAGCGGTGACTAGGAGTCCCTCCAGTGGTGAGTAGGCGTCCCTCTGGCGGTGACAAGGAGTCTCCCTAGTGGTGACTAGGAGTCCCCCTAGCGGTGACTAGAAGTCCCCCTAGTGGTGACTAGGAGTCCCCCTAGCGGTGACTAGGAGTTCCCCTAGTGGTGACTAGGAATACCCCTCGTGGTGATTAGGCATCTCCCTAGTGGTGACTAGGAGTCCCCCTAGCGGTGACTAGGAATCCCCCTAGTGGTGAATAGGAATCCCCCTAGTGGTGACTAGGAGTCCCCCTAGTGGTGAATAGGAATCCCCCTAGTGGTGACTAGGAGTCCCTGTAGTGGTGACTAGGACTCCCCCTAGTGGTGACTAGGCATCTCCCTAGTGGTGATTAGGAGTCCGCCTAGTGGTGACTAGGCATCTCCCTAGTGGTGACTAGGCATCTTCCTAGTGGTGACTAGGCATCTCCCTAGTGGTAACTAGGAGTCCATTTAGTGGTGACTAGGAGTCTCCCCCAGCGGTAACTAGGAGTCCCCCTAGTGATGACTAGGCATCGCCCTAGTGGTGACTAGGCATCTCCCTAGTGGTGACTAGGTATCTCTCTAGTGGTGACTAGGTATCTCTCTAGTGGTGACTAGGAGTCCCCCTAGTGGTGACTAGTCATCTCCCTAGCGGTAACTAGGAGTACTTCTAGCGGTGACTAGGAGTCCATTTAGTGGTGACTAGGAGTCCCACTAGCGGTGATTAGGAGTCCCCCCAGTGGTGACTAGGTAACTCTATAGCGGTGACTAGGAGTCCCCCTAGTGGTGACTAGGAGTCCCCCTAGTGTTGACTATGCGTCCCTCTAGCGGTGACTAGGAGTCCCCCTAGTGGTGACTAGGCGTCCCTCTAGCGGTGATTAGGAGTCCCCCAAGTGGTGACTAGGCAACTCTAGCGGTGACTAGGAGTCTCCCGAGTGGTGACAAGGCATCTCCCTAGCGGTGACTAGGAGTCCCCCTAGTGGTGACTAGGAGTTCCCCTAGTGTTGACTAGGAGTCCACCGAGTGGTGACTAGGCATCCCTGTAGTGGTGACTATGAGTCCCCCTAGTGGTGACTAGGAGTCTCCCTAGTGGTGACTAGGAGCTCCCCTAGTGTTGACTAGGAGTCCACCGAGTGGTGACTAGATGTTCCTCTAACTGTGACTAGGAGTCGCCTTAGTGTTGACAAGGAGTCCCCCTAGTGGTGACTAGGCATCTCCCTAGTGGTGACTAGGCGTCCCCCCAGTGGTGACTAGGAGTCCCTCTAGTGGTGACTAGGAGTCCCCCTAGTGGTGACTAGGCGTCCCTCTAGCGGTGACTAGGAGTCCCCCTAGTGGTGACTAGGAGTCTCCCTAGTGGTGACTAGGAGTCCTTCTAGCTGTGACTATGAGTCCCTCCAGTGGTGACTAGGCGTCCCCCTAGTGGTGACTAGGAGTCCCCCTAGCGCTGACTAGGACTCCCCCCAGTGGTGACTTGACGTCCCTCTGGCTGTGACTAGGAGTCCCCTAGTGGTGACTAGGCGTCCCTCTAGCGGTGACTAGGAGTCCCCCTAGTGGTGACTAAGCATCCCTCTAACTGTGACTAGGAGTCCCCCTAGTGTCGACTAGGAGTCAACCTAGAGGTGACTAGGCGTCCCTCTAGCTGTGACTAGGAGACCCCCTAGTGGTGACTAGGAGTCCCTCTAGCAGTGACTAGGAGCCCCCCCAGTGGTGACTAGGCATCCCTGTAATGGTGACTATGAGTCCCCCTAGTGGTGACTAGGAGTCTCCCTAGTGGTGACTAGCAGTTCCCCTAGTGTTGACTAGGAGTCCCCCTAGTGGTGACTAGATGTTCCTCTAACTGTGACTAGGAGTCGCCTTAGTGTTGACTAGGAGTCCCCCCAGCGGTAACTAGGAGTCACCCTAGTGATGACTAGGCATCGCCCTAGTGGTGACTAGGTATCTCCCTAGTGGTGACTAGGAGTCCCCCTAGTGGTGACTAAGAATCCCCCTGGTGGTGACAAGGAGTCCCTCTAGCGGTGACTAGGAGTCCCTCCAGTGGTGAGTAGGAGTCCCTCTAGTGGTGACTAGGTATCTCCCTAGTGGTAACTAGGAGTCCGTTTAGTGTTGACTAGGAGTCCCCCTAGTGGTGACTAGGAGTCACCCCAGTGATGACTAGGCATCGCCCTAGTGGTGACTAGGCATCTCCCTAGTGGTGACTAGGAGTCCCCCTAGTGGTGACTAGGAATCCCCCTAGTGGTGACTAGGAGTCCCTCTAGCGGTGACTAGGAGTCCCTCCAGTGGTGAGTAGGCGTCCCTCTGGCGGTGACAAGGAGTCTCCCTAGTGGTGACTAGGAGTCCCCCTAGCGGTGACTAGAAGTCCCCCTAGTGGTGACTAGGAGTCCCCCTAGCGGTGACTAGGAGTTCCCCTAGTGGTGACTAGGAATACCCCTCGTGGTGATTAGGCATCTCCCTAGTGGTGACTAGGAGTCCCCCTAGCGGTGACTAGGAATCCCCCTAGTGGTGAATAGGAATCCCCCTAGTGGTGACTAGGAGTCCCCCTAGTGGTGAATAGGAATCCCCCTAGTGGTGACTAGGAGTCCCTGTAGTGGTGACTAGGACTCCCCCTAGTGGTGACTAGGCATCTCCCTAGTGGTGATTAGGAGTCCGCCTAGTGGTGACTAGGCATCTCCCTAGTGGTGACTAGGCATCTTCCTAGTGGTGACTAGGCATCTCCCTAGTGGTAACTAGGAGTCCATTTAGTGGTGACTAGGAGTCTCCCCCAGCGGTAACTAGGAGTCCCCCTAGTGATGACTAGGCATCGCCCTAGTGGTGACTAGGCATCTCCCTAGTGGTGACTAGGTATCTCTCTAGTGGTGACTAGGTATCTCTCTAGTGGTGACTAGGAGTCCCCCTAGTGGTGACTAGTCATCTCCCTAGCGGTAACTAGGAGTACTTCTAGCGGTGACTAGGAGTCCATTTAGTGGTGACTAGGAGTCCCACTAGCGGTGATTAGGAGTCCCCCCAGTGGTGACTAGGTAACTCTATAGCGGTGACTAGGAGTCCCCCTAGTGGTGACTAGGAGTCCCCCTAGTGTTGACTATGCGTCCCTCTAGCGGTGACTAGGAGTCCCCCTAGTGGTGACTAGGCGTCCCTCTAGCGGTGATTAGGAGTCCCCCAAGTGGTGACTAGGCAACTCTAGCGGTGACTAGGAGTCTCCCGAGTGGTGACAAGGCATCTCCCTAGCGGTGACTAGGAGTCCCCCTAGTGGTGACTAGGAGTTCCCCTAGTGTTGACTAGGAGTCCACCGAGTGGTGACTAGGCATCCCTGTAGTGGTGACTATGAGTCCCCCTAGTGGTGACTAGGAGTCTCCCTAGTGGTGACTAGGAGCTCCCCTAGTGTTGACTAGGAGTCCACCGAGTGGTGACTAGATGTTCCTCTAACTGTGACTAGGAGTCGCCTTAGTGTTGACAAGGAGTCCCCCTAGTGGTGACTAGGCATCTCCCTAGTGGTGACTAGGCGTCCCCCCAGTGGTGACTAGGAGTCCCTCTAGTGGTGACTAGGAATCTCCCTAGTGGTAACTAGGAGTCCCTTTAGTGGTGACTAGGAGTCCCCACAGCGGTAACTAGGAGTCACCCTAGTGATGACTAGGTATCTCCCTAGTGGTGACTAGGAGTCCCCCTAGTGGTGACTAGGAATCCCCCTAGTGGTGACAAGGAGTCCCTCTAGCTGTGACTAGGAGTCCCTCCAGTGGTGAGTAGGCGTCCCTCTAGCGGTGACAAGGAGTCTCCCTAGTGGTGACTAGGAGTCCCCCTAGCTGTGACTAGGAGTCCCCCTAGCGGTGACTAGGAGTCCCCCTAGCGGTGACTAGAAGTCCCCCTAGTGGTGACAACCATCTCTCTAGTGGTGACTAGGAGTCCCCCTAGTGGTGACTAGTCATCTCCCTAGCGGTAACTAGGAGTACCTCTAGCGGTGACTAGGAGTCCATTTAGTGGTGACTAGGAGTCCCCCTAGCGGTGACTAGCAGTCCCCCTAGTGGTGACTAGGAGTCCCTCTAGCGGTGATTAGGAGTCCCCCCAGTGGTGACTAGGAAACTCTATAGCGGTAACTAGGAGTCCCTCTAGTGTTGACTATGCGTCCCTCTAGCGGTGACTAGGAGTCCCCTAGTGGTGACTAGACGTCCTTCTGGCTGTGACTAGGAGTCCCCTGGTGGTGACTAGACGTCCTTCTGGCTGTGACTAGGAGTCCCCTGGTGGTGACTAGGCGTCCCTCTAGCGGTGACTAGGAGTCCCCCTAGTGGTGACTAGGCATCTCCCTAGCGGTAACTAGGAGTACCTCTAGCGGTGACTAGGAGTCCCCCTAGTGGTTACTATGAGTCCCCCTAGCGGTGACTAGCAGTCCCTCTAGTGGTGACTAGGAGTCCCTCTAGCGGTGATTAGGAGTCCCCCCAGTGGTGACTAGGCAACTCTCTAGCGGTGACTAGGAGTCCCCCTAGTGGTGACTAGGAGTCTCCTTGTGGTGACTAGGAGTTCCAAAGTGGTGACTAGGAGCACCCTTGTAGTGAGTAGAAGTTCCCTTGTGGTGACTAGGAGTCCCCTTGTGGTTACTAAGCGTTCCAAAGTTGTGACTAGGAGTCCCCTTGTGGTGACTAGGAGTTCCAAATTGGTGACTAGTAGTCCCCTTGTGGTGACTAGGAGTTCCAAAGTGGTGACTAGGAGTCCCCTTGTGGTTACTAGGAGTCCCCTTGTGGTGACTAGGAGTCTCCTTGTGGTGACTAGGAGTTCCAAAGTGGTGACTAGGAGTTCCCTTGTGGTGACTAGGAGTTCCAAAGTGGTGACCAGGAGTTCCCTTGTGGTGACTAGGAGTCTCCTTGTGGTGACTAGGTGTTCCAAAGTGGTGACTAGGAGTCCCCTTGTGGTGACTAGATGTTCCCTTGTGGTGACTAGGAGTTCTCTTGTGGTGACTAGGAGTCTCCTTGTGGTGACTAGGAGTCCCCTTGTGGTGACTAGGAGTCTCCTTGTGGTGACTAGAAGTCCCCTTGTGGTTGCTAGGAGTTCCAAAGTGGTGACTAGGAGTCTCCTTGTGGTGACTAGGAGTCCCCTTGTGGTTACTAGGAGTTCCAAAGTGGTGACTAGGAGTCCCCTTGTGGTGACTAGGAGTCTCCTTGTGGTGACTAGGAGTTCCAAAGTAGTGACTAGGAGTCCCCTTGTGGTGACTAGGAGTTCCAAAGTCATGACTAGGAGTCCCCTTGTGGTGACTAGGAGTCTCCTTGTGGTGACTAGGGGTTCCAAAGTGGTGACTAGGAGTCTCCTTGTGGTGACTAGGAGTTCCAAAGTGGTGACTAGGAGCACCCTTGTAGTGAGTAGAAGTTCCCTTGTGGTGACTAGGAGTCCCCTTGTGGTTACTAAGAGTTCCAAAGTTGTGACTAGGAGTCCCCTTGTGGTGATTAGGAGTTCCAAGTGTTGACTAGGAGTTCCAAATTGGTGACTAGTAGTCCCTTTGTGGTGACTAGGAGTTCCAAAGTGGTGACTAGGAGTCCCCTTGTGGTTACTAGGAGTCCCCTTGTGGTGACTAGGAGTCTCCTTGTGGTGACTAGGAGTTCCAAAGTGGTGACTAGGAGTTCCCTTGTGGTGACAAGGAGTTCCAAAGTGGTGACTAGGAGTCCCCTTGTGGTGATTAGGAGTTCCAAGTGTTGACTAGGAGTTCCAAATTGGTGACTAGTAGTCCCTTTGTGGTGACTAGGAGTTCCAAAGTGGTGACTAGGAGTCCCCTTGTGGTTACTAGGAGTCTCCTTGTGGTGACTAGGAGTTCCCTTGTGGTGACAAGGAGTTCCAAAGTGGTGACTAGGAGTCCCCTTGTGGTGATTAGGAGTTCCAAGTGTTGACTAGGAGTTCCAAATTGGTGACTAGTAGTCCCTTTGTGGTGACTAGGAGTTCCAAAGTGGTGACTAGGAGTCCCCTTGTGGTTACTAGGAGTCCCCTTGTGGTGACTAGGAGTCTCCTTGTGGTGACTAGGAGTTCCAAAGTGGTGACTAGGAGTCCCCTTGTGGTGACTAGGAGTCTCCTTGTGGTGACTAGGAGTTCCAAAGTGGTGACTAGGAGTTCCCTTGTGGTGACAAGGAGTTCCAAAGTGGTGACTAGGAGTCCCCTTGTGGTGACTAGGAGTCTCCTTGTGGTGACTAGGAGTTCCAAAGTGGTGACTAGGAGTCTCCTTGTGGTGACTAGGAGTTCCAAAGTGGTGACTAGGAGTTCCCTTGTGGTGACTAGGAGTCTCCTTGTGGTGACTAGGAGTCTCCTTGTGGTGACTAGGAGTTCCAAAGTGGTGACTAGGAGTCCCCTTGTGGTGACTAGGAGTCTCCTTGTGGTGACTAGGAGTTCCAAAGTGGTGACTAGGAGTCTCCTTGTGGTGACTAGGAGTTCCAAAGTGGTGACTAGGAGTTCCCTTGTGGTGACAAGGAGTTCCAAAGTGGTGACTAGGAGTCCGCTTGTGTTTTAGAAGTCGACTTAAATTTGTCTATGAATTTGTTCCATCTATCTGTAAAAAGTTTCTTAAGATTTTAGAGAATTGTGGCAGGAGTGAGACAAGTTAATAATTTTTTAAAATGATGTTTGTCCCCAGCTTTACACAGTGGTATAACTTTAGCTATTTTCATCTTATTTGGAAATTTACCAGTTTGAAATAATAATGCAGATGTACATTAATGGTTTTGAAATGCCGTGTAAAACTTTTTTCACAGGGGATGGCAGGCTTCAATCCCTTCCCAGTCCAGCAGTATCCCTTTGGACTGCAAGAAGGTCACCACCTGCTGCTCCGTAGAGTTCTCGTTGTTTTCTCCGGGTCTGTCAGTTCTGCCTGCAGTCACTGCCAGAGCAGAAGATTGTGGTTCTATCTGAAGCCCGGTAGGGCTGATCGATTATGACAAAAATTAAAATCACAATCATTTTGACTGAAATTCAGATTTCGTTTATTTTACACAATTATCCAATATTTTTAAACAACGCTGCGTGTCTCGACGCCGTGTCGTGCATTATAACTGTCTAACGGACGGTTCCGAGTTGTTTAATCCGCTTTTACCGCTTATATAGGAACTATTTTACGTTGGCCTCGATGTACGTTTTATACCAAACAACTGCTGTCAGGCTGCAGCGTGTTTCTCTCATCCACCTGTTATAAGACGGCTTATCTGAACCAGCTGGTTAACGCGTTGCTATGGTAACGCCCCGTAAGGTATGTCAGCAGCAGTCTCTTACCTTGGAGCACATCTCGTGCAGCGCTGTGGCGACGGTTTTGGCCGGAGCATCGCAACGAAACACGTGACACTTTAGAACACAGCTGTCCTTATCACCCGCTACAAAGGCAAAGTCCCTGAACACACCACACACACACAAACACACACTCAGGTCAGTTGAAAGACATGATAGTGAATAAATAAATGACCCTGAGGTTGAGACTGTGAGATGTCTCTGTGAGTGTCTAGGTTTACCTGTCCCTGCCCAGGTGAGGGGGCATGGCAAAGAAACAGAGAGTGACAGTGTTAGATCTCAGCATGCAGGAACTACCAGGTAGGAGTGACCGTTGCCTAGCTTAGCACAAGCACTGTTAGCCTAGCTCCTCCCACAGACTCTGGTCCCACCTCCATGCAGTCACAGGTGGTGCAGGTGGATCTTTCTGGGCATGTGCAAAAAAAGCAGCAGTGTGTGAGAATTCTAGTCATTCATCTCGTAATGCTCTAACTGAATGCATACGTCGAGTCGCGCTCTCTGCCGCATCGCTGTTTTAGCACGTTTTTACCACTATGGAAGCTGCACAGAGTCACAAATGTGAAAATGTCAACATCTTGCACAAGTGTCCTGTCAGGTGATGAGGTGCAGAACGAGATGTAATTCTTTTATTGATTCCAATAATTAATAAGCTGGCTTCCATGTATTTGGTACCAAACTGCTGCAAACAGCCAATGTCATGGTGTGACTAGAAGGAGGGAAAACCCTGAAAATGTGTGTGAAAGCAGCGCACAATGTCCTGCAGGTAAGACTTCTGTGAAGAGTAACGGCAACTGCTGCAATGGAGCTTTCACACTGTAGGCTAACTAACAAATTAGCATCTCTGTGTTTTATACAACAGTAACAGTAAATGATGTGACTCAGACGGAGGATAAAGTAGCTGCTGGACTACCTGCCCTGTTTGCATTTGTATTTGTATTTATTTTGATCTCCATTAGCTGTTGCAATACAGCTATTCTTCCTGGAGTCAATACAACATTCCTCTCATAATACAATGATTACACCAGTTTTCTACACAACCTTGACAGTGTTTCTAACATAACGCCAAAATAACCTTCCCTGTTAGACTGGATGAACTTACCTGTCCAGCAGGAAGGTGCAACCTCCACCTGAAGTCCCTCATTAACCATCTCCATCTGCTAAACACTACAACCATGTACACTCTCCTTTTCTCCACATTATTTCTTTTTCCTCTCTTGGATGTTTTGCCTCCCTCTCTCTGGGTAAAGAGTCTGGATGCTCCTCCATTTCAATAGGAAATGTCAGGCTGATGATCCACGGTGGTCTTTCTCCCCTTTCAACTACCGCAGCCTTCTGCTGGGTGTGCTGTCACCAATGCATTTATACATAACTCATTATCAAATCAAATCAAATCAAATTTTATTCATAAAGCGCTTTACAACAACCTTAGTTGACCAAAGTGCTGAACAAAGATAAAAACAAGTAAAAAATATAAAAATTATAAGCTATAAGCTATGAGACTTTCATTTGGATGTGATTATGATTAGACTTTGGTCAAATATATATTTATGAAAACTATACTTGATTTTTGCTGATAAAACCCAAAGAAATGTTTGAAATGTTTCAAACTTTCAAACACCATGATCCTCATCTGCTGTTGCCTGGGAAACTACCAATTAGGCTACATCAGACGTAAAAAAAAAAAAGAAGGAAAAACCTATATTTAGCCCAGAAATGATCTGCTGCTTTGTGATTGGTCAACAGAATGAACGAGAGTCCAGCCAGCTACTATTTGATTGGCTAACCTGCCATTGTTGCAGCCCACCCCCCAGACACGGATGTTGATGATTGGCTGACAGTGGAGGAGGGTGTGGTCTAAAGGGTCCAACAGGGTCACGGTTTCTTTCTTCAGAACCAGCATCATCTCCCGACCCTGTAGATGGACACGAGGACGGAAACATGTTTTCAGTGTGAACAGATTGCTGTTGTTTTGATGACCAGTCTGTGTATTAGACCCTTTTTCTATAAGCCCAGTCCAGAAAAGGAGAGCTCAGTTTGGGAGAGTCCATTATGGGACTGTCCAGGATGGGATAGTGTGGGACGGTACGGAACAGCTCGCTAGGGTACAGTAGGGCATTGGGTCACAATGGTACAGAATGGTCTGGAGGCTTTGTTGGGAAGGTTTCAGAGTATCTGAATAGCTGTTGTAGTTTTGTGGGACTAGGGGAGTCTTCCTGATCAGTGCTCTGATTTGTGGAAATCGGGGGCAGTGCCGCTGGATTGGCAGACTGGGGTGGTGGTCCCCCTTTTTAAGAAGGGGGACCGGAGGGTGTGTTCCAATTACAGGGGAATCACACTCCTCAGCCTCCCTGGTAAGGTCTATTCAGGGGTCCTGGAGAGGAGGGTCCGCCGGATAGTCGAATCCCGGATTGAGGAGGAGCAGTGTGGTTTTCATCCTGGTCGCGGAACAGTGGACCAGCTCTATACCCTCTTTGGGGTCCTGGAGGGGGCATGGGAGTTTGCCCAACCAGTCTACATGTGCTTTGTGGACCTGGAGAAGGCATTCGACCGTGTCCCCCGGGGGCTCCTGTGGGGGGTACTCCGGGAGTATGGGGTACCGGACCCCCTTGTATGAGCTGTCCGGTCCCTGTACGAAAAGTGTCAGAGCTTGGTCCACATTGCCGGTAGTAAGTCGGATTCGTTTCCGGTGAGGGTTGGACTCCGCCAAGGCTGCCCTTTATCACCGATTCTGTCCATAACTTATATGGACAGAATTTCTAGGCGCAGCCGAGGGGTTGAGGGGATCCGACTTGGTGGCCTCAGGATTGGGTCCCTGCTTTTTGCAGATGAAGTGGTCCTGTTGGCTTCATCTGGTCGTGATCTGCAGTAATGCGGACTCTGCGCCGGTCTGTCGTGGTGAAGAAGGAGCTGAGCCAGAAGGCGAAGCTCTCCATTTACCAGTCGATCTACGTTCCTACCCTCACCTATGGTCATGAGCTGTGGGTCGTGACCGAAAGAAGGAGATCTCGTATACAGGCGGCTGAAATGAGTTTCCTCCGCAGGGTGGCCGGGCTCTCCCTTAGAGATAGGGTGAGGAGCTCGGTCATCCGGGAGGAGATTAGAGTAGAGCCGCTGCTCCTCCGCATCGAGAGGAACCAGTTGAGGTGGCTCGGGCATCTGGTCAGGATGCCTCCTGGACCTCCCTGGTGAGGTGTTCCAGGCACGTCCCTCTGGGAGGAGACCCCGGGGAAGACCGAGGACACGCTGGAGGGATTATATCTCTCGGCTGGCCTGGGAACGCCTTGGGATCCCCCCCGCAGAGTTGGTAAATGTGGCTGGGGAGAGGGAAGTCTGGGCTTCCCTGCTTAGGCTGCTGCCCCCGCGACCCAACCCCGGATAAGCGGCAGAAGATGGATGGATGGATGGATGGATCATGACAAACTCCTGTATGTCTGAACATAGAGCTGAACGTCCTGCAAAATTTGATGTGTTGGATTCTTGTAAATGAAAAATAAATTTGTTGCAGAAAATGATAACAGGAGATTTCTATGATTGCTATATTTCTTTAAACACGGCAGCAGCCAGATTTACCATCATCCCCGTGTTCATCCTGAACACATTATGGCTGTGTCTCAGTTCAGGTTCTGCACACTTCCAAGTGCGGGATTCGTCGGCTGCATACATCATATTGGCACCCAATGCTGTCCTCCCAGTCCTCCCTCCCAGTCCTCCCAGTCCGCCCCTTCGTCTGGCTCCAGATCAGCTTAAAACGAAGGCGACCAGAGATTCATCCTAAGCGCCCTCTCCTATCCCAGAATTCATTGCTCTCCTGATAGAACAGAATGAGCAGCAGAGCGCCGGTGTAGGTACCACACCAGCCAGACCGTTTATTTATTTATTATTATGTATAAACACACATATTTGTCCCAGCAGACAAGCTGGGAGGACATTGTGTCCAATAACCACAATGGATTTCATTCCAGTCGTCCTCAGATGTCTTCGTCCCCTTTCATGAATGTGGAACTACTCTGTGCATTTCAGGCTAATTTATGTTTATTTCTGAGCCCAGAAGGGCTGGGATTGATGGAGTTATTGTCACAAATGGCTTTATTTACTTCAGACCGACCCTCTCCGTAGGCTGTCAGATCAGCCTGTGGGCAAAACCATAGACATCATATATACGTAGACGCCGCATTGTATCACGCCGCCGATACGAGCTGACGTCTCATCACGCCGCCATCTTGGATGGGTCTCCCATGCGCCTCCAATGCATTTATTTGTAAGGTGTAGGTCCAACCACAACAATAACTTAACTGATTTTTACCTGTTTTTCCTCACAGTTTGGTTTGTTACAAAGGGTAGAGATATTATGATACAGATCACTGTAAAACATTAAAAAACAACGTGCTTTTAAGTTAAAATATTTTGATAAGTCCTATAGTTAGGGATCATTAGCTATCTAACTATCCCTTAGTTATGCTGCGATAGGTTTAGACTGCTGAGGGACATTTCCTGGTACACAAGGGCTGCTAACTTTCCAAAAACCTTGGAGTAAGATTTAAATAAGACAATCCAAATTTTGCTGTGTACTGAACAGCAAGACATTAGAGCCAGGATGTTTCATTTTATGTAGGTTTAATAATAAAATATAGCACTCATAAGTAATATTACATTATACACACACTACTCACAAAAAGTTAGGGATATTTGGCTTTCAGGTGAAATGTATGGAAAATAGGGTTAACCCCAATATGTTCATGCTACAGTGATATAATATCACAAAAGTAAGACATTTAAGTAGAAGGATGCACTACTGATTTCCTCATCTCAAAAAATTCATTCAACACAAAAGGTAACAACAATGGTAGTTACACCACAACAAAAAATGTGAACATCTCAATATCTGGTCATGTGTCCTTGAGCATCAATTACAGCTTGACAACGACGTCTCATGCTGTTCACAAGGCAACTTATTGCCTGCTGAGGCATGGCATCCCACTCTTCTTGAAGGGCAGCCCTCAGGTCATTGAGGTTCTGGGGTGCAGGGTCTCGAGCCTCTACACGACGGCTCAGCTGATCCCACAGGTTTTCAATGGGATTCAGGTCTGGAGAGAGTGCAGGCTGAGAACGTCCTGTTTGAAGCATGGCAATGGCAAGGGACTGTTGTTCCATTGTTAGGTGTCGTCTTGGTCTCATGATGTCAAAATGTGAACAGCATGATGAGGACAACTGTTTAAACACCAGCTCTAATTGAACCAGGACATTTATTGGTCAATTCAAGGATCACACACCTGCCGTGATTTTTGCCGTTAAGCTCCTTGTTAGAGAACAGCAACTTGTGCAAAATTTATTGAAACATTTAACAGTTGGACATGTGCATTTAAAAGCTTAGAGAAGATCACATTAAGTTCACCTGTACAGGTTTGAATGCATTTTAGGCTTGTTGTGAAATTTCACCCAAAAGCTGAATATCCCTAACTTTTTGTGAATAGTGTATGTATATACACATATATATACAGATACACACACACACACACACATATATATATATATATATATATAGATAGATAGATATAGATATAGATATATATAATGAAATGAAATGAAGAGTACTTTATTAATTCCCAAAGGGAAATTCAATATTGTAGTATATAATAATAATAACTAGAGGAGGTCTTGTTCCGGAGGCTGATGGCTGCTGGCAGGAATGATCTTCTGTATCTTTCAGTCTTACATGGGACCTGAAGAAGCCTCTCACTGAACACACTTTGTTGTTTCATCACTGTGTTGTGGAGAGGGTGTGAAGAATCCTCCATCATCTTCATCAGCTTGTGCAGCATTCTTCTTTGGACAATCAGCTCCAGCGGCTCCAGAGTTACTCCAAGCACAGAAGCAGCTTTCTGGATCAGTTTGTTGATTCTCTTCAAGTCTCTGGTTCTGATGCTACTACCCCAGCAGATGCTGCAAAGCTGACTGCACTCTCCACAACAGACTTCTAGAAGATATGCAACATCTTGGTGCAGACGTTAAACCATCTCAGCTTCCTTAAGAAGTACAGTCTGCTCTGACCTTTCTTGTAGATGTAGTCAGTGTTGCATTTCCAGTCCAGTTTGTTGTCCAGCTGAACTCCAAGATACTTGTATTCCTCCACCACCTCCACCTCCTCTCCCAGGATGGAAACAGTGCTTTGTTTATTCTTCTTCCTCCTGAAGTCAACAATCATCTCTTTTGTTTTGCTGCTATTTAATATGAGATGATTGTCACCGCACCATTTAACAAACTGACTGACCAGTTCTCTGTACTCTGCTTCTTGTCCATCCCTGATACACCCCACAACTGCAGAGTCATCAGAGTATTTCTGCAGATGACAGGACTCAGAGTTGTACTGGAAGTCTGAGGTGTACAGAGTGAAGAGGAATGGCCAGAGTACAGTTCCTTGTGGTGCACCAGTGCTGCTGACCTCCATCTCAGACACACAACCTTTCAGTCTCACAAACTGGGGTCTGTTTGTGAGGTAGTCATAGATCCAGGTGGTTGTGGAGGTATCCACCTGGAATTTATGGAGCTTCTCACATAACAAAGCAGGCTGAATGGTATTAAAAGCACTGAGAAATGAAAGAACATGACCCTCAGAGTGCTGCCTGAATGGTCCAGATGAGAGTGTGCTCTCTGGAGCAGGTATATGATGGCATCTTCAACCCCAAATCCATTACGATATGCAAACTGGAATGGGTCCTGAAAGGTGTTTACTTGCACAGCACTGGGACTCTTTGTCTCAGACTGGTGTTGAAAAGTATAAATATATACATATATATATATATATATATATATATATATATATATATATATATATATATATATATATATTTATTTATATTTATATATATATATATATATATATATATATATATTTATATATATATATATATATATATATATTTATATATATATATATATATATATGTGTGTGTGTGTGTGTGTGTGTGTATTAGTGTTAATTTAGGTTTATTTTATTCTTCATTCATTCTTTGTTAAATGTAATGTCTTCTCCCCACTTGTTGTCTCATGATTGTCCTTTGTGCAGTACATTAAATCCTCCAGCGCTCTGCTTCGTTACTCATATATGAAGCTACGCTTTTTTTCTACTTCTACTTTTTAATCCTGTGTTGCCTCTACTGGGTTCTTGGTGTGTAGGAATAATTCTAATAATAATATCATAATAATTCTAACAATTCACTTGCATTCAGGAGATTATTCACTGTGTTAATATTATTTATCAACCAATTATGTAGAAAAGTGTTTTTTTTAGTGTCTAATATATGCGTGGTTCCACAAAAAAGTTTTGTGGGGAAACTACGTTGACGCTGCAGCAAAACTCGACAGCGGAGACCCATCCAATATGGCGGCGACGCTGGTTCACTCTCCAGCGCTCAATGAGGCGTCTCAGTGTATATGATGTCTGTGGGCAAAACGAGTGGATTGAGACTCTTCCGCATTAAGCCCCGCCTCCCACCACTGCACTACATCGGGAGCGCGCACCGCACCTGCTTTCACCGTCATTGTAACGTCTCATAAACAGAAGGATTAGGCTCATATGAACTCAATAAAAAACCCAAACTACAATGTCAACACATAGCATCCAGCCCTACATGTTGGAACCTGAATCAGAGCCTGAAAACGAAGTGGAAAACAGCAACCCACAGCAACGAATGCAGCAGGATGTCTCTCTTTGGTAAACTCACCAGCCATTGTTGGAAATAACTTTATCCCACGTTTTCCACCCGCCTGATGTATTTGTACATGCCCTTGTTAACCAGTAGAAGGTAACCAATCACCCAACCTTATCCCCCAGGACGTCACAAGGATTTCCACGTAGAAAAAACTCTCTAAAACCACGCATTTTTCGTTGCCATGGAAACCGAACGGAAAGAGTGCTGGAACTCAAACTCAAACATGTGTTTAGGTGATAAAAAACAGTGTCGTTCACATGTCTGATGAGGATTCAACACTGTAACACTGTAGAAAGCTCAGAAAACTCCAAATACCGTTGTAGGAACCCTTTAAAGAAAAGACTGAATTTATTCCAGTCACTCAGATAACTGGAGACTGGAATAAGGAACAATAATTAAACATGTTAAATTATAATCCAGTCATATAAGACACTGTCATTTAATGAGTTAAAGAAACAAACAAACAAACGTGTCCTGGACAAATCAGAGCATTTTACTGATGAACAGGGGGACAAAATACCTGTCAACAGGTGCAGAAGTCTGACTGGGAGGAACAGAAAACACCTGACTGGACTGGAAACATCACAGGATTCTTCTACTAAATATTAGTTTATGACTGATGGAACATTTATTATCATGTTTGTTTGCTTTGTAAAAAATCTTTCTGTTGAACCAGAATTAGAAAATAATGTCATGATTTTCATCAAACTTTTATTTATTCTGACTTTAGTCAGTTTCATCTTATTTCCCAGGCAGCAGTTTCCTCCTTCTTTAATGGGAGGGTATGAATACATATGAGGACGACTGTAAATGTGTCTAACAAGGATTATTTTCCACTGAAGTTAACGTCAGCTTGACAGGATGAGCTGTCAGCCAGAGGAGAGCTCGTCTAAACCGCCTCATGTTGCTCATTTACACTCAAAGGAAAAGAAATTCCTTTGTGTGTGTATATATATGCTCCCTTTAGGCAAAATTATTAGACAGCATGGAATAAACTTTCATTGTTATGCAGATGATACTCAGATATACTTATCCTTTAAACCAGATGAAACAAATCAGCCCGATAGGTTACAAAATTGTCTCATAGACATAAAGACTTGGATGTCTAGAAATTTTCTCCTCTTAAACTCAGATAAGACTGAAGTAATTCTCGTTGGATCTGAAAAACTCAGAGCTAAATTTTCCGGTTTTGTAATGAACCTGGATGGCATTACTTTAGCTTCCAGTGCTACAGTGAGAAACCTTGGAGTAATATTTGACCCTGACCTGTCCTTTGGCCCACATATTAAGCAGGTTACTAAAACAGCCTTCTTTCATTTACGTAATATAGCCAAAATTAGGGACATTCTGTCTCAGAGTGATGCAGAAAAACTGGTTCACGCTTTTGTTACTTCGAGACTAGATTACTGTAACTCTCTATTACTGGGCTGTCCTAAATATGCCCTGAAAAGCCTTCAGCTGATCCAGAATTCTGCAGCCAGAGTCCTGACCAGAACCAGCAGGAGAGATCATATTTCTCCAGTTTTAGCCTCTCTTCATTGGCTGCCTGTTGAATCTAGAATAGAATTTAAAATCCTTCTCCTTACATATAAAGCCCTCCACAACCAGGCACCACTATATATCAAAGACCTCATTGTTCCTTATATACCAAGCAGAGTACTTCGTTCGCAGACTGCAGGCTTACTTGTGGTTCCTAGAGTCTCAAAGAGCCGAGCAGGAGGCAGAGCCTTTGGTTATCAGGCCCCTCTCTTATGGAATAAGCTCCCAGTTAGTGTTAGGGAAGCAGACACCCTCCCCACCTTTAAGACTAGGCTGAAGACTTATCTTTTTGATAAGTCCTATAGCTAGGGATGGTTAGCATCCCTTAGTTATGCTGCTATAGGTTTAGACTGCTGAGGGACATTTCCTGATACACTGAGCTTCTTTCTTTTTCTCTTTATCTCTCTCTTTTACCCCCCCCCCCATAACAGTGCTGCATCATTAACATGTATGTCTCCTGTCTCAGCAGGTCTCCCTGGCCGGGAGTAGCAGTTCCTGTTGTCTGTTGTCTTTCTGTCCTCTTCCCCCCACACAGCAGAGGCAGATGGCTGCCTGTCCTGAGCCGGGTTCTGCCGGAGGTTTCCTTCCTGTTAAAAGGGAGTTTTTTCCTTCCCACTGTCGCCAGTGTGCTTGCTCAGGATGGGAGATTGAGTTGGACTCAACTCAATCTGTTGGTTTCCTTATATAGGCTGTTATGAATTGGCCTTCATTATGTTTTCCCCTCTGTCTGTAAAGCGTCTTGAGATGGCATTGCCGTGATTTGACGCTATATAAATAAAGTTGAATTGAATTTGATTGAATTGAATAGAAATCTCATTTAAACTACTGCTACCATTTTCTGTCATGTTAAACATATTTCATGTTTTTGTGGAAGAATGGGATCAGTAATGAGATAAACTTGACATATCTAGTTGCTAGGCAACGGAGAACTGGAGCGCTATGGGTAATTCTCATCCACAAGATAAGCCGTCTCATTTTACTGGCAGGAAGTTCATCTGTATGCAGACGATGTAGAACACTTCTTTGCCTACGCAGTCTGCAGACTTGGAGGTGTGCAGAACCTGAACTGAGAAACAGCCTATACATCTGAGCGCATGCAGTTACAGAGTTCTGCCTCTCAGAGCAGCACAGCAGTCTCACCTCCCCCCAGGCTCCCTGCCGGTCTGTCTGCTCGGGGCTGCTGCAGTGAGACAGCTGCTGGATGACGTTGCTGACGGCAAGACTGCTGCGACCAGGAGACAGGTCCTCCTCCTCAACCTGCAGCCAGCCCAGAGAGCGCACGGCAAAACACTGCACACAGACAGGTGGCCAGAGACAGGTGGAGTTGGATAGACAGGTGGGTGGAGGAGTCAGTGGGTTGTTGGGTGAAAACACAAATCAGGTCAGAGAGATTAAATCAGATTAATGCAGATTAATTCTCCATAAAAATGTGGTAGAGAGAGCTTTACTCAGACAGAAAGAGAGATTAGAGCTGATTACATTTTTCTTCAATTTCATATGACAACATCAACCATTGGCCTCCAGAATAAAATTATGTTATGTAAAAATGATGCTGATCCATCTTCCATTAGCGGGGCTCTGTTTCACCAGTTACCTAAACTATTTCCAAGAGTTAACTATTGGTTTTACCAGTTCACTCACCACCCTCGCCCTGTTTCCACCACCTAACTCGAACTGTTGCCAGCAGTTAACTCACCAGTAACACGTTTCCAACACTTAACTTACCAGTAACACATTCCTACCAGTTAACTCACCAGTAACACGTTTCCAACACTTAACTTACCAGTAACACATTCCTACCAGTTAACTCACCAGTAACACGTTTCCAACACTTAACTTACCAGTAACACATTCCTACCAGTTAACTCACCAGTAACACGTTTTCACCACTTAACTCACCAGTAACACGTTCCTACCAGTTAACTCACCAGTAACACGTTTCCACCACTTAACTTACCAGTAACACGTTCCTACCAGTTAACTCACCAGTAACACGTTTCTACCATGTAACTCACCAGTAACACGTTTTCACCACTTAACTCACCAGTAACACGTTTCCAACACTTAACTTACCAGTAACACGTTCCTACCAGTTAACTCACCAGTAACACGTTTCTACCATGTAACTCACCAGTAACACGTTTTCACCACTTAACTCACCAGTAACGCGTTGCCACCAGTTAACTGACCAGTAAGACATTTCCACCAGTGAGCACACCAGTAACTCAGTTTCACCAGTTAACTCACCAGTCACACGTTGCCACCAGTTACCTCACCAGTAACACGTTTTCACCACCTAACTCACCAGTATCACTTTTCCACCAGTTAACTCACCAGTAACACGTTGCCACTGGTTACCTCACCAGTAACACATTCCCACCAGTTAACTCACCAGTCACACGTTGCCACCAGTTACCTCACCAGTAACACGTTTTCACCACCTAACTCACCAGTATCACTTTTCCACCAGTTAACTCACCAGTAACACGTTGCCACTGGTTACCTCACCAGTAACACATTCCCACCAGTTAACTCACCAGTAACACGTTCCCAACAGTTAACTCACCAGTAACACGTTCCTACCAGTTAACTCACCAGTAACACGTTCCCACCAGTTAGCTTACCAGTAACACGTTTCCACCAGTTAACTCACCAGTAACATATTCCAACCAGTTAACTCACCAGTAACACGTTCCCACCAGTTAACTCACCAGTAACACGTTCCTACCAGTTAACTCACCAGTAACATATTCCAACCAGTGAACTCACCAGTAACACGTTCCCACCAGTTAACTCACCAGTAACACGTTCCTACCAGTTAGCTCACCGGTAACACATTCCAACCAGTTAGCTCACCAGTAACACATTCCAACCAGTTAACTCACCAGTAACACGTTCCCAACAGTTAACTCACCAGTAACACGTTCCTACCAGTTAACTCACCAGTAACACGTTCCCACCAGTTAGCTTACCAGTAACACGTTTCCACCAGTTAACTCACCAGTAACATATTCCAACCAGTTAACTCACCATTAACACGTTCCTACCAGTTAACTCACCAGTAACACGTTCCCACCAGTTAGCTCACCAGTAACACGTTCCTACCAGTTAACTCACCAGTAACACGTTGCCACTGGTTACCTCACCAGTAACACATTCCCACCAGTTAACTCACCAGTAACACGTTCCCAACAGTTAACTCACCAGTAACACGTTCCTACCAGTTAACTCACCAGTAACACGTTCCCACCAGTTAGCTTACCAGTAACACGTTTCCACCAGTTAACTCACCAGTAACATATTCCAACCAGTTAACTCACCAGTAACACGTTCCCACCAGTTAACTCACCAGTAACACGTTCCTACCAGTTAGCTCACCGGTAACACATTCCAACCAGTTAACTCACCGGTAACACATTCCAACCAGTTAACTCACCAGTAACATATTCCAACCAGTGAACTCACCAGTAGCACGTTCCCACCAGTTAACTCACCAGTAACACGTTCCTACCAGTTAACTCACCAGTAACACATTTTCACCAGTTAGCTCACCAGTAGCACGGTTTCGCCAGTTAACTCACCAGTAACACGTTGCCACCGGTTACCTCACCAGTAACACGTTCCCACCAGTTAGCTCACCAGTAAAACGTTCCCACCAGTTAACTCACCAGTAACACGTTTCCACCAGTTAACTCACCAGTAACATATTCCAACCAGTTAACTCACCATTAACACGTTCCCACCAGTTAGCTCACCAGTAACACATTCCAACCAGTTAACTCACCAGTAACTCGTTTCCACCAGTTAACTCACCAGTAACATATTCCAACCAGTTAACTCACCATTAACACGTTCCATCCAGTTAACTCACCAGTAACACGTTTCCACCAGTTAACTCACCATTAACACGTTCCATCCAGTTAACTCACCAGTAACACGTACCCACCAGTTAACTCACCAGTAACACGTTCCTACCAGTTAACTCACCAGTAACACATTTTCACCAGTTAACTCGCCAGTAACACGTTCCCACCAGTTAACTCACCAGTAACACGTTCCTACCAGTTAACTCACCAGTAACACGTACCCACCAGTTAACTCACCAGTAATACGTTGCCACCGGTTACCTCACCAGTAACACGTTCCCACCAGTTAACTCACAAGTAACAGGTTTCCACCAGTTCACTCTCCAGTAACTCGGTTTCACCAGTTAACTCACCAGTAACACGTTGCCACCAGTTACCTCACCATTAACACGTTCCCACCAGTTAACTCACCAGTAACACGTTCCCACCAGTTAGCTCACCAGTAACACGTTCCCACCAGTTAACTCACCAGTAACACATTCCTACCAGTTAACTCACCAGTAACACATTCCAACCAGTTAACTCACCAGTAACTCGTTTCCACCAGTTAACTCACCAGTAACACGTACCCACCAGTTAACTCACCAGTAACACGTTCCTACCAGTTAACTCACCAGTAACACATTTTCACCAGTTAACTCGCCAGTAACACGTTCCCACCAGTTAACTCACCAGTAACACGTTCCTACCAGTTAACTCACCAGTAACACGTACCCACCAGTTAACTCACCAGTAATACGTTGCCACCGGTTACCTCACCAGTAACACGTTCACACCAGTTAACTCACAAGTAACAGGTTTCCACCAGTTCACTCTCCAGTAACTCGGTTTCACCAGTTAACTCACCAGTAACACGTTGCCACCAGTTACCTCACCATTAACACGTTCCCACCAGTTAACTCACCAGTAACACGTTCCCACCAGTTAACTCACCAGTAACACGTTCCCACCAGTTAGCTCACCAGTAACACGTTCCCACCAGTTAACTCACCAGTAACACGTTCCCACCAGTTAACTCACCAGTAACACGTTCCTACCAGTTAACTCACCAGTAACACGTTCCCACCAGTTAGCTCACCAGTAACACGTTCCCACCAGTTAACTCACCAGTAACACGTTCCTACCAGTTAACTCACCAGTAACACGGTTGAACCAGTTAGCTCACCAGTAACATGTTTTCACCACCTAACTCACCAGTAACACGGTTTCACCAGTTAACACATTGCCACCAGTTAACTCACCAGTAACACATTTTCACCAGTTAACTCGCCAGTAACACGTTCCCACCAGTTAACTCACCAGTAACACGTTCCTACCAGTTAACTCACCAGTAACACGTTTCCACCAGTTAACTCACCAGTAACACGTTGCCACCGGTTACCTCACCAGTAACACGTTGCCATCGGTTACCTCACCAGTAACACGTTCCTACCAGTTAACTCACCAGTAACACGTACCCACCAGTTAGCTCACGAGTGACACGTTGCCACCGGTTACCTCACCAGTAACACGTTCCCACCAGTTAACTCACAAGTAACAGGTTTCCACCAGTTCGCTCTCCAGTAACTCGGTTTCACCAGTTAACTCTCCAGTAACTCGGTTTCACCAGTTAACTCACCAGTAACACATTTTCACCAGTTAGCTCACCAGTAACACATTCCAACCAGTTAACTCACCGGTAACTCGTTTCCACCAGTTAACTCACCAGTAACATATTCCAACCAGTTAACTCACCATTAACACATTCCAACCAGTTAACTCACCAGTAACACGTTCCCACCAGTTAACTCACCAGTAACACGTTCCCACCAGTTAATTCACCAGTAACACGTTCCCACCAGTTAACTCACCAGTAACTCGTTTCCACCAGTTAGCTCACCAGTAACACATTCCTACCAGTTAACTCACCAGTAACACATTCCTACCAGTTAGCTCACCAGTAACACATTCCAACCAGTTAACTCACCGGTAACTCGTTTCCACCAGTTAACTCACCAGTAACATATTCCAACCAGTTAACTCACCATTAACACATTCCAACCAGTTAACTCACCAGTAACACGTTCCCACCAGTTAACTCACCAGTAACACGTTCCCACCAGTTAATTCACCAGTAACACGTTCCCACCAGTTAACTCACCAGTAACTCGTTTCCACCAGTTAGCTCACCAGTAACACATTCCAACCAGTTAACTCACCGGTAACTCGTTTCCACCAGTTAACTCACCAGTAACATATTCCAACCAGTTAACTCACCATTAACACATTCCAACCAGTTAACTCACCAGTAACACGTTCCCACCAGTTAACTCACCAGTAACACGTTCCCACCAGTTAATTCACCAGTAACACGTTCCCACCAGTTAACTCACCAGTAACTCGTTTCCACCAGTTAACTCACCAGTAACACATTTTCACCAGTTAGCTCACCAGTAGCATGGTTTCGCCAGTTAACTCACCAGTAACACGTTGCCACCGGTTACCTCACCAGTAACACGTTCCCACCAGTTAGCTCACCAGTAACACGTTCCCACCAGTTAACTCACCAGTAACATATTCCAACCAGTTAACTCACCATTAACACGTTCCCACCAGTTAGCTCACCAGTAACACATTCCAACCAGTTAACTCACCATTAACACGTTCCCACCAGTTAACTCACCAGTAACACATTCCAACCAGTTAACTCACCAGTAACTCGTTTCCACCAGTTAACTCACCAGTAACATATTCCAACCAGTTAACTCACCATTAACACGTTCCCACCAGTTAACTCACCAGTAACACATTCCAACCAGTTAACTCACCAGTAACTCGTTTCCACCAGTTAACTCACCAGTAACATATTCCAACCAGTTAACTCACCAGTAACACGTTCCTACCAGTTAACTCACCAGTAACACATTTTCACCAGTTAACTCGCCAGTAACACGTTCCCACCAGTTAACTCACCAGTAACACATTTTCACCAGTTAACTCACCAGTAACATATTCCAACCAGTTAACTCACCAGTAACACGTTCCTACCAGTTAACTCACCAGTAACACATTTTCACCAGTTAACCCGCCAGTAACACGTTCCCACCAGTTAACTCACCAATAACACGGTTTCAAAATTTAACTCACCAGTAACTCGTTTGTACCAGTTAACTCACCAGTAACATATTCCAACCAGTTAACTCACCAGTAACACGTTCCTACCAGTTAACTCACCAGTAACACATTTTCACCAGTTAACTCGCCAGTAACACGTTCCCACCAGTTAACTCACCAGTAACACATTTTCACCAGTTAACTCACCAGTAACATATTCCAACCAGTTAACTCACCAGTAACACGTTCCTACCAGTTAACTCACCAGTAACACAGTTTCACCAGTTAACTCACCAGTAACACGTTTCCACCAGTTAACTCACCAGTAATACGTTGCCACCGGTTACCTCACCAGTAACACGTTGCCACCGGTTACCTCACCAGTAACACGTTCACACCAGTTAACTCACAAGTAACAGGTTTCCACCAGTTCACTCTCCAGTAACTCTGTTTCACCAGTTAACTCACCAGTAACACGTTGCCACCAGTTACCTCACCATTAACACGTTCCCACCAGTTAACTCACCAGTAACACGTTCCTACCAGTTAACTCACCAGTAACACGTTCCCACGAGTTAATTCACCAGTAACACGTTCCCACCAGTTAACTCACCAGTAACACGTTCCCACCAGTTAGCTCACCAGTAACACGTTCCCACCAGTTAACTCACCAGTAACACGTTCCTACCAGTTAACTCACCAATAACACGTTCCCACCAGTTAGCTCACCAGTAACACGTTCCTACCAGTTAACTCACCAGTAACACGTTCCCACCAGTTAATTCACCAGTAACACGTTCCCACCAGTTAACTCACCAGTAGCACATTTTCACCAATTAGCTCACCGGTAACACGTTCCCACCAGTTAACTCACCAGTAGCACATTTTCACCAATTAGCTCACCAGTAACACATTCCAACCAGTTAACTCACCAGTAACTCGTTCCCACCAGTTAACTCACCAGTAGCACATTTTCACCAATTAGCTCACCAGTAACACGTTCCCACCAGTTAGCTCACCAGTAACACGTTCCTACCAGTTAACTCACCAGTAACACATTTTCACCAATTAGCTCACCGGTAACACGTTCCCACCAGTTAGCTCACCAGTGACACGTTGCCACCGGTTACCTCACCAGTAACACGTTCCCACCAGTTAACTCACAAGTAACAGGTTTCCACCAGTTCGCTCTCCAGTAACTCGGTTTCACCAGTTAACTCACCAGTAACACGTTGCCACCAGTTACCTCACCATTAACACATTCCAACCAGTTAACTCACCAGTAACACGTTCCTACCAGTTAACTCACCAGTAACACGTTCCCACCAGTTAATTCACCAGTAACACGTTCCCACCAGTTAGCTCACCAGTAACACATTCCAACCAGTTAACTCACCAGTAACTCGTTTCCACCAGTTAACTCACCAGTAACATATTCCAACCAGTTAACTCACCATTAACACGTTCCATCCAGTTAACTCACCAGTAACACGTTCCCACCAGTTAACTCACCAGTAACACATTCCTACCAGTTAACTCACCAGTAACACATTTTCACCAGTTAGCTCACCAGTAACACATTCCAACCAGTTAACTCACCAGTAACTCGTTTCCACCAGTTAACTCACCAGTAACATATTCCAACCAGTTAACTCACCATTAACACATTCCAACCAGTTAACTCACCAGTAACACGTTCCCACCAGTTAACTCACCAGTAACACGTTCCCACCGGTTAATTCACCAGTAACACGTTCCCACCAGTTAACTCACCAGTAACTCGTTTCCACCAGTTAGCTCACCAGTAACACATTCCTACCAGTTAACTCACCAGTAACACATTCCTACCAGTTAGCTCACCAGTAACACATTCCAACCAGTTAACTCACCAGTAACTCGTTTCCACCAGTTAGCTCACCAGTAACACATTCCTACCAGTTAACTCACCAGTAACACATTTTCACCAGTTAGCTCACCAGTAGCACGGTTTCGCCAGTTAACTCACCAGTAACACGTTGCCACCGGTTACCTCACCAGTAACACGTTCCCACCAGTTAGCTCACCAGTAACACGTTCCCACCAGTTAACTCACCAGTAACACGTTTCCACCAGTTAACTCACCAGTAACATATTCCAACCAGTTAACTCACCATTAACACGTTCCCACCAGTTAGCTCACCAGTAACACGTTCCCACCAGTTAACTCACCAGTAACACGTTTCCACCAGTTAACTCACCAGTAACACATTCCAACCAGTTAACTCACCATTAACACGTTCCCACCAGTTAACTCACCAGTAACACATTCCAACCAGTTAACTCACCAGTAACTCGTTTCCACCAGTTAACTCACCAGTAACATATTCCAACCAGTTAACTCACCATTAACACATTCCATCCAGTTACCTCACCAGTAACACGTTCCCACCAGTTAGCTCACCAGTAACACGTTCCCACCAGTTAACTCACCAGTAACACGTTTCCACCAGTTAACTCACCAGTAACACATTCCTACCAGTTAACTCACCATTAACACGTTCCCACCAGTTAACTCACCAGTAACACATTCTAACCAGTTAACTCACCAGTAACTCGTTTCCACCAGTTAACTCACCAGTAACATATTCCAACCAGTTAACTCACCATTAACACGTTCCATCCAGTTAACTCACCAGTAACACGTTTCCACCAGTTAACTCACCAGTAACACGTTCCTACCAGTTAACTCACCAGTAACACATTTTCACCAGTTAACTCGCCAGTAACACGTTCCCACCAGTTAACTCACCAGTAACACGTTCCTACCAGTTAACTCACCAATAACACGGTTTCAAAATTTAACTCACCAGTAACACGTTTGTACCAGTTAACTCACCAGTAACACGGTTTCACCAGTTAACTCACCAGTAACACGTTTCCACCAGTTAACTCACCAGTAATACGTTGCCACCGGTTACCTCACCAGTAACACGTTGCCACCGGTTACCTCACCAGTAACACGTTCACACCAGTTAACTCACAAGTAACACGTTCCCACCAGTTAGCTCACCAGTAACACATTCCAACCAGTTAACTCACCAGTAACTCGTTTCCACCAGTTAACTCACCATTAACACGTTCCCACCAGTTAACTCACCAGTAACACGTTCCTACCAGTTAACTCACCAGTAACACATTTTCACCAGTTAGCTCACCGGTAACACGGTTTCACCATTTAACTCACCATTAACACATTCCAACCAGTTAACTCACCAGTAATACATTGCCACCAGTTACCTCACCAGTAACATGTTTTCACCAGTTAACTTACCAGTAACATGTTTTCACCAGTTAACTCACCAGTGACACGTTTCCACCAGTTAACTCACCAGTAACACATTCCAACCAGTTAACTCAGCAGTAACATATTCCAACCAGTTAATTCACCAGTAACTGGTTACCAGCAGCTAACTAACCACCAGGAATAAATTGTAATTAATGTTGAATGAAGTAAAATTTTTGTGCTACTCACCTTTGAGTCCGGGTCGTGGTTGGTTAGGTGGTCTTCACGCCACGACGTCCTGAGAGACAAAGACTCGTATAAAACTAGCAGCTCTTAAACAGAAGGCTGAGATGTGGGTTCTCTTAACTGGAGCGGTCCTCAGCAAACTGACCATTTATAGCTATCTGAGTTTTGTTGTGGTTAATGAGGACCAGTTTAATTTCATAATGGTTATACTGGAGCCATCTCTGCTTTATGAGAAGCAGGAAGCCTGGATGGAGCTGCAGCACCCCCTACGGACATGAGACTGTAACTGCACTACATTAAGTCATCAGGTTGAAGAATTTATTGAGCATAAGACCAAGTCTGAGCTTTAAAAGGCTAATTTTGTAGTCTGGCTCTTCTATTCTTCTATACTCTGTTTCAGTGATTCTCAGTCATGGATCAACAGCAGTGTTTGGGCCTCAGGCGCCACCTAGAGTGATGTCAAATGTTCAGTTGACTGTGAGAACCACTGGAACATGTAGCTTGTCAATTTAAGACACATAAGTTATTAGTTATCCATAAGAAGCTCCGATGTTTTGCAGTTTCACACCACCTGGCGGCGGTAGTGTCATTTTGTTCTTCAAAAAACTCTAGAAGCAGAAAACTTTCAGATACCTGTTGGCAAAAGGAATGAAAAATCATTTCGAAAACAGGTAAGGAGGCATTTGTCCGCCCGTTGTGTTGGCTGATGCTAGCCATCACCTAAGCTCGGAAGTCTCCAGCAGTGAGCCAGCATTTGGAATCCTAACAGCTTTGTGGGAACGATGCTGGAACTTTTAATAAATGAATAAAATTAGCTACAGATAAGGACAACATCTCATGTGACTCTGACACAAAATTCTTACCAAAGTTTATTTCAAACATTAAAAAGTTGAATGAAATGGTTTGTATTTAAATATCCAAGTTTATGTATTTCATCGCTGCATAACTTTATTGATTAAAAAGTCATTTTTTGACTCTTTTTGTGCAGTAAAATGTAGTAGCATGGGGTTTACTTCAGAAGCAGGTTTGGTTGTGGAGGTGCAGGGGGACATGACCTGTGTGTGGTACCTGTCCTCTGGTAGGCCGTCTGTCTTTTTATTGGGGCTCTGTACTTCTACTTCCTCCTGCTAAAACACCACAGAAGAAGAGGAGGCTGAGCTAACTCCACCATGCTAACTAGTTGATCTGGACTAACTAGGTGAGATTAACCAGTTTCATGTGTTCCCACCTGTGTTTGGAGAGGCTTCCCAGTCAGGCATGGGTGCTGCCACTGGGTGGCGCCAGTGGGAACATGCCAGTAGTACGTCCCTATGGAGTCTTTGATGGTTCTCCAGCCAGAGGGAAGATCTGGGTCCAGGAGGAGGTTCTGGTCGGTCCAGATGTTGTCTGCAAGCATACAAACACTGTCAAACAGAACTTCTATCGCTGTTAGCACCCCTACAGGCTGCAGTCGGTACTACAGCCACAACACGATAAAGTGATTTTTCTTTTCACGTCTTCCGCTGGTTGAAAGTAGAAAATCCTCCAGACATAAATATAAACAGAACTGCAAGCAGAACGTTTATAGAGTGTTTCTCCATTTTTAGAGAATGATGTAGAAAGCAAAATATTACAAGATGCATCTGAAGCTTCTTCCTTGTTCTTGTCCCCTGGTTGTAGATCATCTACACAACTCAACGCTGCTTCCTGGTGATTTCTGGTTTATATCATCCATCAACAGGAAAACCTTATTTACAGCTGTTATCAGACAGAAACGGTTCAGTGATTAGGGCTGTGGGCATCAGTCAGCTGCCAGTCTGAGACAAACTGTCCTTCTGCTGATCGGCAGCTCATATATTGATCAGAATGTAACTGAATAACAGGTCAGTGGTCACTTGGAGTAAAGAGATCAATACTCCTCTCCATTTCCTATCCTTTTACTCTGCAGTTTCTTCCTGCAGGAAAGGTGACTTTCATCCTTTGATTTGTTGATGCTGACACATGAAACGCGTCCGTCCATCATTAATCTGTAGACTCGCTGTTCAGTTCAACACTCTCAATTAATTATTTAAATGAAAACAAATAAACAAATAACTTATTTTTACTGAGTTTGTACAAATCACATCAGCAGGAATCCCATTTCTTAAACAGAAACTCCGTAAATACCGATTAGAGGACAAAGCTTAATGTATGCTAACACCATGCTAACACCTGACAGCAGAATGTATGCTAACACCATGCTAACACCTGACAGCAGAATGTATGCTAACACCTGACAGCAGAATGTATGCTAACACCATGCTAACACCTGACAGCAGAATGTATGCTAACACCGTGCTCACACCTGACAGCAGAATGTATGCTAACACCATGCTAACACCTGACAGCAGAATGTATGCTAACACCATGTTAACACCTGACAGCAGAATGTATGCTAACACCATGCTAACACCTGACAGCAGAATGTATGCTAACACCATGCTAACACCTGACAGCAGAATGTATGCTAACACCATGCTAACACCTGATAGCAGAATGTATGCTAACACCATGCTCACACCTGACAGCAGAATGTATGCTAACACCATGCTCACACCTGACAGCAGAATGTATGCTAACACCATGCTAACACCTGACAGCAGAATGTATGCTAACACCATGCTAACACCTGACAGCAGAATGTATGCTAACACCATGCTAACACCTGACAGCAGAATGTATGCTAACACCATGCTAACACCTGACAGCAGAATGTATGCTAACACCATGCTCACACCTGACAGCAGAATGTATGCTAACACCATGCTCACACCTGACAGCAGAATGTATGCTAACACCATGCTCACACCTGACAGCAGAATGTATGCTAACACCATGCTAACACCTGACAGCAGAATGTATGCTAACACCATGCTAACACCTGACAGCAGAATGTATGCTAACACCATGCTAACACCTGACAGCAGAATGTATGCTAACACCATGCTAACACCTGACAGCAGAATGTATGCTAACACCATGCTCACACCTGACAGCAGAATGTATGCTAACACCATGCTCACACCTGACAGCAGAATGTATGCTAACACCATGCTCACACCTGACAGCAGAATGTATGCTAACACCATGCTAACACCTGACAGCAGAATGTATGCTAACACCATGCTCACACCTGACAGCAGAATGTATGCTAACACCATGCTAACACCTGACAGCAGAATGTATGCTAACACCATGCTAACACCTGACAGCAGAATGTATGCTAACACCATGCTAACACCTGACAGCAGAATGTATGCTAACACCATGCTCACACCTGACAGCAGAATGTATGCTAACACCATGCTCACACCTGACAGCAGAATGTATGCTAACAGCATGCTCACACCTGACAGCAGAATGTATGCTAACACCATGCTAACACCTGACAGCAGAATGTATGCTAACACCATGCTCACACCTGACAGCAGAATGTATGCTAACACCATGCTAACACCTGACAGCAGAATGTATGCTAACACCATGCTAACACCTGACAGCAGAATGTATGCTAACACCATGCTCACACCTGACAGCAGAATGTATGCTAACACCATGCTCACACCTGACAGCAGAATGTATGCTAACACCATGCTAACACCTGACAGCAGAATGTATGCTAACACCATGCTAACACCTGACAGCAGAATGTATGCTAACACCATGCTAACACCTGACAGCAGAATGTATGCTAACACCATGCTAACACCTGACAGCAGAATGTATGCTAACACCATGCTCACACCTGACAGCAGAATGTATGCTAACACCATGCTCACACCTGACAGCAGAATGTATGCTAACACCATGCTAACACCTGACAGCAGAATGTATGCTAACACCATGCTCACACCTGACAGCAGAATGTATGCTAACACCATGCTCACACCTGACAGCAGAATGTATGCTAACACCATGCTAACACCTGACAGCAGAATGTATGCTAACACCATGCTAACACCTGACAGCAGAATGTATGCGAACACCTAACAAATTATTCCATGCTAATGCAAGCTGCGCCGCGTTTGAGACGTACATTTAATCTAACATCAGGTTTGTGTTTCTTGGATGTAGCTTGAGGGAAGCTGCTGGACAGGAAGAGAATAAACTGAGAAGGGTCTGAATAATTGATGAACCCTCTGACACACAAATGGCTGAATCAACTGATAAAAGGAAAACGTTACGAGCAGAATGAGCAGGGAAAACCACCCATAACTAGTTACCAGGCAGGTAATGAATGCAAATCTTCAAGTTTAACATAAACAGATTTTGCATGTTGTTTCTCATATTAACAAGAAACCAGAAAATCTATGAATGAATTTTCAGTATAAAGGATGCCTGCTTTCAGAGGACTCTGAAACCTGTAATGTGAGCCTGAAGACATGAAACGATCCTCTGGAGGTTTCCAGACCTGCCAGACTCCATCTGAAGGACATGAACATGCTGAGCATCCTCTGCACAGGCTGGAGGAAAGTGGAAAGACCCTGTGGAGGACATAGTCCACCTGAAGGACATGAACACGTCCATTTTCCTGTTCAAACATTTGATTCTAAATTTACTTAGACTAGTTTTAACTCCAAGGCCTCAAAGGCCTGTTAGTATCAAATGTCTAGTCGGTCCTCCTGCTGAGAGACATGTTCCTCTGGGTGAAGTGGTTCCACGTCCTGATAGTAGTCTATACATTCTGTAATCATGACCAATAAGAAATATAGTTAGACCCCTCAGTTTACTGTAAATCTGTAAAAACTCTGACCAATCCAAACGTTCCGACCCAAACGGAGTTGTTCATTTCTTATATTCCGTAGCTTCTTCTCCCGGCTCCCCTCCTCCCCCTCCAGCAGCACATACCTGATAGCCACACCCTGCATATAAACAGCGTGTTAGGATGGAAAAACAAAGTAGTGAAGAAGAACCTTGGAAGGCAAACATGGCTGAGAAAATGCAGGAAATATTTCCCAACCCGGCTCAGTTTATTTGCCTCCTCCTGCTAAACAGCTGAGAAAGAGAAAATCGTTGGTGGAAAAAGCTAAAAAACCTCGGATCACGCAAGGAGCAGAACCAGAGGGGGAGGAGCCAATACAGAGGGAGGGGCCATGATAGGAGGAGGAGCCAATACAGGGGGAGGGGGCAATAAATGAGGAGGAGCCAACACAGGGCCCCTCCCCCTGTGGGGCAGTGTAGGGACCACACTACACTGCCCCCTCGGATCTAAAACAGGAAGAGGGGCTCAGACTAGGGGAGGAGCCAGGACAGGAGGAGGGACCAAGACAGGGGGAGGGGGCAAGACAGGGGGAGGAGCTAAGACAGGATGCCAGTTTAATATCTTGCAAACTCCCCAACAGGTTTAAATTTTGTTTCTTTTTCTGGTTATTTAAGATCTGTAGAGGGCAGTGTAGGGACCAGTTAGACTTGTAGTGCCTACACTGCCCTCTTGGGGTCTAACTGGTCCCTACACTGCCCTCTTGGGGTCTAACTGGTCCCTACACTGCCCCCTATGGGTCTAACTGGTCCCTACACTGCCCCCTACGGGTCTAACTGGTCCCTACACTGCCCCCTACAGGTCTAACTGGTCCCTACACTGCCCCCTACAGGTCTAACTGGTCCCTACACTGCCGTCTTCGGGTCTAACTAGTCCCTACACTGCCCCCTACAGGTCTAACTGGTCCCTACACTGCCCCCTATGGGTCTAACTGGTCCCTACACTGCCCCCTACGGGTCTAACTGGTCCCTACACTGCCCCCTACAGGTCTAACTGGTCCCTACACTGCCCTCTTCGGGTCTAACTAGTCCCTACACTGCCCCCTACAGGTCTAACTGGTCCCTACACTGCCCCCTACGGGTCTAACTGGTCCCTACACTGCCCCCTACAGGTCTAACTGGTCCCTACACTGCCCTCTTCGGGTCTAACTAGTCCCTACACTGCCCCCTACAGGTCTAACTGGTCCCTGGTCTAACTGGTAACTACACTGCCCTCTTCGGGTCTAACTGGTCCCTACACTGCCCCCTACGGGTCTAACTGGTCCCTACACTGCCCCCTACGGGTCTAACTGGTCCCTACACTGCCCCCTACGGGTCTAACTAGTCCCTACACTGCCCCCTACGGGTCTAACTGGTCCCTACACTGCCCCCTACGGGTCTAACTGGTCCCTACACTGCCCTCTACAGGTCTAACTGGTCCCTACACTACCCCCTACGGGTCTAACTGGTCCCTACACTGCCCTCTACGGGTCTAACTGGTCCCTACACTGCCCTCTTCGGGTCTAACTGGTCCCTACACTACCCCCTACAGGTCTAACTGGTCCCTACACTGCCCCCTATGGGTCTAACTGGTCCCTACACTGCCCCCTACGGGTCTAACTGGTCCCTACACTGCCCCCTACAGGTCTAACTGGTCCCTACACTGCCCTCTTCGGGTCTAACTAGTCCCTACACTGCCCCCTACAGGTCTAACTGGTCCCTACACTGCCCCCTACGGGTCTAACTGGTCCCTACACTGCCCCCTACAGGTCTAACTGGTCCCTACACTGCCCTCTTCGGGTCTAACTAGTCCCTACACTGCCCCCTACAGGTCTAACTGGTCCCTGGTCTAACTGGTAACTACACTGCCCTCTTCGGGTCTAACTGGTCCCTACACTGCCCCCTACGGGTCTAACTGGTCCCTACACTGCCCCCTACGGGTCTAACTGGTCCCTACACTGCCCCCTACGGGTCTAACTAGTCCCTACACTGCCCCCTACGGGTCTAACTGGTCCCTACACTGCCCCCTACGGGTCTAACTGGTCCCTACACTGCCCTCTACAGGTCTAACTGGTCCCTACACTACCCCCTACGGGTCTAACTGGTCCCTACACTGCCCTCTACGGGTCTAACTGGTCCCTACACTGCCCTCTTCGGGTCTAACTGGTCCCTACACTACCCCCTACGGGTCTAACTGGTCCCTACACTGCCCCCTACGGGTCTAACTGGTCCCTACACTGCCCTCTACAGGTCTAACTGGTCCCTACACTGCCCTCTTCGGGTCTAACTGGTCCCTACACTGCCCCCTACGGGTCTAACTGGTCCCTACACTGCCCCATACGGGTCTAACTGGTCCCTACACTGCCCCCTACGGGTCTAACTGGTCCCTACACTGCCCTCTTCGGGTCTAACTGGTCCCTACACTGCCCCCTACGGGTCTAACTGGTCCCTACACTGCCCCCTACGGGTCTAACTGGTCCCTACACTGCCCCCTACGGGTCTAACTGGTCCCTACACTGCCCCCTACGGGTCTAACTGGTCCCTACACTGCCCCCTACGGGTCTAACTGGTCCCTACACTGCCCCCTACGGGTCTAACTGGTCCCTACACTGCCCCCTACGGGTCTAACTGGTCCCTACACTGCCCCCTACGGGTCTAACTGGTCCCTACACTGCCCCCTACGGGTCTAACTGGTCCCTACACTGCCCCCTACGGGTCTAACTGGTCCCTACACTGCCCCCTACGGGTCTAACTGGTCCCTACACTGCCCCCTACGGGTCTAACTGGTCCCTACACTACCCCCTACGGGTCTAACTGGTCCCTACACTGCCCCCTACGGGTCTAACTGGTCCCTACACTGCCCTCTTCGGCTCTAACTGGTCCCTACACTGCCCCCTACGGGTCTAACTGGTCCCTACACTGCCCCCTACGGGTCTAACTGGTCCCTACACTGCCCCCTACGGGTCTAACTGGTCCCTACACTGCCCCCTACGGGTCTAACTGGTCCCTACACTGCCCCCTACGGGTCTAACTGGTCCCTACACTGCCCCCTACGGGTCTAACTGGTCCCTACACTGCCCCCTACGGGTCTAACTGGTCCCTACACTACCCCCTACGGGTCTAACTGGTCCCTACACTGCCCCCTACGGGTCTAACTGGTCCCTACACTGCCCTCTTCGGATCTAACTGGTCCCTACACTGCCCCCTACGGGTCTAACTGGTCCCTACACTGCCCTCTTCGGGTCTAAGTGGTCCCTACACTGCCCCCTACGGGTCTAACTGGTCCCTACACTGCCCCCTACGGGTCTAACTGGTCCCTACACTGCCCCCTACGGGTCTAACTGGTCCCTACACTGCCCCCTACGGGTCTAACTGGTCCCTACACTGCCCTCTACGGGTCTAACTGGTCCCTACACTGCCCCCTACGGGTCTAATTGGTCCCTACACTGCCCCCTACGGGTCTAACTGGTCCCTACACTGCCCCCTACGGGTCTAACTGGTCCCTACACTGCCCCCTACGGGTCTAACTGGTCCCTACACTGCCCCCTACGGGTCTAACTGGTCCCTACACTGCCCCCTACAGGTCTAACTGGTCCCTACACTGCCCCCTACAGGTCTAACTGGTCCCTACACTGGGATGTCGAAGTCAGCACGCTGTAGCAGTGATGTCACAGAGGACAGATGAGTCCTTCCTGTGAACAGCTGACGTTCCACGCTGTAGGACGTGTCCCGTGTTGGTGTGTCATCGTGTGTGTGTGTGTCTTACCGTCATAGTTGACAATGATGATGGCTAACATGTAGTCTTTTCCCATCATGGCTCCACCCTCTACTTCCAACCAGCTGATCAGAGGACACGCGCCACAGCCTCCTCCTGCCTCGCTCTCCGCCTGTCTGTGTCTCTCGTCCCTCCTCCTGCCTCGCTCTCCGCCTGTCTGTGTCTCCCGTCCCTCCTCCTGCCTCGCTCTCCGCCTGTCTGTGTCTCTCGTCCCTCCTCCTGCCTCGCTCTCCGCCTGTCTGTGTCTCTCGTCCCTCCTCCTGCCTCGCTCTCCGCCTGTCTGTGTCTCCCGTCCCTCCTCCTGCCTCGCTCTCCGCCTGTCTGTGTCTCTCGTCCCTCCTCCTGCCTCGCTCTCCGCCTGTCTGTGTCTCTCGTCCCTCCTCCTGCCTCGCTCTCCGCCTGTCTGTGTCTCCCGTCCCTCCTCCTGCCTCGCTCTCCGCCTGTCTGTGTCTCTCGTCCCTCCTCCTGCCTCGCTCTCCGCCTGTCTGTGTCTCTCGTCCCTCCTCCTGCCTCGCTCTCCGCCTGTCTGTCAGACACCATCAGTCAGTTTGTCCTCCATGGTTTAGTTTCCTCCTCTTCCTCTCCTCTGATGAAGGATGCTGTTTCCCTCCTCTCCAGCTGATGTCATCACGCTCCTCCCTCATCCACACACACTGTCTGGGCAGTCCAGACCAGATCACTCGAGTCCAGATCAGACCAGACCAGACTAGACCAGTCCAGTCCAGTCCAGTCCAGACCATACCAGACCAGATCACTCGAGTCCAGACCAGACCAGACCAGTCCAGATCAATCCAGTCCAGACCAGCTCAGTCCAGACCAGACCAGACTAGATCATTCCAGTCCAGACCAGACCAGACCAGACTTGATCAGTCCAGTCCAGACCAGACCAGACCAGATCAGTCCAGATCCAGACCAGGTCACTCGAGTCAAGACCAGACCAGACCAGTCCAGACCAGACTAAACCAGTCCAGTCCAGTCCAGAACAGACCAGACCAGACTAGATCATTCCAGTCCAGACCAGTCCAGACCAGACCAGACCAGTCCAGACCAGACGAGACCAGACCAGATCAGTCCAGACCAGACCAGTACAGTCCAGACCAGACTAGACCAGATCAGTCCAGTCCAGTCCAGTCCAGACCAGACTAGACCAGTTCAGTCCAGACCAGACCAGACCAGATCACTCCAGACCAGACCAGTCCAGTCCAGTCCAGTCCAGACCAGTCCAGACCAGACCAGACCAGTCCAGATCAGACTAGACCAGTTCAGTCCAGTCCAGACCAGACTAGACCAGTTCAGTCCAGACCAGACCAGACCAGATCACTCCAGACCAGACCAGTCCAGTCCAGTCCAGTCCAGACCAGTCCAGACCAGACCAGACCAGTCCAGACCAGACTAGACCAGTTCAGTCCAGTCCTGTCCAGTCCAGATCACTCGAGTCCAGACCAGACTAGACCAGTTCAGTCCAGACCAGACCAGACCAGATCACTCCAGACCAGACCAGTCCAGTCCAGTCCAGTCCAGTCAAGTCCAGACCAGACTAGACCAGTTCAGTCCAGTCCAGACCAGTCCAGACCAGACCAGACCAGTCCAGATCAGACTAGACCAGTTCAGTCCAGTCCAGACCAGTCCAGACCAGACCAGACCAGTCCAGATCGATCCAGTCCAGTCCAGTCCAGTCCAGACCAGCTCAGTCCAGACCAGACCAGACTAGATCATTCCAGTCCAGACCAGACTAGACCAGATCAGTCATGTCCAGTCCAGACCAGACTAGACCAGATCAGTCATGTCCAGTCCAGACCAGACTAGTCCAGTCCAGTCCAGTCCAGACCAGACTAGACCAGATAAGTCCAGACCAGATCACTCGAGTCCAGACCAGACCAGACCAGTCCAGACCAGACTAGACAAGTCCAGTCCAGTCCAGTCCAGTCCAGTCCAGTCCAGACCAGACTAGACCAGTTCAGTCCAGTCCTGTCCAGTCCAGATCACTCAAGTCCAGACCAGACTAGACCAGATCAGTCCAGACCAGACCAGATCACTCTATTCCAGACCAGACCAGACCAGATCAGATCAATCCAGTCCAGTCCAGACCAGACCAGACCAGACCAGAAAAGATCAGTCCAGACCAGATCACTCGAGTCCAGACCAGACTAGACCAGTCCAGACCAGACTAGACAAGTCCAGTCCAGTCCAGTCCAGTCCAGTCCAGTCCAGACCAGACTAGACCAGATCAGTCCAGACCAGACAAGACCAGTCCAGACCAGACCAGACCTGACCAGACTAGATCTTTCCAGTCCAGTCCAGTCCAGACCAGACCACACCAGACCAGATCACTCAAGTCCAGACCAGACCAGACCAGTCCAGACGAGACTAGACCAGTCCAGTCCAGTCCAGTCCAGTCCAGTCCAGACCAGACGAGACGAGATCAGTCCAGACAAAACCAGACCAGACTAGACCAGATCAGTCCAGTCCAGTCCAGACTAAACCAGACCAGACCAGATAAATCCAGTCCAGTCCAGACAAGACTAGACCAGTTCAGTCCAGTCCAGTCCAGACCAAATCAGTCAACTCCAGTCCAGACCAGACCAGTCCAGTCCAGTCCAGTCCAGAACAGATCACTCGAGTCCAGACCAGACCATACAAGTCCAGACCAGACCAGATCAGTGCAGTCCAGACCAGATCAGTCCAGTCCAGACCAGACCAGACCAGACTAGATCATTCCAGTCCAGACCAGACCAGACCAGTCCAGACCAGACGAGACCAGACCAGTCCAGTCCTGTCCAGTCCAGACCAGACTAGACCAGTTCAGTCCAGACCAGACCAGACCAGATCACTCTAGACCAAACCAGACCAGACCATACCAGACATGACAAGACTAGACCAGATCAGTCCAGACCAGACCAGATCAGATCAATCCAGTCCAAACCAGACCAGACCAGATCAGTCCAGTCCAGACCAGACTAGACCAAACCAGATCAGTCCAGTCCAGACGAGACAAGACGAGTCCAGGCCAGACCAGACCAGGCCAGGCTACACCAGATCAGTCCAGACCAGAGTAAACCAGGTTACTCAAGCCCAGACCAGACCAGTCCAGTCCAGTCCAGACCACACCAGACCAGACCAGTCCAGACCAGATCATTACAGTCCAGACCAGACCAGACCAGACCAGATCACTCGAGTCCAGACTAGACCAGACCAGTCCAGACCAGACAAGACCAGTCAAGACCAGACAAGACCTGACCAGACTAGATCTTTCCAGTCCAGTCCAGTCCAGACCAGACCACACCAGACCAGACCAGAACAGTCCATTCCAGACCAGACTAGACCAGTTCAGTCCAGTCCAGACCAGTCCAGACCAGATCAGATCAGTCCAGGCCAGACCAGACCAGACCAGATAACTTGAGTCCAGACCAGTCCAGACCAGAGCAGACCAGACCAGATCAGACCAGACCAGTCCAGATCAATCCAGTCCAGTCCAGTCCAGACCAGCTCAGTCCAGACCAGACCAGACTTGACCAGACTTGATCAGTCCAGTCCAGACCAGACCAGATCAGTCCAGATCCAGACCAGGTCACTCGAGTCCAGACCAGACCAGACCAGTCCAGACCAGACTAAACCAGTCCAGTCCAGTCCAGAACAGACCAGACCCGACTAGATCATTCCAGTCCAGACCAGACCAGACCAGTCCAGACCAGACGAGACTAGACCAGATCAGTCCAGACCAGACCAGTACAGTCCAGACCAGACTAGACCAGATCAGTCCAGTCCAGTCCAGTCCAGTCCAGTCCAGACCAGACTAGACCAGTTAAGTCCAGACCAGACCAGACCAGATCACTCCAGACCAGACCAGTCCAGTCCAGTCCAGTCCAGTCCAGTCCAGACCAGACCAGACCAGATAACTCGAGTCCAGACCAGACCAGACCAGTCCAGACCAGACTAAACCAGTCCAGTCCAGTCCAGAACAGACCAGACCAGACTAGATCATTCCAGTCCAGACCAGACCAGACCAGACCAGTCCAGACGAGACTAGACCAGTCCAGTCCAGTCCAGTCCAGTCCAGACCAGACGAGACAAGATCAGTCCAGACAAAACCAGACCAGACTAGATAAATCCAGTCCAGTCCAGACGAGACTAGACCAGTTCAGTGCAGTCCAGTCCAGACCAAATCAGTCAACTCCAGTCCAGACCAGAAGAGTCCAGTCCAGTCCAGTACAGAACAGATCACTCGAGTCCAGACCAGACCATACAAGTCCAGACCAGACCAGATCAGTGCAGTCCAGACCAGATCAGTCCAGTCCAGACCAGACCAGACTACACCAGACCAGTCCAGACCAGACCAGACCAGACAAGATTATTTGAGTCCAGATCAGACCAGTCCAGTCCAGACCACACCAGACCAGATCATTCCAGTCCAGACCAGACCAGATCAGTCCAGTCCAGACCAAACCAGACCAGACCAGACCAGACCAGACTAGATCATTCCAGTCCAGACCAGACCAGACCAGACTAAATCAGTCCAGTCCAGTCCAGTCCAGACCAGACCAGATCAGTCCAGACTTGATAAGTCCAGTCCAGTCCAGACCAGACCAGACTAGACCAGTTCAGTCCAGACCAGACCAGACCAGATCACTCCAGACCAGACCAGTCCAGTCCAGTCCAGTCCAGTCAAGTCCTGACCAGACCAGATAACTTGAGTCCAGACCAGACCAGTCCAGTCCAGACCAGACTAGACCAGTTCAGTCCAGTCCAGACCAGTCCAGACCAGACCAGTCCAGATCAATCCAGTCCAGTCCAGTCCAGTCCAGACCAGCTCAGTCCAGACCAGACCAGACTAGATCATTCCAGTACAGACCAGACCAGACCAGACTTGATCAGTCCAGTCCAGACCAGACTAGACCAGATCAGTCATGTCCAGTCCAGACCAGACTAGACCAGATCAGTCATGTACAGTCCAGACCAGACTAGTCCAGTCCAGTCCAGTCCAGTCCAGACCAGACTAGACCAGATAAGTCCAGTCCAGACCAGACCAGATCAGTTCAGTCCAGACCAGACCAGACCAGACCAGACCAGACCAGTCCAGTCCAGTCCAGACCAGACCAGACCAGACTAGACCAGATCAGTCCAGTCCAGTCCAGACCAGACCAGACCAGAAAACTCGAGTCCAGACCAGTCCAGACCAGACCAGATCAGACCAGACCACATCAGTCCAGTCCAGTCCCAACCAGACGAGACCAGACTAGACCAGTCCAGTCCAGTCCAGTCCAGACCATATCAGTCCAGATCCAGAATAGATCACTCGAGTCCAGACCAGACCAGACCCGTCCAGACCAGACTACACCAGTCCAGTCCAGTCCAGACCAGACCAGATCAGTCCAGTCCAGACCAAATCAGTCCAGACCAGACCAGACCAGACCAGTCCAGTCCAGACCAGACAAAACCAGTCCAGACCAGACTAGATCATTCCAGTCCAGACCAGACCAGACTTGATCAGTCCAGTCCAGTCCAGATCAGATCGGATCAGTCCAGTCCAGTCCAGACCAGACCAGACCAGACCAGATCACTCGAGTCCAGACCAGATAAGAGCAGTCCAGACCAGTCCAGTCCAGTCCAGACCAGACTAGACCAGATCAGTCCAGACCAGACCAGATCACTCGAGTCCAGACCAGACCAGTCCAGACCAGACTCGACTAGTCCAGTCCAGTCCAGTCCAGTCCAGTCCAGATCAGACTAGACCAGATCAGTCCAGACCAGACCAGATCACTCGAGTCCAGACCAGACCAGACCAGACCAGTCCAGACCAGACTAGACCAGTTAAGTCCAGTCCAGACCAGACCAGATCAGTCCAGAACAGACCAGACTAGACCAGATCAGTCCGGTCCATTCCCAACCAGACCAGACCAGACTAGACCAGTCCAGTCCAGTCCAGTCCAGACCAGACTAGACCAGATCAGTCCAGACCAGATCACTCGAGTCCAGACCAGGCCAGTCCAGACCAGACTAGACCAGTCCAGTCCAGTCCAGTCCAGTCCAGTCCAGTCCAGACCAGACTAGACCAGTCCAGTCCAGACCAGACTAGACCAGTTCAGTCCAGTCCAGACGAGTCCAGACCAGACCAGATCAGTCCAGGCCAGACCAGACCAGACCAGACCAGATAACTTGAGTCCAGACCAGACCACACCAGACTAGACCAGTCCAGTCATGTCCAGTCCAGACCAGACTAGACCAGTCCAGTCCAGTCCAGAACAGACTAGACCAGATCAGTCCAGACCAGATCACTCGAGTCCAGACCAGACCAGACCAGTCCAGACCAGACTAGACAAGTCCAGTCCAGTCCTGTCCAGTCCAGATCACTCGAGTCCAGACCAGACTAGACCAGACTAGACCAGACCAGACCAGACCAGACCAGACCAGATCAGATCAATCCAGTCCAAACCAGACCAGACCAGACTAGACCAAACCAGATCAGTCCACTCCAGACGAGACAAGACGAGTCCAGTCCAGACCAGACCCGGCCAGGCTACACCAGACCAGTCCAGTCCAGACCAGACAAGACCAGTCCAGACCAGACCACACCTGAGCAGACCAGTCCAGTCCAGACCAGACTAGACCAGTTCAGTCCAGTCCAGACCAGTCCAGACCAGACCAGACCAGACCAGAGCAGACCAGACCAGACCAGACCAGATCAGACCAGACCAGTCCAGATCAATCCAGTCCAGTCCAGTCCAGACCAGCTCAGTCCAGACCAGACCAGACTAGATCATTCCAGTCCAGACCAGACGAGACCAGACTTGATCAGTCCAGTCCAGACCAGACCAGACCAGACCACTCGAGTCCAGACCAGATCAGATCAGTCCAGACCAGACCAGACCAAACCAGATCAGTCCAGATCCAGACCAGATCACTCGAGTCCAGACCAGACCAGACCAGTCCAGACCAGACTAGACCAGTCCAGTCCAGTCCAGACCAGACCAGACCAGACCAGACTAGATCATTCCAGTCCAGACCAGACCAGACCAGTCCAGACCAGACGAGACCAGACCAGATCAGTCCAGACCAGACCAGTACAGTCCAGACCAGACTAGACCAGATCAGTCCAGTCCTGTCCAGTCCAGTCCAGACCAGACTAGACCAGTTCAGTCCAGACCAGACCAGACCAGACCAGATCACTCCAGACCAGACCAGTCCAGTCCAGTCCAATCCAGACCAGACCAGACCAGACCAGACCAGATAACTTGAGTCCAGACCAGACCAGTTCAGTCCAGTCCAGACCAGTCCAGACCAGACCAGACCAGACCAGACCAGACCAGTCCAGATCAATCCAGTCCAGTCCAGTCCAGTCCAGACCAGCTCAGTCCAGAACAGACCAGACTGGATCATTCCAGTCCAGACCAGACCAGACCAGACTTGATCAGTCCAGTCCAGTCCAGACCAGACCAGACCACTCGAGTCCAGACCAGATCAGATCAGTTCAGTCCAGACCAGACTAGACCAGTCCAGTCCAGTCCAGACCAGACTAGACCAGTCCAGTCCAGTCCAGTCCAGTCCAGACCAGACTAGACCAGATCAGTCCAGACCAGACTAGACCAGATCAGACTAGACCAGTTCAGTCCAGTTCTGTCCAGTCCAGATCACTCGAGTCCAGACCAGACCAGACCAGTCCAGACCAGACTAGACAAGTCCAGTCCAGTCCAGTCCAGTCCAGACCAGACTAGACCAGTTCAGTCCAGTTCTGTCCAGTCCAGATCACTCGAGTCCAGACCAGACTAGACCAGACTAGACCAGATCAGTCCAGACCGGACCAGATCACTCGATTCCAGACCAGACCATACCAGACCAGACAAGAACAGACCAGACCAGACCAGACCAGATCAGATCAGATCAATCCAGTCCAGTCCAGACCAGACCAGACCAGAAAAGATCAGTCCAGTCCAATCCAGACCAGACCAGTCCAGTCCAGTCCAGAACAGATCACTCGAGTCCAGACCAGACCATACAAGTCCAGACCAGACCAGATCAGTCCAGTCCAGACCATATCAGTCCAGTCCAGACCAGACCAGTCCAGTCCAGTCCATTCCAGTCCAGTCCAGTCCAGTCCAGAACAGATCACTCGAGTCCAGACCAGACCATACAAGTCCAGACCAGACCAGATCAGTCCAGTCCAGACCATATCAGTCCAGTCAAGACCAGACCAGTCCAGTCCAGTCCAGTCCAGTCCAGTCCAGTCCAGTCCAGTCCAGAACAGATCACTCGAGTCCAGACCAGACCATACAAGTCCAGACCAGACCAGATCAGTCCAGTCCAGACCAGATCTGTCCAGTCCAGACCAGACCAGACTAGACCAGATCAGTCCAGACCAGACCAGACAAGATCACTCGAGTCCAGATCAGACCAGTCCAGTCCAGACCAGACGAGACAAGATCTGTCCAGACCAGACCAGTCCAGTCCAGTCCAGTCCAGACCAGACCAGACCAGATCAGTCCAGTCCAGACCAAACCAGTCCAGACCAGACTAGACCAGATCAGTCCAGACCAGACCAGACAAGATCACTCGAGTCCAGATCAGACCAGTCCAGTCCAGACCAGACGAGACAAGATCTGTCCAGACCAGACCAGTCCAGTCCAGTCCAGTCCAGACCAGACCAGACCAGACCAGATCAGTCAAGTCCTGACCAGACCAGTCCAGTGCAGTCCAGACCAGACCAGACCAGACCAGGTAACTCGAGTCCAGACCAGACCAGACCAGTCAAAACCAGACTAAATCAGTCCAGTCCTTTCCAGACCAGATCATTCCAGTCCAGACCAGACCAGACCAGATCAGTCCAGTCCAGACCAGACCAGACCAGACCAGACCAGACTAGATCATTCCAGTCCAGACCCGACCAGACCAGACTAAATCAGTCCAGTCCAGTTCAGACCAGACTGACCAGATCAGTCCAGTCCAGACAAGACCAAATCAGTCCAGACCAGACCAGACCAGATCAGACCAGATCAGTTCAGTCCAGACCAGACCAGACCAGTCCAGTCCAGTCCAGTCCAGACCAGACCAGACCAGACTAGACCAGATCAGTCCAGTCCAGTCCAAGCCAGACCATAAAACTCGAGTCCAGACCAGTCCAGACCAGACCAGATCAGACCAGACCACATCAGTCCAGTCCAGTCCCAACCAGACGAGACCAGACTAGACCAGTCCAGTCCAGTCCAGTCCAGTCCAGACCAGATCAGTCCAGATCAAGAATAGATCACTCGAGTCCAGACCAGACCAGACCAGTCCAGACCAGACTACACCAGTCCAGTCCAGTCCAGACCAGACCAGATCAGTCCAGTCCAGACCAAACCAGTCCAGACCAGACCAGACCAGACCAGTCCAGACCAGAATAGATCATTCCAGTCCAGACCAGACCAGACTTGATCAGTCCAGTCCAGTCCAGATCAGATCAGATCAGATCAGTCCAGACCAGTCCAGTCCAGTCCAGACCAGACTAGACCAGATCAGTCCAGACCAGACCAGATCACTCGAGTCCAGACCAGACTAGACCAGTCCAGTCCAGACCAGACCAGACCAGACCAGACCAGATCAGTCCAGACCAGACCAGACCAGACCAGATCACTCGAGTCCAGACCAGACCATACCAGACATGACAAGACTAGACCAGATCAGTCCAGAACAGACCAGATCAGATCAATCCAGTCCAAACCAGACCAGACCAGACCAGACCAGATCAGTCCAGTCCAGACCAGACCAGACCAGACCAGACCAGATCACTCGAGTCAAGATCAGACCAGACCAGTCCAGTCCAGTCCAGACCAGTCCAGACCAGACCAGATCAGACCAGACCACATCAGTCCAGTCCAGTCCCAACCAGACGAGACCAGACTAGACCAGTCCAGTCCAGTCCAGTCCAGTCCAGTCCAGACCAGATCAGTCCAGATCCAGAATAGATCACTCGAGTCCAGACCAGACCAGATCAGTCCAGACCAGACTACACCAGTCCAGTCCAGTCCAGACCAGACCAGATCACTCGAGTCCAGACCAGACTAGACCAGTCCAGTCCAGACCAGACCAGACCAGACCAGACCAGACCAGATCAGTCCAGACCAGACCAGACCAGACCAGATCACTCGAGTCCAGACCAGACCATACCAGACATGACAAGACTAGACCAGATCAGTCCAGAACAGACCAGATCAGATCAATCCAGTCCAAACCAGACCAGACCAGACCAGACCAGATCAGTCCAGTCCAGACCAGACCAGACCAGATCACTCGAGTCAAGATCAGACCAGACCAGTCCAGTCCAGTCCAGACCAGTCCAGACCAGACCAGATCAGACCAGACCACATCAGTCCAGTCCAGTCCCAACCAGACGAGACCAGACTAGACCAGTCCAGTCCAGTCCAGTCCAGTCCAGTCCAGACCAGATCAGTCCAGATCCAGAATAGATCACTCGAGTCCAGACCAGACCAGATCAGTCCAGACCAGACTACACCAGTCCAGTCCAGTCCAGACCAGACCAGATCAGTCCAGTCCAGACCAAACCAGTCCAGACCAGACAAGACCAGACCAGTCCAGACCAGAATTGATCATTCCAGTCCAGACCAGACCAGACTTGATCAGTCCAGTCCAGTCCAGATCAGATCAGATCAGTCCAGACCAGTCCAGTCCAGTCCAGACCAGACTAGACCAGATCAGTCCAGACCAGACCAGATCACTCGAGTCCAGAACAGACTAGACCAGTCCAGTCCAGACCAGACCAGACCAGACCAGACCAGATCAGTCCAGACCAGACCAGACCAGATCACTCGAGTCCAGACCAGACCATACCAGACATGACAAGACTAGACCAGATCAGTCCAGAACAGACCAGATCAGATCAATCCAGTCCAAACCAGACCAGACCAGACCAGACCAGATCAGTCCAGTCCAGACCAGACCAGACCAGACCAGACCAGATCACTCGAGTCAAGATCAGACCAGACCAGTCCAGTCCAGTCCAGACCAGTCCAGACCAGTCCAGACCAGACCAGATCAGACCAGACCACATCAGTCCAGTCCAGTCATGTACAGACCAGACCAGATCACTCGAGTCCAGACCAGACTAGACCAGTCCAGTCCAGTCCAGTCGAGTCCAGACCAGACAAGATCATTCCAGTCCAGACCAGACTAGACCAGTCCAGTCGAGTCCAGAGCAGACCAGACCACATCAGTCCAGTCCAGTCCCAACCAGACCAGACCAGACTAGACCAGTCCAGTCCAGACCAGACTAGACCAGATCAGTCCAGACCAGACCAGATCACTCGAGTCCAGAGCAGACTAGACCAGTAAAGTCCAGACCAGACCAGACCAGACCAGATCACTCGAGTCCAGACCAGACCAGACCAGACCAGACCAAATGAGTCAAGTCCAGACCAGATCAGTCCAGTACAGTCCAGACCAGACCAGACCAGTCCAGACCAGACCAGATCAGTCCAGACCAGACCAGACCAGTACCGTCCAGACCAGTTCAGTCCAGTCCAGACATAACCAGATCAGTCCAGACCAGACCAGACCAGACCAGATAACTTGAGTCCAGACCAGGCCATTCCAGACCAGACTAGACCAGATCAGTGCAGTCCAGTCAAGACCAAACCAGACCAGACCAGACCAGTTCAGTCCAGACCAGAACAGACCAGACCAGATCAGACTAGACCAGACCAGACTAGATCATTCCAGTCCAGACCAGACCAGACTTGATCAGTCCAGTCCAGTCCAGATCAGATCAGACCAGACTAGAGCATTCCAGTCCAGACCAGACCAGACTTGATCAGTCCACTCCAGTCCAGATCAGTCCAAACCAGTCCAGTCCAGACCAGACTAGACCAGATCAGTCCAGACCAGAACAGATCACTCGAGTCCAGACCAGACTAGACCAGTCCAGTCCAGTCCAGACCAGTCCAGTCAAGACCAAACCAGATCAGACCAGACCAGTCCAGTCCAGACCAGACTAGACCAGTTCAGTCCAGTCCAGACCAGTCCAGACCAGACCAGATCAGTCCAGGCCAGACCAGACCAGACCAGACCAGTTCAGTCCAGTCCAGACCAGTCCAGACCAGAGCAGACCAGACCAGATCAGACCAGACCAGTCCAGATCAATCCAGTAAAGTCCAGGCCAGTCCAGACCAGCTCAGTCCAGACCAGACCAGACTAGATCATTCCAGTCCAGTCCAGACCAGACCAGACCAGTCCAGTCCAGTCCAGACCAGACCAGACTAGACTAGATCATTCCAGTCCAGAACAGACCAGACTTGATCAGTCCAGTGCAGTCCAGATCAGATCAGATCAGTCCAGACCAGTCCAGTCCAGACCAGACCAGACTAGATCATTCCAGTCCAGTCCAGACCAGACCAGACCAGACCAGTCCAGTCCAGTCCAGACCAGACCAGACCAGACCAGACTAAATCATTCCAGACCAGACAAGACCAGACCAGATCAGTCCAGACCAGACCAGTACAGTCCAGACTAGACCAGATCAGTCCAGACCAGTCCAGACCAGACCAGACCAGACCAGTCCAGACCAGACGAGACCAGACCAGATCACTCGAGTCCAGACTAGACCAGTCCAGTCCAGTCCAGACCAGACCAGACCAGACCAGTCCAGACCAGATCACTCGAGTCCAGACCAGACTAGACCAGTCCAGTCCAGACCAGACCAGACCAGATCAGTCCAGACCAGACCAGACCAGATCACTCGAGTCCAGACCAGACCAGACCAAATCAGTCCAGTCCAGATCCAGATCAGTCCAGTCCAGACCAGACCAGACCAGACCAGTCCAGACCAGACGAGACCAGACCAGTCCAGTCAAGTCCAGAAAAGAACAGGCCATATAAGTCCAGTCCAGTCCAGTCCAGACCAGACTAGACCAGATCAGTCCAGACCAGACCAGATCTCTCGAGTCAAGACCAGACCAGACCAGTCCAGTCCAGTCCAGTCCAGACCAGACCAGACCAGACCAGATCACTCGAGTCAAGATCAGACCAGACCTGTCCAGACCAGACTAGACCAGTCAAGTCCAGACCAGAGGAGACAAGATCAGTCCAGACCAGACCAGTCCAGTCCAGTCCAGTCCAGACCAGACCAGATTAGTCCAGTCCAGTCATGTACAGACGAGACCAGATCACTCGAGTCCAGACCAGACCAGTCCAGACCAGACTAGACCAGTCCAGTCCAGTCCAGTCCAGTCCAGACCAGACAAGATCATTCCAGTCCAGACCAGACTAGACCAGTCCAGTCCAGTCCCAACCAGACCAGACCAGACTAGACCAGTCCAGTCCAGACCAGACTAGACCAGATCAGTCCAGACCAGACCAGATCACTCGAGTCCAGAGCAGACTAGACCAGTAAAGTCCAGACCAGACCAGACCAGACCAGATCACTCGAGTCCAGACCAGACCAGACCAGACCAGACCAGACCAAATGAGTCAAGTCCAGACCAGATCAGTCCAGTACAGTCCAGACCAGACCAGACCAGTCCTGACCAGACCAGACCAGATCAGTCCAGACCAGACCAGACCAGTCCAGTCCAGACCAGACCAGATAAGTCCAGTCCAGACTAGACCAGACCAGTCCAGACCAGACCAGATAAGTCCAGTCCAGACTAGACCAGACCAGTCCAGACCAGACGAGACCCGTCCAGTCCAGTCCAGTCCAGTCCAGTCCAGTCCAAACAAGACCAGATCCGCCCAGTCCAGTCAAGACCAAACCAGATCAGACCAGACCAGTCCAGTCCAGACCAGACTAGACCAGTTCAGTCCAGTCCAGACCAGTCCAGACCAGACCAGATCAGTCCAGGCCAGACCAGACCAGACCAGACCAGTTCAGTCCAGTCCAGACCAGTCCAGACCAGAGCAGACCAGACCAGATCAGACCAGACCAGTCCAGATCAATCCAGTAAAGTCCAGTCCAGTCCAGACCAGCTCAGTCCAGACCAGACCAGACTAGATCATTCCAGTCCAGTCCAGACCAGACCAGACCAGTCCAGTCCAGTCCAGACCAGACCAGACTAGACTAGATCATTCCAGTCCAGAACAGACCAGACTTGATCAGTCCAGTGCAGTCCAGATCAGATCAGATCAGTCCAGACCAGTCCAGTCCAGACCAGACCAGACTAGATCATTCCAGTCCAGTCCAGACCAGACCAGACCAGTCCAGTCCAGTCCAGACCAGACCAGACCAGACTAAATCATTCCAGACCAGACAAGACCAGACCAGATCAGTCCAGACCAGACCAGTACAGTCCAGACTAGACCAGATCAGTCCAGACCAGTCCAGACCAGACCAGACCAGACCAGTCCAGACCAGACGAGACCAGGCCAGATCACTCGAGTCCAGACTAGACCAGTCCAGTCCAGTCCAGACCAGACCAGACCAGAACAGTCCAGACCAGATCACTCGAGTCCAGACCAGACTAGACCAGTCCAGTCCAGACCAGACCAGACCAGACCAGACCAGATCAGTCCAGACCAGACCAGACCAGATCACTCGAGTCCAGACCAGACCAGACTTGATCAGTCCAGTCCAGACCAGACCAGACCAGATCAGTCCAGACCAGTCCAGACCAGACCAGACCAGACCAGTCCAGACCAGACGAGACCAGACCAGATCACTCGAGTCCAGACTAGACCAGTCCAGTCCAGTCCAGACCAGACCAGACCAGACCAGTCCAGACCAGATCACTCGAGTCCAGACCAGACCAGACCAGTCCAGTCCAGTCCAGACCAGTCCAGACCAGACTTGTTCAGTCCAGTCCAGTCCAGACCAGACCAGACCAGATCAGTCCAGACCAGACCAGACCAGATCACTCGAGTCCAGACCAGACCAGACCAAATCAGTCCAGTCCAGATCCAGATCAGTCCAGTCCAGACCAGACCAGACCAGACCAGACCAGTCCAGACCAGACGAGACCAGACCAGTCCAGTCAAGTCCAGACCAGAACAGGCCATATCAGTCCAGTCCAGTCCAGTCCAGACCAGACTAGACCAGATCAGTCCAGACCAGACCAGATCTCTCGAGTCAAGACCAGACCAGACCAGTCCAGTCCAGTCCAGTCCAGACCAGACCAGACCAGACCAGACCAGATCACTCGAGTCAAGATCAGACCAGACCAGTCCAGACCAGACTAGACCAGTCAAGTCCAGACCAGAGGAGATAAGATCAGTCCAGACCAGACCAGTCCAGTCCAGTCCAGTCCAGTCCAGACCAGACCAGATTAGTCCAGTCCAGTCATGTACAGACCAGACCAGATCACTCGAGTCCAGACCAGACCAGTCCAGACCAGACTAGACCAGTCCAGTCCAGTCCAGTCCAGTCCAGACCAGACAAGATCATTCCAGTCCAGACCAGACTAGACCAGTCCAGTCGAGTCCAGAGCAGACCAGACCACATCAGTCCAGTCCAGTCCCAACCAGACCAGACCAGACTAGACCAGTCCAGTCCAGACCAGACTAGACCAGATCAGTCCAGACCAGACCAGATCACTCGAGTCCAGAGCAGACTAGACCAGTAAAGTCCAGACCAGACCAGACCAGACCAGATCACTCGAGTCCAGACCAGACCAGACCAGACCAGACCAAATGAGTCAAGTCCAGACCAGATCAGTCCAGTACAGTCCAGACCAGACCAGACCAGTCCAGACCAGACCAGATCAGTCCAGACCAGACCAGACCAGTCCAGTCCAGACCAGACCAGATAAGTCCAGTCCAGACTAGACCAGACCAGTCCAGACCAGACCAGATAAGTCCAGTCCAGACTAGACCAGACCAGTCCAGACCAGACGAGACCAGTCCAGTCCAGTCCAGTCCAGTCCAGTCCAGTCCAAACAAGACCAGATCCGCCCAGTCCAGTCAAGACCAAACCAGATCAGACCAGACCAGTCCGGTCCAGACCAGACTAGACCAGTTCAGTCCAGTCCAGACCAGTCCAGACCAGACCAGATCAGTCCAGGCCAGACCAGACCAGACCAGACCAGTTCAGTCCAGTCCAGACCAGTCCAGACCAGAGCAGACCAGACCAGATCAGACCAGACCAGTCCAGATCAATCCAGTAAAGTCCAGTCCAGTCCAGACCAGCTCAGTCCAGACCAGACCAGACTAGATCATTCCAGTCCAGTCCAGACCAGACCAGACCAGTCCAGTCCAGTCCAGACCAGACCAGACTAGACTAGATCATTCCAGTCCAGAACAGACCAGACTTGATCAGTCCAGTGCAGTCCAGATCAGATCAGATCAGTCCAGACCAGTCCAGTCCAGACCAGACCAGACCAGACTAGATCATTCCAGTCCAGTCCAGACCAGACCAGACCAGTCCAGTCCAGTCCAGACCAGACCAGACCAGACTAAATCATTCCAGACCAGACAAGACCAGACCAGATCAGTCCAGACCAGACCAGTACAGTCCAGACTAGACCAGATCAGTCCAGACCAGTCCAGACCAGACGAGACCAGACCAGTCCAGACCAGACGAGACCAGACCAGATCACTCGAGTCCAGACTAGACCAGTCCAGTCCAGTCCAGACCAGACCAGACCAGAACAGTCCAGACCAGATCACTCGAGTCCAGACCAGACTAGACCAGTCCAGTCCAGACCAGACCAGACCAGACCAGACCAGATCAGTCCAGACCAGACCAGACCAGATCACTCGAGTCCAGACCAGACCAGACCAAATCAGTCCAGTCCAGATCCAGATCAGTCCAGTCCAGACCAGACCAGACCAGACCAGACCAGTCCAGGCCAGACGAGACCAGACCAGTCCAGTCAAGTCCAGACCAGAACAGGCCATATCAGTCCAGTCCAGTCCAGTCCAGACCAGACTAGACCAGATCAGTCCAGACCAGACCAGATCTCTCGAGTCAAGACCAGACCAGACCAGTCCAGTCCAGTCCAGTCCAGACCAGACCAGACCAGACCAGACCAGACCAGACCAAATCACTCGAGTCAAGATCAGACCAGACCAGTCCAGACCAGACTAGACCAGTCAAGTCCAGACCAGACCAGTCCAGTCCAGTCCAGTCCAGTCCAGACCAGACCAGATTAGTCCAGTCCAGTCATGTACAGACCAGACCAGATCACTCGAGTCCAGACCAGACCAGTCCAGACCAGACTAGACCAGTCCAGTCCAGTCCAGTCCAGACCAGACAAGATCATTCCAGTCCAGACCAGACTAGACCAGTCCAGTCGAGTCCAGAGCAGACCAGACCACATCAGTCCAGTCCAGTCCCAACCAGACCAGACCAGACTAGACCAGTCCAGTCCAGACCAGACTAGACCAGATCAGTCCAGACCAGACCAGATCACTCGAGTCCAGAGCAGACTAGACCAGTAAAGTCCAGACCAGACCAGACCAGACCAGACCAGATCACTCGAGTCCAGACCAGACCAGACCAGACCAGACCAAATGAGTCAAGTCCAGACCAGATCAGTCCAGTACAGTCCAGACCAGACCAGACCAGTCCAGACCAGACCAGATCAGTCCAGACCAGACCAGACCAGTACCGTCCAGACCAGTTCAGTCCAGTCCAGACCAAACCAGATCAGTCCAGACCAGACCAGACCAGACCAGACCAGATAACTTGAGTCCAGACCAGGCCATTCCAGACCAGACTAGACCAGATCAGTGCAGTCCAGTCAAGACCAAACCAGACCAGACCAGACCAGACCAGACCAGTTCAGTCCAGACCAGAACAGACCAGACCAGATCAGACTAGACCAGACCAGACTAGATCATTCCAGTCCAGTCCAGATCAGATCAGACCAGACTAGAGCATTCCAGTCCAGACCAGACCAGACTTGATCAGTCCACTCCAGTCCAGATCAGATCAGATCAGTCCAAACCAGTCCAGTCCAGACCAGACTAGACCAGATCAGTCCAGACCAGAACAGATCACTCGAGTCCAGACCAGACTAGACCAGTCCAGTCCAGTCCAGACCAGACCAGATAAGTCCAGTCCAGACTAGACCAGACCAGTCCAGACCAGACCAGATAAGTCCAGTCCAGACTAGACCAGACCAGTCCAGACCAGACGAGACCAGTCCAGTCCAGTCCAGTCCAGTCCAGTCCAGTCCAGTCCAAATAAGACCAGATCCGCCCAGTCCAGTCAAGACCAAACCAGATCAGACCAGACCAGTCCAGTCCAGACCAGACTAGACCAGTTCAGTCCAGTCCAGACCAGTCCAGACCAGACCAGATCAGTCCAGGCCAGACCAGACCAGACCAGACCAGTTCAGTCCAGTCCAGACCAGTCCAGACCAGAGCAGACCAGACCAGATCAGACCAGACCAGTCCAGATCAATCCAGTAAAGTCCAGTCCAGTCCAGACCAGCTCAGTCCAGACCAGACCAGACTAGATCATTCCAGTCCAGTCCAGACCAGACCAGACCAGTCCAGTCCAGTCCAGACCAGACCAGACTAGACTAGATCATTCCAGTCCAGAACAGACCAGACTTGATCAGTCCAGTGCAGTCCAGATCAGATCAGATCAGTCCAGACCAGTCCAGTCCAGACCAGACTAGACCAGTCCAGTCCAGTCCAGTCCAGTCCAGACCAGACCAGACTAGATCATTCCAGTCCAGTCCAGACCAGACCAGACCAGTCCAGTCCAGTCCAGACCAGACCAGACCAGACTAAATCATTCCAGACCAGACAAGACCAGACCAGATCAGTCCAGACCAGACCAGTACAGTCCAGACTAGACCAGATCAGTCCAGACCAGTCCAGACCAGACCAGACCAGACCAGTCCAGACCAGACGAGACCAGACCAGATCACTCGAGTCCAGACTAGACCAGTCCAGTCCAGTCCAGTCCAGACCAGTCCAGACCAGACCAGACTAGACTAGATCATTCCAGTCCAGAACAGACCAGACCAGATCAGATCACTCCAGTCCAGACCAGACCAGACCAGACCAGACCAGTCCAGACCAGAAGAGACCAGACCAGATCAGTCCAGACCATACCATACCAGACCAGACCAAATCAGTCCAGTCCAGACCAGATCAGTCCAGTCCAGACCAGACCAGACCAGACCAGTCCAGACCAGACGAGAAAAGAACAGTCCAGTCAGGTCCAGACCAGACAAGACCAGATCAGTCCAGTCCAGTCCAGTCCAGTCCAGTCCAGTCCAGTCCAGTCCAGTCCAGACCAGACTTGACCAGATCAGTCCAGACCAGACCAGATCTCTCGAGTCAAGACCAGACCAGACAAGACTTGATCAGTCCAGACCAGACCAGACCAGACGAGATCACTCGAGTCCAGATCAGACCAGACCAGTCCAGACCAGACTAGACCAGTCAAGTCCAGACCAGACGACACAAGATCAGTCCAGACCAGACCAGTCCAGTCGAGTCCAGTCCAGACCAGACCAGATCAGACCAGATCAGTCCAGTCCAGTCCAGACCAGACCAGACCAGACCAGATCAGTCCAGTCCAGTCCAGTCCAGACCAGACCAGATCATTCCAGTCCAGACCAGACTTGACCAGTCCAGTCCAGACCAAACCAGACAGGACCAGATCAGATCAGTCCAGACCAAACTAGACCAGATCCGCCCAGTCCAGTCAAGACCAAACCAGACCAGACCAGTCCAGTCGAGTCCAGAGCAGACTAGACCAGACCAGACCACATCAGCCGAGTCCAGTCCCAACCAGACCAAACCAGACTAGACCAGTCCAGTCCAGACCAGACTAGACCAGATCAGTCCAGACCAGACCAGATCACTCGAGTCCAGAGCAGACTAGACCAGTCCAGTCCAGTCCAGACCAGACCAGACCAGACCAGCTCAGTCCAGACCAGAGCAGACAAGATCATTCCAGGCCAGTCCAGACCAGACCAGATCACTCGAGTCCAGACCAGATCAGATCAGTCCAGTCCAGACCAGACTAGACCAGATCAGTCCAGACCAGTCCAGTCCAGATCAGATCAGATCACTCGAGTCCAGACCAGACCAGTCCAGTCCAGTCCAGACCAGACCAGACTAGACCAGTAAAGTCCAGACCAGACCAGATCAGTCCAGTCCAGTCCAGTCCAGTCCAGTCCAGTCCAGTCCAAACAAGACCAGATCCGCCCAGTCCAGTCAAGACCAAACCAGATCAGACCAGACCAGTCCAGTCCAGACCAGACTAGACCAGTTCAGTCCAGTCCAGACCAGTCCAGACCAGACCAGATCAGTCCAGGCCAGACCAGACCAGACCAGACCAGTTCAGTCCAGTCCAGACCAGTCCAGACCAGAGCAGACCAGACCAGATCAGACCAGACCAGACCAGTCCAGATCAATCCAGTAAAGTCCAGGCCAGTCCAGACCAGCTCAGTCCAGACCAGACCAGACTAGATCATTCCAGTCCAGTCCAGACCAGACCAGACCAGTCCAGTCCAGTCCAGACCAGACCAGACTAGACTAGATCATTCCAGTCCAGAACAGACCAGACTTGATCAGTCCAGTGCAGTCCAGATCAGATCAGATCAGTCCAGACCAGTCCAGTCCAGACCAGACCAGACTAGATCATTCCAGTCCAGTCCAGACCAGACCAGACCAGACCAGTCCAGTCCAGTCCAGACCAGACCAGACCAGACCAGACTAAATCATTCCAGACCAGACAAGACCAGACCAGATCAGTCCAGACCAGACCAGTACAGTCCAGACTAGACCAGATCAGTCCAGACCAGTCCAGACCAGACCAGACCAGACCAGTCCAGACCAGACGAGACCAGACCAGATCACTCGAGTCCAGACTAGACCAGTCCAGTCCAGTCCAGACCAGACCAGACCAGACCAGTCCAGACCAGATCACTCGAGTCCAGACCAGACAAGACCAGTCCAGTCCAGACCAGACCAGACCAGATCAGTCCAGACCAGACCAGACCAGATCACTCGAGTCCAGACCAGACCAGACCAAATCAGTCCAGTCCAGATCCAGATCAGTCCAGTCCAGTCCAGACCAGACAAGATCATTCCAGTCCAGACCAGACTAGACCAGTCCAGTCGAGTCCAGAGCAGACCAGACCACATCAGTCCAGTCCAGTCCCAACCAGACCAGACCAGACTAGACCAGTCCAGTCCAGACCAGACTAGACCAGATCAGTCCAGACCAGACCAGATCACTCGAGTCCAGAGCAGACTAGACCAGACCAGACCAGACCAGATAACTTGAGTCTAGACCAGGCCATTCCAGACCAGACTAGACCAGATCAGTGCAGTCCAGTCAAGACCAAACCAGACCAGACCAGACCAGACCAGACCAGTTCAGTCCAGACCAGAACAGACCAGACCAGATCAGACTAGACCAGACCAGACTAGATCATTCCAGTCCAGACCAGACCAGACTTGATCAGTCCAGTCCAGTCCAGATCAGATCAGACCAGACTAGAGCATTCCAGTCCAGACCAGACCAGACTTGATCAGTCCACTCCAGTCCAGATCAGATCAGATCAGTCCAAACCAGTCCAGTCCAGACCAGACTAGACCAGATCAGTCCAGACCAGAACAGATCACTCGAGTCCAGACCAGACTAGACCAGTCCAGTCCAGTCCAGACCAGACCAGATAAGTCCAGTCCAGACTAGACCAGACCAGTCCAGACCAGACCAGATAAGTCCAGTCCAGACTAGACCAGACCAGTCCAGACCAGACGAGACCAGTCCAGTCCAGTCCAGTCCAGTCCAGTCAAAAGAAGACCAGATCCGCCCAGTCCAGTCAAGACCAAACCAGATCAGACTAGACCAGTCCAGTCCAGACCAGACTAGACCAGTTCAGTCCAGTCCAGACCAGTCCAGACCAGACCAGATCAGTCCAGGCCAGACCAGACCAGACCAGACCAGTTCAGTCCAGTCCAGACCAGTCCAGACCAGAGCAGACCAGACCAGATCAGACCAGACCAGTCCAGATCAATCCAGTAAAGTCCAGTCCAGTCCAGACCAGCTCAGTCCAGACCAGACCAGACTAGATCATTCCAGTCCAGTCCAGACCAGACCAGACCAGACCAGTCCAGTCCAGTCCAGACCAGACCAGACCAGACTAGACTAGATCATTCCAGTCCAGAACAGACCAGACTTGATCAGTCCAGTGCAGTCCAGATCAGATCAGATCAGTCCAGACCAGTCCAGTCCAGACCAGACTAGACCAGTCCAGTCCAGTCCAGACCAGACCAGACTAGATCATTCCAGTCCAGTCCAGACCAGACCAGACCAGTCCAGTCCAGTCCAGACCAGACCAGACCAGACTAAATCATTCCAGACCAGACAAGACCAGACCAGATCAGTCCAGACCAGACCAGTACAGTCCAGACTAGACCAGATCAGTCCAGACCAGTCCAGACCAGACCAGACCAGACCAGACCAGTCCAGACCAGACGAGACCAGACCAGATCACTCGAGTCCAGACTAGACCAGATCAGTCCAGACCAGTCCAGTGCAGACCAGACCAGACCAGACCAGTCCAGACCAGACGAGACCAGACCAGATCAGTCCAGACCACACCAGTACAGTCCAGACCAAAAAAAACCAGATCAGTCCAGAACAGACCAGATCACTCCAGTCCAGACCAGACCAGACCAGACCAGACCAGTCCAGACCAGACGAGACCAGACCAGATCAGTCCAGACCATACCATACCAGACCAGACCAAATCAGTCCAGTCCAGACCAGATCAGTCCAGTCCAGACCAGACCAGACCAGACCAGTCCAGACCAGACGAGACCAGAACAGTCCAGTCAGGTCCAGACCAGACAAGACCAGATCAGTCCAGTCCAGTCCAGTCCAGTCCAGTCCAGTCCAGTCCAGACCAGACTTGACCAGATCAGTCCAGACCAGACCAGATCTCTCGAGTCAAGACCAGACCAGACAAGACTTGATCAGTCCAGACCAGACCAGACCAGACCAGACCAGACCAGATCACTCGAGTCCAGATCAGACCAGACCAGTCCAGACCAGACTAGACCAGTCAAGTCCAGACCAAACCAGACAGGACCAGATCAGATCAGTCCAGACCAAACTAGACCAGATCCGCCCAGTCCAGTCAAGACCAAACCAGACCAGACCAGACCAGTCCAGTCGAGTCCAGAGCAGACTAGACCAGACCAGACCACATCAGCCGAGTCCAGTCCCAACCAGACCAAACCAGACTAGACCAGTCCAGTCCAGACCAGACTAGACCAGATCAGTCCAGACCAGACCAGATCACTCGAGTCCAGAGCAGACTAGACCAGTCCAGTCCAGTCCAGTCCAGACCAGACCAGACCAGCTCAGTCCAGACCAGAGCAGACAAGATCATTCCAGGCCAGTCCAGACCAGACCAGACCACTCGAGTCCAGACCAGATCAGATCAGTCCAGTCCAGACCAGACCAGACCAGACCAGTCCAGACCAGATCACTCGAGTCCAGACCAGACAAGACCAGTCCAGTCCAGACCAGACCAGACCAGATCAGTCCAGACCAGACCAGACCAGATCACTCGAGTCCAGACCAGACCAGACCAAATCAGTCCAGTCCAGATCCAGATCAGTCCAGTCCAGTCCAGACCAGACAAGATCATTCCAGTCCAGACCAGACTAGACCAGTCCAGTCGAGTCCAGAGCAGACCAGACCACATCAGTCCAGTCCAGTCCCAACCAGACCAGACCAGACTAGACCAGTCCAGTCCAGACCAGACTAGACCAGATCAGTCCAGACCAGACCAGATCACTCGAGTCCAGAGCAGACTAGACCAGACCAGACCAGACCAGATAACTTGAGTCTAGACCAGGCCATTCCAGACCAGACTAGACCAGATCAGTGCAGTCCAGTCAAGACCAAACCAGACCAGACCAGACCAGACCAGACCAGTTCAGTCCAGACCAGAACAGACCAGACCAGATCAGACTAGACCAGACCAGACTAGATCATTCCAGTCCAGACCAGACCAGACTTGATCAGTCCAGTCCAGTCCAGATCAGATCAGACCAGACTAGAGCATTCCAGTCCAGACCAGACCAGACTTGATCAGTCCACTCCAGTCCAGATCAGATCAGATCAGTCCAAACCAGTCCAGTCCAGACCAGACTAGACCAGATCAGTCCAGACCAGAACAGATCACTCGAGTCCAGACCAGACTAGACCAGTCCAGTCCAGTCCAGACCAGACCAGATAAGTCCAGTCCAGACTAGACCAGACCAGTCCAGACCAGACCAGATAAGTCCAGTCCAGACTAGACCAGACCAGTCCAGACCAGACGAGACCAGTCCAGTCCAGTCCAGTCAAAAGAAGACCAGATCCGCCCAGTCCAGTCAAGACCAAACCAGATCAGACTAGACCAGTCCAGTCCAGACCAGACTAGACCAGTTCAGTCCAGTCCAGACCAGTCCAGACCAGACCAGATCAGTCCAGGCCAGACCAGACCAGACCAGACCAGTTCAGTCCAGTCCAGACCAGTCCAGACCAGAGCAGACCAGACCAGATCAGACCATACCAGTCCAGATCAATCCAGACCAGACCAGACCAGACTAGACTAGATCATTCCAGTCCAGAACAGACCAGACTTGATCAGTCCAGTGCAGTCCAGATCAGATCAGATCAGTCCAGACCAGTCCAGTCCAGACCAGACTAGACCAGTCCAGTCCAGTCCAGACCAGACCAGACTAGATCATTCCAGTCCAGTCCAGACCAGACCAGACCAGTCCAGTCCAGTCCAGACCAGACCAGACCAGACTAAATCATTCCAGACCAGACAAGACCAGACCAGATCAGTCCAGACCAGACCAGTACAGTCCAGACTAGACCAGATCAGTCCAGACCAGTCCAGACCAGACCAGACCAGACCAGACCAGTCCAGACCAGACGAGACCAGACCAGATCACTCGAGTCCAGACTAGACCAGATCAGTCCAGACCAGTCCAGTCCAGACCAGACCAGACCAGACCAGTCCAGACCAGACGAGACCAGACCAGATCAGTCCAGACCACACCAGTACAGTCCAGACCAAAAAAAACCAGATCAGTCCAGAACAGACCAGATCACTCCAGTCCAGACCAGACCAGACCAGACCAGACCAGTCCAGACCAGACGAGACCAGACCAGATCAGTCCAGACCATACCATACCAGACCAGACCAAATCAGTCCAGTCCAGACCAGATCAGTCCAGTCCAGACCAGACCAGACCAGACCAGTCCAGACCAGACGAGACCAGAACAGTCCAGTCAGGTCCAGACCAGACAAGACCAGATCAGTCCAGTCCAGTCCAGTCCAGTCCAGTCCAGTCCAGACCAGACTTGACCAGATCAGTCCAGACCAGACCAGATCTCTCGAGTCAAGACCAGACCAGACAAGACTTGATCAGTCCAGACCAGACCAGACCAGACCAGACCAGATCACTCGAGTCCAGATCAGACCAGACCAGTCCAGACCAGACTAGACCAGTCAAGTCCAGACCAGACGACACAAGATCAGTCCAGACCAGACCAGTCCAGTCCAGTCCAGTCCAGACCAGACCAGACCAGACCAGACCAGATCAGTCCAGTCCAGACCAGACCAGACCAGATCAGTCCAGTCCAGTCCAGACTAGACCAGATCATTCCAGTCCAGACCAGACTTGACCAGTCCAGTCCAGACCAAACCAGACAGGACCAGATCAGATCAGTCCAGACCAAACTAGACCAGATCCGCCCAGTCCAGTCAAGACCAAACCAGACCAGACCAGACCAGTCCAGTCGAGTCCAGAGCAGACTAGACCAGACCAGACCACATCAGCCGAGTCCAGTCCCAACCAGACCAAACCAGACTAGACCAGTCCAGTCCAGACCAGACTAGACCAGATCAGTCCAGACCAGACCAGATCACTCGAGTCCAGAGCAGACTAGACCAGTCCAGTCCAGTCCAGTCCAGACCAGACGAGACCAGCTCAGTCCAGACCAGAGCAGACAAGATCATTCCAGGCCAGTCCAGACCAGACCAGATCACTCGAGTCCAGACCAGATCAGATCAGTCCAGTCCAGACCAGACTAGACCAGATCAGTCCAGACCAGTCCAGTCCAGATCAGATCAGATCACTCGAGTCCAGACCAGACCAGTCCAGTCCAGTCCAGACCAGACCAGACTAGACCAGTAAAGTCCAGACCAGACCAGATCAGTCCAGTCCAGTCCAGTCCAGTCCAGACCAGACCAGACCAGTCCAGACCAGACCATACCAGACGAGACCAGACCAGACCAGATCAGTCCAGACCAGACCAGTACCGTCCAGACCAGTTCAGTCCAGTCCAGACCAAACCAGATCAGTCCAGACCAGACCAGACCAGTCCAGTCCAGTTCAGACTAGACCAGTTCAGTCCAGTCCAGACCAGACCAGACCAGACCAGACCAGATCAGTCCAGACCAGACCAGACCAGATCAGTCCAGTCCAGACCAGACTAGACCAGTTCAGTCCAGTCCAGACCAGACCAGATCAGTCCAGACCAGACCAGACCAGACCAGATCAGTCCAGATCCAGACCAGATCACACGAGTCCAGACCAGACCAGACCAGTCCAGATCAGACCAGACAAGACCAGATAACTTGAGTCCAGACCAGACCAGTCCAGACCAGACTAGACTAGATCAGTCCAGTCCAGTCAAGTCCAAACCAGACCAGACCAGTCCAGTCCAGACCAGACTAGACCAGTTCAGTCCAGTCCAGACCAGACCAGATCAGTCCAGACCAGACCAGACCAGATCAGTCCAGATCCAGACGAGATCACTCGAGTCCAGACCAGACCAGACCAGTCCAGTCCAGTCCAGACCAGTCCAGACCAGACCAGACTTGTTCAGTCCAGTCCAGTCCAGATCAGATCAGATCAGTCCAGACCAGTCCAGTCCAGTCCAGACCAGACTAGACCAGATCAGTCCAAACCGGACCAGATCACTCGAGTCCAGACCAGACCAGTCCAGACCAGACCAGATCAGTCCAGACCAGACCAGTACAGTCCAGACCAGACTAGACCAGTAAAGTCCAGACCAGACCAGACCAGATCACTCGAGTCAAGACCAGACCAGACCAGGCCAGACCAAATCAGTCCAGGCCAGACCAGATCAGTCCAGTCCAGACCAGACCATTCCAGATCAGTCCAGTCAAGACCAAACCAGACCAGACCAGACCAGACCAGTCAAGTCCAGACCAGACAGGACCAGTTCAGTCCAGTCCAGACCAGTCCAGACCAGACAAAATCAGTCCAGGCCAGACCAGACCAGATAACTTGAGTCCAGACCAGTCCAGACCAGAGCAGACAAGACCAGATCAGACCAGACCAGTCCAGATCAATCCAGTCCAGTCCAGTCCAGTCCAGACCAGCTCAGTCCAGACCAGAGCAGACTAGATCATTCCAGTCCAGTCCAGACCAGACCAGATCACTCGAGTCAAGACCAGATCAGATCAGTCCAGTCCAGACCAGACTAGACCAGATCAGTCCAGACCAGTCCAGTCCAGATCAGATCAGATCAGATCACTCGAGTCCAGACCAGGCCAGTCCAGTCCAGTCCAGACCAGACCAGACCAGACCAGTCCAGACCAGACCAGACCAGACCAGTCCAGACCAGACCAGATCAGTCCAGACCAGACCAGTACCGTCGAGACCAGTTCAGTCCAGTCCAGACCAAACCAGATCAGTCCAGACCAGACCAGACCAGACAAGACCAGATAACTTGAGTCCAGACCAGACCAGACCAGACTAGACCAGTTCAGTCCAGTCCAGACCAGACCAGACCAGACCAGACCAAATCAGTCCAGTCCAGACCAGACCAGATCAGTCCAGACATGATCAGTCCAGTCCAGTCCAGACCAGACCAGACCAGACCAGACCATTCCAGTCCAGACCAGACTAGACCAGTTCTGTCCGGTCCAGTCCAGACATGATCAGTCCAGTCCAGTCCAGACCAGACCAGACCAGACCAGACCATTCCAGTCCAGACCAGACTAGACCAGTTCTGTCCGGTCCAGACCAGACCAGATCAGTCCAGTCCAGACCAGACTAGACCAGATCAGTCCAGACCAGTCCAGTCCAGATCAGATCAGATCAGATCACTCGAGTCCAGACCAGGCCAGTCCAGTCCAGTCCAGACCAGACCAGACCAGACCAGTCCAGACCAGACCAGACCAGACCAGTCCAGACCAGACCAGATCAGTCCAGACCAGACCAGTACCGTCGAGACCAGTTCAGTCCAGTCCAGACCAAACCAGATCAGTCCAGACCAGACCAGACCAGACAAGACCAGATAACTTGAGTCCAGACCAGACCAGACCAGACTAGACCAGTTCAGTCCAGTCCAGACCAGACCAGACCAGACCAGACCAAATCAGTCCAGTCCAGACCAGACCAGATCAGTCCAGACATGATCAGTCCAGTCCAGTCCAGACCAGACCAGACCAGACCAGACCATTCCAGTCCAGACCAGACTAGACCAGTTCTGTCCGGTCCAGACCAGACCAGATCAGTCCAGACCAGACCAGACCAGACCAGATCAGTCCAGATCCAGACCAGATCACTCGAGTCCAGACCAGACCAGACCAATCCAGACCAGACCAGACCAGACAAGACCAGATAACTTGAGTCCAGACCAGACCAGTCCAGACCAGACTAGACTAGATCAGTCCAGTCCAGTCAAGACCAAACCAGACCAGACCAGTCCAGTCCAGACCAGACTAGACCAGTTCAGTCCAGTCCAGACCAGACCAGATCAGTCCAGACCAGACCAGACCAGATCAGTCCAGACCCAGACGAGATCACTCGAGTCCAGACCAGACCAGACCAGTCCAGTCCAGTCCAGACCAGTTCAGACCAGACTTGTTCAGTCCAGTCCAGTCCAGATCAGATCAGATCAGATCAGATCAGATCAGTCCAGACCAGTCCAGTCCAGTCCAGACCAGACTAGACCAGATCAGTCCAGACCGGACCAGATCACTCGAGTCCAGACCAAACCAGTCCAGACCAGACCAGATCAGTCCAGACCAGACCAGTACAGTCCAGACCAGACTAGACCAGATCAGTCCAGTCCAGTCCAGTCCAGTCCAGTCCAGACCAGACTAGAACAGTAAAGTCCAGACCAGACCAGACCAGATCACCCGAGTCAAGACCAGACCAGACCAGACCAGACCAAATCAGTCCAGGCCAGACCAGATCAGTCCAGTCCAGACCAGACCATTCCAGATCAGTCCAGTCAAGACCAAACCAGACCAGACCAGACCAGTCAAGTCCAGACCAGACAGGACCAGTTCAGTCCAGTCCAGACCAGTCCAGACCAGACAAAATCAGTCCAGGCCAGACCAGACCAGATAACTTGAGTCCAGACCAGTCCAGACCAGAGCAAACCAGACCAGATCAGACAAGACCAGTCCAGATCAATCCAGTCCAGTCCAGTCCAGTCCAGACCAGCTCAGTCCAGACCAGAGCAGACTAGATCATTCCAGTCCAGTCCAGACCAGACCAGATCACTCTAGTCCAGACCAGATCAGATCAGTCCAGTCCAGACCAGACTAGACCAGATCAGTCCAGACCAGTCCAGTCCAGATCAGATCAGATCACTCGAGTCCAGACCAGACCAGTCCAGTCCAGTCCAGACCAGACCAGACCAGACCAGTCCAGACCAGTTCAGTCCAGACCAGAACAGACCAGACCAGATCAGACTAGACCAGACCAGACTAGATCATTCCAGTCCAGACCAGACCAGACTTGATCAGTCCAGTCCAGTCCAGATCAGATCAGACCAGACTAGAGCATTCCAGTCCAGACCAGACCAGACTTGATCAGTCCACTACAGTCCAGATCAGATCAGATCAGTCCAAACCAGTCCAGACCAGACCAGACTAGACCAGATCAGTCCAGACCAGAACAGATCACTCGAGTCCAGACCAGACTAGACCAGTCCAGTCCAGTCCAGACCAGACCAGATAAGTCCAGTCCAGACTAGACCAGACCAGTCCAGACCAGACCAGATAAGTCCAGTCCAGACTAGACCAGACCAGTCCAGACCAGACGAGACCAGTCCAGTCCAGTCCAGTCCAGTCCAGTCCAAACAAGACCAGATCCGCCCAGTCCAGTCAAGACCAAACCAGATCAGACTAGACCAGTCCAGTCCAGACCAGACTAGACCAGTTCAGTCCAGTCCAGACCAGTCCAGACCAGACCAGATCAGTCCAGGCCAGACCAGACCAGACCAGACCAGTTCAGTCCAGTCCAGACCAGTCCAGACCAGAGCAGACCAGACCAGATCAGACCAGACCAGTCCAGATCAATCCAGTAAAGTCCAGTCCAGTCCAGACCAGCTCAGTCCAGACCAGACCAGACTAGATCATTCCAGTCCAGTCCAGACCAGACCAGACTAGACTAGATCGTTCCAGTCCAGAACAGACCAGACTTGATCAGTCCAGTGCAGTCCAGATCAGATCAGATCAGTCCAGACCAGTCCAGTCCAGACCAGACTAGACCAGTCCAGTCCAGTCCAGACCAGACCAGACTAGATCATTCCAGTCCAGTCCAGACCAGACCAGACCAGTCCAGTCCAGTCCAGACCAGACCAGACCAGACTAAATCATTCCAGACCAGACAAGACCAGACCAGATCAGTCCAGACCAGACCAGTACAGTCCAGACTAGACCAGATCAGTCCAGACCAGTCCAGACCAGACCAGAACAGACCAGACCAGTCCAGACCAGACGAGACCAGACCAGATCACTCGAGTCCAGACTAGACCAGTCCAGTCCAGTCCAGTCCAGACCAGACCAGACCAGACCAGACCAGTCCAGACCAGACGAGACCAGACCAGATCAGTCCAGACCACACCAGTACAGTCCAGACCAAAAAAAACCAGATCAGTCCAGACCAGACCAGATCACTCAAGTCCAGACCAGACCAGACCAGACCAGACCAGTCCAGACCAGACGAGACCAGACCAGATCAGTCCAGACCATACCATACCAGACCAGACCAAATCAGTCCAGTCCAGACCAGATCAGTCCAGTCCAGACCAGACCAGACCAGACCAGACCAGTCCAGACCAGACGAGACCAGACGAGACCAGAACAGTCCAGTCAGGTCCAGACCAGACAAGACCAGATCAGTCCAGTCCAGTCCAGTCCAGTCCAGTCCAGTCCAGACCAGACTTGACCAGATCAGTCCAGACCAGACCAGATCTCTCGAGTCAAGACCAGACCAGACAAGACTTGATCAGTCCAGACCAGACCAGACCAGACCAGACCAGACCACTCGAGTCCAGATCAGACCAGACCAGTCCAGACCAGACTAGACCAGTCAAGTCCAGACCAGACGACACAAGATCAGTCCAGACCAGACCAGTCCAGTCCAGTCCAGTCCAGTCCAGACCAGACCAGACCAGACCAGATCAGTCCAGTCCAGTCCAGACCAGACCAGACCAGACCAGATCAGATCAGTCCAGTCCAGTCCAGACCAGACTAGACCAGATCAGTCCAGACCAGTCCAGTCCAGATCAGATCAGATCACTCGAGTCCAGACCAGACCAGACCAGACCAGTCCAGACCAGTTCAGTCCAGACCAGAACAGACCAGACCAGATCAGACTAGACCAGACCAGACTAGATCATTCCAGTCCAGACCAGACCAGACTTGATCAGTCCAGTCCAGTCCAGATCAGATCAGACCAGACTAGAGCATTCCAGTCCAGACCAGACCAGACTTGATCAGTCCACTACAGTCCAGATCAGATCAGATCAGTCCAAACCAGTCCAGACCAGACCAGACTAGACCAGATCAGTCCAGACCAGAACAGATCACTCGAGTCCAGACCAGACTAGACCAGTCCAGTCCAGTCCAGACCAGACCAGATAAGTCCAGTCCAGACTAGACCAGACCAGTCCAGACCAGACCAGATAAGTCCAGTCCAGACTAGACCAGACCAGTCCAGACCAGACGAGACCAGTCCAGTCCAGTCCAGTCCAGTCCAGTCCAAACAAGACCAGATCCGCCCAGTCCAGTCAAGACCAAACCAGATCAGACTAGACCAGTCCAGTCCAGACCAGACTAGACCAGTTCAGTCCAGTCCAGACCAGTCCAGACCAGACCAGATCAGTCCAGGCCAGACCAGACCAGACCAGACCAGTTCAGTCCAGTCCAGACCAGTCCAGACCAGAGCAGACCAGACCAGATCAGACCAGACCAGTCCAGATCAATCCAGTAAAGTCCAGTCCAGTCCAGACCATTCCAGTCCAGACCAGACTAGACCAGTTCTGTCCGGTCCAGACCAGACCAGATCAGTCCAGACCAGACCAGACCAGACCAGATCAGTCCAGATCCAGACCAGATCACTCGAGTCCAGACCAGACCAGACCAGTCCAGACCAGACCAGACAAGACCAGATAACTTGAGTCCAGACCAGACCAGTCCAGACCAGACTAGACTAGATCAGTCCAGTCCAGTCAAGACCAAACCAGACCAGACCAGTCCAGTCCAGACCAGACTAGACCAGTTCAGTCCAGTCCAGACCAGACCAGATCAGTCCAGACCAGACCAGACCAGATCAGTCCAGATCCAGACGAGATCACTCGAGTCCAGACCAGACCAGACCAGTCCAGTCCAGTCCAGACCAGTCCAGACCAGACTTGTTCAGTCCAGTCCAGTCCAGATCAGATCAGATCAGATCAGATCAGATCAGATCAGAACAGATCAGATCAGATCAGATCAGATCAGATCAGATCAGTCCAGACCAGTCCAGTCCAGTCCAGTCCAGTCCAGACCAGACTAGACCAGATCAGTCCAGACCGGACCAGATCACTCGAGTCCAGACCAAACCAGTCCAGACCAGACCAGATCAGTCCAGACCAGACCAGTACAGTCCAGACCAGACCAGACCAGATCAGTCCAGTCCAGTCCAGTCCAGTCCAGTCCAGACCAGACTAGAACAGTAAAGTCCAGACCAGACCAGACCAGATCACCCGAGTCAAGACCAGACCAGACCAGGCCAGACCAAATCAGTCCAGGCCAGACCAGATCAGTCCAGTCCAGACCAGACCATTCCAGATCAGTCCAGTCAAGACCAAACCAGACCAGACCAGACCAGTCAAGTCCAGACCAGACAGGACCAGTTCAGTCCAGTCCAGACCAGTCCAGACCAGACAAAATCAGTCCAGGCCAGACCAGACCAGATAACTTGAGTCCAGACCAGTCCAGACCAGAGCAGACCAGACCAGATCAGACAAGACCAGTCCAGATCAATCCAGTCCAGTCCAGTCCAGTCCAGACCAGCTCAGTCCAGACCAGAGCAGACTAGATCATTCCAGTCCAGTCCAGACCAGACCAGATCACTCTAGTCCAGACCAGATCAGATCAGTCCAGTCCAGACCAGACTAGACCAGATCAGTCCAGACCAGTCCAGTCCAGATCAGATCAGATCACTCGAGTCCAGACCAGACCAGTCCAGTCCAGTCCAGACCAGACCAGACCAGACCAGTCCAGACCAGACCAGACCAGATCAGTCCAGACCAGACCAGTACCGTCCAGACCAGTTCAGTCCAGTCCAGACCAAACCAGATCAGTCCAGACCAGACCAGACCAGACTAGAGCAGTTCAGTCCAGTCAAGACCAGACCAGACCAGACCAAATCAGTCCAGTCCAGACCAGACCAGATCAGTCCAGACTTGATCAGTCCAGTCCAGTCCAGACCAGACCAGACCAGACCATTCCAGTCCAGACCAGACTAGACCAGTTCTGTCCAGTCCAGACCAGACCAGATCAGTCCAGACCAGACCAGACCAGATCAGTCCAGATCCAGACCAGATCACTCTAGTCCAGACCAGACCAGACCAGTCCAGACCAGACTTGATCAGTCCAGTCCAGTCCAGATCAGATCAGATCAGATCAGATCAGATCAGTCCAGACCAGACCAGTCCAGACCAGACCAGACCAGATCAGTCCAGTCCAGTCCAGACCAGACCAGACCAGACTAGATCAGTCCAGTCCAGTCCAGACCAAACCAGACCAGACCAGATCACTCGAGTCCAGACCAGACCAGACCAGACCAGACCAGTCCAGACCAGACGAGACCAGACCAGATCAGTCCAGACCACACCAGTACAGTCCAGACCAAAAAAAACCAGATCAGTCCAGACCAGACCAGATCACTCAAGTCCAGACCAGACCAGACCAGACCAGTCCAGACCAGACGAGACCAGACCAGATCAGTCCAGACCATACCATACCAGACCAGACCAAATCAGTCCAGTCCAGACCAGATCAGTCCAGTCCAGACCAGACCAGACCAGACCAGTCCAGACCAGACGAGACCAGACGAGACCAGAACAGTCCAGTCAGGTCCAGACCAGACAAGACCAGATCAGTCCAGTCCAGTCCAGTCCAGTCCAGTCCAGTCCAGTCCAGACCAGACTTGACCAGATCAGTCCAGACCAGACCAGATCTCTCGAGTCAAGACCAGACCAGACAAGACTTGATCAGTCCAGACCAGACCAGACCAGACCAGACCAGACCAGACCACTCGAGTCCAGATCAGACCAGACCAGTCCAGACCAGACTAGACCAGTCAAGTCCAGACCAGACGACACAAGATCAGTCCAGACCAGACCAGTCCAGTCCAGTCCAGTCCAGTCCAGTCCAGACCAGACCAGACCAGACCAGATCAGTCCAGTCCAGTCCAGACCAGACCAGACCAGACCAGACCAGATCAGTCCAGTCCAGTCCAGACCAGAGCAGATCATTCCAGTCCAGACCAGACTTGACCAGTCCAGTCCAGACCAAACCAGACTAGACCAGATCCGCCCAGTCCAGTCAAGACCAAACCAGACCAGACCAGACCAGTCCAGTCGAGTCCAGAGCAGACTAGACCAGACCAGACCACATCAGCCGAGTCCAGTCCCAACCAGACCAAACCAGACTAGACCAGTCCAGTCCAGACCAGACTAGACCAGATCAGTCCAGACCAGACCAGATCACTCGAGTCCAGAGCAGACTAGACCAGTCCAGTCCAGTCCAGTCCAGACCAGACCAGACCAGCTCAGTCCAGACCAGAGCAGACAAGATCATTCCAGGCCAGTCCAGACCAGACCAGATCACTCGAGTCCAGACCAGATCAGATCAGTCCAGTCCAGACCAGACTAGACCAGATCAGTCCAGACCAGTCCAGTCCAGATCAGATCAGATCACTCGAGTCCAGACCAGACCAGTCCAGTCCAGTCCAGACCAGACCAGACTAGACCAGTAAAGTCCAGACCAGACCAGATCAGTCCAGTCCAGTCCAGTCCAGTCCAGACCAGACCAGACCAGTCCAGACCAGACCATACCAGACGAGACCAGACCAGACCAGATCAGTCCAGACCAGACCAGTACCGTCCAGACCAGTTCAGTCCAGTCCAGACCAAACCAGATCAGTCCAGACCAGACCAGACCAGTCCAGTCCAGACCAGACTAGACCAGTTCAGTCCAGTCCAGACCAGACCAGACCAGACCAGACCAGATCAGTCCAGACCAGACCAGACCAGATCAGTCCAGTCCAGACCAGACTAGACCAGTTCAGTCCAGTCCAGACCAGACCAGATCAGTCCAGACCAGACCAGACCAGACCAGATCAGTCCAGATCCAGACCAGATCACTCGAGTCCAGACCAGACCAGACCAGTCCAGATCAGACCAGACAAGACCAGATAACTTGAGTCCAGACCAGACCAAATCAGTCCAGGCCAGACCAGATCAGTCCAGTCCAGACCAGACCATTCCAGATCAGTCCAGTCAAGACCAAACCAGACCAGACCAGACCAGACCAGTCAAGTCCAGACCAGACAGGACCAGTTCAGTCCAGTCCAGACCAGTCCAGACCAGACAAAATCAGTCCAGGCCAGACCAGACCAGATAACTTGAGTCCAGACCAGTCCAGACCAGAGCAGACCAGACCAGATCAGACCAGACCAGTCCAGATCAATCCAGTCCAGTCCAGTCCAGTCCAGACCAGCTCAGTCCAGACCAGAGCAGACTAGATCATTCCAGTCCAGTCCAGACCAGACCAGATCACTCGAGTCCAGACCAGATCAGATCAGTCCAGTCCAGACCAGACTAGACCAGATCAGTCCAGACCAGTCCAGTCCAGATCAGATCAGATCAGATCAGATCACTCGAGTCCAGACCAGGCCAGTCCAGTCCAGTCCAGACCAGACCAGACCAGACCAGACCAGTCCAGACCAGACCAGACCAGACCAGACCAGACCAGATTAGTCCAGACCAGACCAGTACAGTCCAGACCAGTTCAGTCCAGTCCAGACCAAACCAGATCAGTCCAGACCAGACCAGACCAGACAAGACCAGATAACTTGAGTCCAGACCAGACCAGACCAGACTAGACCAGTTCAGTCCAGTCCAGACCAGACCAGACCAGACCAAATCAGTCCAGTCCAGACCAGACCAGATCAGTCCAGACTTGATCAGTCCAGTCCAGTCCAGACCAGACCAGACCAGACCATTCCAGTCCAGACCAGACTAGACCAGTTCTGTCCGGTCCAGACCAGACCAGATCAGTCCAGACCAGACCAGACCAGACCAGATCAGTCCAGATCCAGACCAGATCACTCGAGTCCAGACCAGACCAGACCAGACCAGTCCAGACCAGACCAGACAAGACCAGATAACTTGAGTCCAGACCAGACCAGTCCAGACCAGACTAGACTAGATCAGTCCAGTCCAGTCAAGACCAAACCAGACCAGACCAGTCCAGTCCAGACCAGACTAGACCAGTTCAGTCCAGTCCAGACCAGACCAGATCAGTCCAGACCAGACCAGACCAGATCAGTCCAGATCCAGACGAGATCACTCGAGTCCAGACCAGACCAGACCAGTCCAGTCCAGACCAGTCCAGACCAGACTTGTTCAGTCCAGTCCAGTCCAGATCAGATCAGATCAGATCAGATCAGATCAGATCAGATCAGATCAGAACAGATCAGATCAGATCAGATCAGATCAGATCAGATCAATTCAGATCAGTCCAGACCAGTCCAGTCCAGTCCAGTCCAGACCAGACTAGACCAGATCAGTCCAGACCGGACCAGATCACTCGAGTCCAGACCAAACCAGTCCAGACCAGACCAGATCAGTCCAGACCAGACCAGTACAGTCCAGACCAGACCAGACCAGATCAGTCCAGTCCAGTCCAGTCCAGTCCAGACCAGACTAGAACAGTAAAGTCCAGACCAGACCAGACCAGATCACCCGAGTCAAGACCAGACCAGACCAGGCCAGACCAAATCAGTCCAGGCCAGACCAGATCAGTCCAGTCCAGACCAGACCATTCCAGATCAGTCCAGTCAAGACCAAACCAGACCAGACCAGACCAGTCAAGTCCAGACCAGACAGGACCAGTTCAGTCCAGTCCAGACCAGTCCAGACCAGACAAAATCAGTCCAGGCCAGACCAGACCAGATAACTTGAGTCCAGACCAGTCCAGACCAGAGCAGACCAGACCAGATCAGACAAGACCAGTCCAGATCAATCCAGTCCAGTCCAGTCCAGTCCAGACCAGTTCAGTCCAGTCCAGACCAAACCAGATCAGTCCAGACCAGACCAGACCAGACTAGAGCAGTTCAGTCCAGTCAAGACCAGACCAGACCAGACCAAATCAGTCCAGTCCAGACCAGACCAGATCAGTCCAGACTTGATCAGTCCAGTCCAGTCCAGACCAGACCAGACCAGACCATTCCAGTCCAGACCAGACTAGACCAGTTCTGTCCAGTCCAGACCAGACCAGATCAGTCCAGACCAGACCAGACCAGATCAGTCCAGATCCAGACCAGATCACTCTAGTCCAGACCAGACCAGACCAGTCCAGACCAGACTTGATCAGTCCAGTCCAGTCCAGATCAGATCAGATCAGATCAGTCCAGACCAGACCAGTCCAGACCAGACCAGACCAGATCAGTCCAGTCCAGTCCAGACCAGACCAGACCAGACTAGATCAGTCCAGTCCAGTCCAGACCAAACCAGACCAGACCAGATCACTCGAGTCCAGACCAGATCAGATCAGTCCAGTCCAGTCCACACCAGACTAGACCAGTCTAGTCCAGTCCAGACCAGACCAGACCAGACTAGATCATTCCAGTCCAGACCAGACCAGACTTGATCAGTCCAGTGCAGTCCAGATCAGATCAGATCAGTCCAGACCAGTCCAGTCCAGTCCAGACCAGACTAGACCAGATCAGTCCAGACCAGACCAGATCACTCGAGTCCAGACCAGACTAGACCAGTCCAGTCCAGTCCAGACCAGACCAGACCAGACCAGACCAGACCAGTCCAGACCAGACGAGACCAGACCAGTACAGTCCAGACCAGACTAGACCAGATCAGTCCAGACCAGACCAGATCACTCCAGTCCAGACCAGACCAGACCAGACCAGACCAGACCAGACCAGTCCAGACCAGACGAGACCAGACCAGATCAGTCCAGACCAGACCAGACCAGACCAGTCCAGACCAGACTAGATTATTCCAGTCCAGTCCAGACTAGAACAGACCAGATCACTCGAGTCCAGCCCAGACCAGACCAGACCAAATCAGTCCAGTCCAGACCAGATCAGTCCAGACGAGACCAGATCAGTCCAGTCCAGTCAAGACCAAACCAGACCAGACCAGATCACTCGAGTCCAGACCAGATCAAATCAGTCCAGTCCACACCAGACTAGACCAGTCCAGTCCAGTCCAGACCAGACCAGACCAGACTAGATCATTCCAGTCCAGACCAGACCAGACTTGATCAGTCCAGTGCAGTCCAGATCAGATCAGATCAGTCCAGACCAGTCCAGTCCAGTCCAGACCAGACTAGACCAGATCAGTCCAGACCAGACCAGACCAAACCAGACCAGACCAGTCCAGTCCAGTCCAGACCAGACCAAACCAGACCAGACCAGTCCAGACCAGACGAGACCAGACCAGTACAGTCCAGACCAGACTAGACCAGGTCAGTCCAGACCAGACCAGATCACTCCAGTCCAGACCAGACCAGACCAGATCAGTCCAGACCAGACGAGACCAGACCAGATCAGTCCAGACCAGACCAGACCAGTCCAGACCAGACTAGATTATTCCAGTCCAGTCCAGACTAGAACAGACCAGATCACTCGAGTCCAGACCAGACCAGACCAAATCAGTCCCGTCCAGTCAAGTCCAAACCAGACCAGACCAGATCACTCCAGTCCAGACCAGACCAGACCAGACCAGACCAGACCAGTCCAGACCAGACGAGACCAGACCAGATCAGTCCAGACCAGACCAGACCAGACCAGTCCAGACCAGACTAGATTATTCCAGTCCAGTCCAGACTAGAACAGACCAGATCACTCGAGTCCAGACCAGACCAGACCAGACCAAATCAGTCCAGTCCAGACCAGATCAGTCCAGACGAGACCAGATCAGTCCAGTCCAGTCAAGACCAAACCAGACCAGACCAGATCACTCGAGTCCAGACCAGATCAAATCAGTCCAGTCCACACCAGACTAGACCAGTCCAGTCCAGTCCAGACCAGACCAGACCAGACTAGATCATTCCAGTCCAGACCAGACCAGACTTGATCAGTCCAGTGCAGTCCAGATCAGATCAGATCAGTCCAGACCAGTCCAGTCCAGTCCAGACCAGACTAGACCAGATCAGTCCAGACCAGACCAGACCAAACCAGACCAGACCAGTCCAGTCCAGTCCAGACCAGACCAAACCAGACCAGACCAGTCCAGACCAGACGAGACCAGACCAGTACAGTCCAGACCAGACTAGACCAGGTCAGTCCAGACCAGACCAGATCACTCCAGTCCAGACCAGACCAGACCAGATCAGTCCAGACCAGACGAGACCAGACCAGATCAGTCCAGACCAGACCAGACCAGTCCAGACCAGACTAGATTATTCCAGTCCAGTCCAGACTAGAACAGACCAGATCACTCGAGTCCAGACCAGACCAGACCAGACCAAATCAGTCCTGTCCAGTCAAGTCCAAACCAGACCAGACCAGATCACTCGAGTCCAGACCAGATCAGATCAGTCTAGTCCAGTCCACACCAGACTAGACCAGTTCAGTCCAGTCCAGATCAGTCCAGACCAGACCAGACCAGTCCAGACCAGACTAGACCAGTCAAGTTCAGACCAGACGAGACAAGATCAGTCCAGACCAGACCAGTCCAGTCCAGTCCAGTCCAGTCCAGTCCAGACCAGACCAGACCAGATCAGTCCAGTCCAGTCATGTACAGACCAGACCAGATCACTCGAGTCCAGACCAGACCAGTCCAGACCAGACCAGATCAGTCCAGTCCAGTCCAATCCAGACCAGACCAGATCATTCCAGTCCAGACCAGACTTGACCAGTCCAGTCCAGACCAAACCAGACAGGACCAGATCAGATCAGTCCAGACCAGACTAGACCAGATCCGCCCAGTCCAGTCAAGACCAAACCAGACCAGACCAGACCAGTCCAGTCGAGTCCAGAGCAGACCAGACCAGACCAGACCACATCAGTCCAGTCCAGTCACAACCAGACCAGACCAGACTAGACCAGTCCAGTCCAGACCAGACTAGACCAGATCAGTCCAGACCAGACCAGAACACTGGAGTCCAGAGCAGACTAGACCAGTCCAGTCCAGTCCAGACCAGACCAGACCAGACTAGACCAGATCAGTCCAGACCAGAAAAGACCAGACTAGACCAGTAAAGTCCAGACCAGACCAGACCAGACCAGATCACTCGAGTCCAGACCAGATCAGTCAGGGCCAGTCCAGACCAGACCAGACCAGTCCAGACCAGACCAGACGAGACCAGACCAGACCAGACCAGATCAGTCCAGACCAGACCAGTACCGTCCAGACCAGTTCAGTCCAGTCCATACCAAACCAGATCAGTCCAGACCAGACCAGACTAGTCCATACCAGACCAGACCAGTCCAGTACAGACCAGACTAGACCAGTTCAGTCCAGTCCAGACCAGACCAGATCAGTCCAGACCAGACCAGACCAGACCAGATCAGTCCAGTCCAGACCAGATTAGACCAGTTCAGTCCAGTCCAGACCAGACCAGATCAGTCCAGACCAGACCAGACCAGACCAGATCAGTCCAGATCCAGACCAGATCACTCGAGTCCAGACCAGACCAGACCAGTCCAGACCAGACTTGATCAGTCCAGTCCAGTCCAGATCAGATCAGATCAGTCCAGGCCAGACAAGTCCAGTCCAGACCAGACCAGACCAGACTTGATCAGTCCAGTCCAGTCCAGATCAGATCAGATCAGATCAGATCAGATCAGATCAGATCAGATCAGATCAGATCAGATCAGATCAGATCAGATCAGATCAGATCAGATCAGTCCAGACCAGTCCAGTCCAGTCCAGACCAGACTAGACTAGACTAGACTAGACTAGACCAGACCAGACCAGACCAGTCCAGTCCAGTCCAGACAAGACCAGACCAGACCAGTCCAGACCAGACCAGACCAGACCAGACCAGACCAGACCAGTCCAGACCAGACCAGTACCGTCCAGACCAGTTCAGTCCAGTCCAGACCAAACCAGATCAGTCCAGACCAGACCAGACCAGACTAGAGCAGTTCAGTCCAGTCAAGACCAGACCAGACCAGACCAAATCAGTCCAGTCCAGACCAGACCAGATCAGTCCAGACTTGATCAGTCCAGTCCAGTCCAGACCAGACCAGACCAGACCAGACCAGTCCAGACCAGACTAGACCAGTTCTGTCCAGTCCAGACCAGACCAGATCAGTCCAGACCAGACCAGACCAGACCAGACCAGATCAGTCCAGATCCAGACCAGATCACTCTAGTCCAGACCAGACCAGACCAGTCCAGACCAGACTTGATCAGTCCAGTCCAGTCCAGATCAGATCAGATCAGATCAGTCCAGACCAGACCAGTCCAGACCAGACCAGACCAGATCAGTCCAGTCCAGTCCAGACCAGACCAGACCAGACTAGATCAGTCCAGTCCAGTCCAGACCAAACCAGACCAGACCAGATCACTTGAGTCCAGACCAGATCAGATCAGTCCAGTCCAGTCCACACCAGACTAGACCAGTCTAGTCCAGTCCAGACCAGACCAGACCAGACTAGATCATTCCAGTCCAGACCAGACCAGACTTGATCAGTCCAGTGCAGTCCAGATCAGATCAGATCAGTCCAGACCAGTCCAGTCCAGTCCAGACCAGACTAGACCAGATCAGTCCAGACCAGACCAGATCACTCGAGTCCAGACCAGACTAGACCAGTCCAGTCCAGTCCAGACCAGACCAGACCAGACCAGACCAGACCAGACCAGTCCAGACCAGACGAGACCAGACCAGTACAGTCCAGACCAGACTAGACCAGATCAGTCCAGACCAGACCAGATCACTCCAGTCCAGACCAGACCAGACCAGACCAGACCAGACCAGACCAGACCAGTCCAGACCAGACGAGACCAGACCAGATCAGTCCAGACCAGACCAGACCAGACCAGTCCAGACCAGACTAGATTATTCCAGTCCAGTCCAGACTAGAACAGACCAGATCACTCGAGTCCAGCCCAGACCAGACCAGACCAAATCAGTCCAGTCCAGACCAGATCAGTCCAGACGAGACCAGATCAGTCCAGTCCAGTCAAGACCAAACCAGACCAGACCAGATCACTCGAGTCCAGACCTGATCAAATCAGTCCAGTCCACACCAGACTAGACCAGTCCAGTCCAGTCCAGACCAGACCAGACCAGACTAGATCATTCCAGTCCAGACCAGACCAGACTTGATCAGTCCAGTGCAGTCCAGATCAGATCAGATCAGTCCAGACCAGTCCAGTCCAGTCCAGACCAGACTAGACCAGATCAGTCCAGACCAGACCAGACCAAACCAGACCAGACCAGTCCAGTCCAGACCAGACCAAACCAGACCAGACCAGTCCAGACCAGACGAGACCAGACCAGTACAGTCCAGACCAGACTAGACCAGGTCAGTCCAGACCAGACCAGATCACTCCAGTCCAGACCAGACCAGACCAGATCAGTCCAGACCAGACGAGACCAGACCAGATCAGTCCAGACCAGACCAGACCAGTCCAGACCAGACTAGATTATTCCAGTCCAGTCCAGACTAGAACAGACCAGATCACTCGAGTCCAGACCAGACCAGACCAGACCAAATCAGTCCCGTCCAGTCAAGTCCAAACCAGACCAGACCAGATCACTCGAGTCCAGACCAGATCAGATCAGTCTAGTCCAGTCCACACCAGACTAGACCAGTCCAGTCCAGTCCAGATCAGTCCAGACCAGACCAGACCAGTCCAGACCAGACTAGATTATTCCAGTCCAGTCCAGACTAGAACAGACCAGATCACTCGAGTCCAGACCAGACCAGACCAGACCAAATCAGTCCAGTCCAGTCCAGTCCACACCAGACTAGACAAGTCCAGTCCAGTCCAGATCAGTCCAGACCAGACCAGTCCAGACCAGACTAAATTATTCAAGTCCAGTCCAGACTAGAACAGACCAGATCACTCGAGTCCAGACCAGACCAGACCAGACCAAATCAGTCCAGTCCAGACCAGATCAGTCCAGACGAGACCAGATCAGTCCAGTCCAGTCAAGACCAAACCAGACCAGACCAGATCACTCGAGTCCAGACCAGATCAAATCAGTCCAGTCCACACCAGACTAGACCAGTCCAGTCCAGTCCAGACCAGTCCAGACCAGACTAGATCATTCCAGTCCAGACCAGACCAGACTTGATCAGTCCAGTGCAGTCCAGATCAGATCAGATCAGTCCAGACCAGTCCAGTCCAGTCCAGACCAGACTAGACCAGATCAGTCCAGACCAGACCAGACCAAACCAGACCAGACCAGTCCAGTCCAGTCCAGACCAGACCAAACCAGACCAGACCAGTCCAGACCAGACGAGACCAGACCAGTACAGTCCAGACCAGACTAGACCAGGTCAGTCCAGACCAGACCAGATCACTCCAGTCCAGACCAGACCAGACCAGATCAGTCCAGACCAGACGAGACCAGACCAGATCAGTCCAGACCAGACCAGACCAGTCCAGACCAGACTAGATTATTCCAGTCCAGTCCAGACTAGAACAGACCAGATCACTCGAGTCCAGACCAGACCAGACCAGACCAAATCAGTCCCGTCCAGTCAAGTCCAAACCAGACCAGACCAGATCACTCGAGTCCAGACCAGATCAGATCAGTCTAGTCCAGTCCACACCAGACTAGACCAGTCCAGTCCAGTCCAGATCAGTCCAGACCAGACCAGACCAGTCCAGACCAGACTAGATTATTCCAGTCCAGTCCAGACTAGAACAGACCAGATCACTCGAGTCCAGACCAGACCAGACCAGACCAAATCAGTCCAGTCCAGTCCAGTCCACACCAGACTAGACAAGTCCAGTCCAGTCCAGATCAGTCCAGACCAGACCAGTCCAGACCAGACTAAATTATTCAAGTCCAGTCCAGACTAGAACAGACCAGATCAGTCGAGTCCAGACCAGACCAGACCAGACCAAATCAGTCCAGTCCAGACCAGATCAGTCCAGACCAGACCAGACCAGATCAGTCCAGTCCAGTCAAGACCAAACCAGACCAGACCAGATCACTCGAGTCCAGACCAGATCAGATCAGTCCAGTCCAGTCCACACCAGACTAGACCAGTCCAGTCCAGTCCAGTCCAGTCCAGTCCAGTCCAGACCAGACTAGACCAGATCAGTCCAGACCAGACCAGTTCACTCGAGTCCAGACCAGACTAGACCAGTCCAGTCCAGTCCAGACCAGACCAGACCAGACCAGACCAGTCCAGACCAGACGAGACCAGACCAGATCAGTCCAGACCAGACCAGTACAGTCCAGACCAGACTAGACCAGATCAGTCCAGACCAGACCAGATCACTCCAGTCCAGACCAGACCAGACCAGTCCAGACCAGACGAGACCAGACCAGATCAGTCCAGACCAGACCAGACCAGTCCAGACCAGACTAGATTATTCCAGTCCAGTCCAGGCTAGACCAGACCAGATCACTCGAGTCCAGACCAGACCAGACCAGACCAAATCAGTCCAGTCCAGACCAGATCAGTCCAGTCCAGACCAGACCAGACCAGACCAGACCAGACGAGACCAGAACAGTCCAGTCAGGTCCAGACCAGACAAGACCAGATCAGTCCAGTCCAGTCCAGTCCAGTCCAGACCAGACTTGACCAGATCAGTCCAGACTAGACCAGATCTCTCGAGTCAAGACCAGACCAGACAAGACTTGATCAGTCCAGACGAGACCAGACCAGACCAGATCACTCGAGTCCAGATCAGACCAGACCAGTCCAGACCAGACTAGACCAGTCAAGTTCAGACCAGACGAGACAAGATCAGTCCAGACCAGACCAGTCCAGTCCAGTCCAGTCCAGTCCAGTCCAGACCAGACCAGACCAGATCAGTCCAGTCCAGTCATGTACAGACCAGACCAGATCACTCGAGTCCAGACCAGACCAGTCCAGACCAGACCAGATCAGTCCAGTCCAGTCCAATCCAGACCAGACCAGATCATTCCAGTCCAGACCAGACTTGACCAGTCCAGTCCAGACCAAACCAGACAGGACCAGATCAGATCAGTCCAGACCAGACTAGACCAGATCCGCCCAGTCCAGTCAAGACCAAACCAGACCAGACCAGACCAGTCCAGTCGAGTCCAGAGCAGACCAGACCAGACCAGACCACATCAGTCCAGTCCAGTCACAACCAGACCAGACCAGACTAGACCAGTCCAGTCCAGACCAGACTAGACCAGATCAGTCCAGACCAGACCAGAACACTGGAGTCCAGAGCAGACTAGACCAGTCCAGTCCAGTCCAGACCAGACCAGACCAGACTAGACCAGATCAGTCCAGACCAGAAAAGACCAGACTAGACCAGTAAAGTCCAGACCAGACCAGACCAGACCAGATCACTCGAGTCCAGACCAGATCAGTCAGGGCCAGTCCAGACCAGACCAGACCAGTCCAGACCAGACCAGACGAGACCAGACCAGACCAGATCAGTCCAGACCAGACCAGTACCGTCCAGACCAGTTCAGTCCAGTCCATACCAAACCAGATCAGTCCAGACCAGACCAGACTAGTCCATACCAGACCAGACCAGTCCAGTACAGACCAGACTAGACCAGTTCAGTCCAGTCCAGACCAGACCAGATCAGTCCAGACCAGACCAGACCAGACCAGACCAGATCAGTCCAGTCCAGACCAGATTAGACCAGTTCAGTCCAGTCCAGACCAGACCAGATCAGTCCAGACCAGACCAGACCAGACCAGACCAGATCAGTCCAGATCCAGACCAGATCACTCGAGTCCAGACCAGACCAGACCAGTACAGACCAGACTTGATCAGTCCAGTCCAGTCCAGATCAGATCAGATCAGATCAGTCCAGGCCAGACCAGACCAGTCCAGACCAGACCAGACCAGACAAAACCAGATAACTTGAGTCCAGACGAGACAAGTCCAGACCAGACTAGACCAGATCAGTCCAGTCCAGTCAAGACCAAACCAGACCAGACCAGTCCAGTCCAGACCAGACTAGACCAGTTCAGTCCAGTCCAGACCAGACCAGATCAGTCCAGACCAGACCAGACCAGATCAGTCCAGATCCAGACCAGATCAGTCCAGTCCAGTCCAGTCCAGACCAGACCAGATCGCTCGAGTCCAGACCACACCAGACCAGTCCAGACGGGAGTAGACCAGTCCAGTCCAGTCCAGACCAGACCAGACAGGACCAGATCAGATCAGTCCAGACCAGACTAGACCAGATCCGCCCAGTCCAGTCAAGACCAAACCAGACCAGACCAGACCAGTCCAGTCGAGTCCAGCGCAGACCAGACCAGACCAGACCACATCAGTCCAGTCCAGTCACAACCAGACCAGACCAGACTAGACCAGTCCAGTCCAGACCAGACTAGACCAGATCAGTCCAGACCAGACCAGAACACTGGAGTCCAGAGCAGACTAGACCAGTCCAGTCCAGTCCAGACTAGACCAGACCAGACTAGACCAGATCAGTCCAGACCAGAAAAGACCAGACTAGACCAGTAAAGTCCAGACCAGACCAGACCAGACCAGATCACTCGAGTCCAGACCAGATCAGTCAGGGCCAGTCCAGACCAGACCAGACCAGTCCAGACCAGACCAGACGAGACCAGACCAGACCAGATCAGTCCAGACCAGACCAGTACCGTCCAGACCAGTTCAGTCCAGTCCAGACCAGACCAGATCAGTCCAGACAAGACCAGACCAGATCAGTCCAGATCCAGACGAGATCACTCGAGTCCAGACCAGACCAGTCCAGTCCAGTCCAGACCAGTCCAGACCAGACCAGACTTGTTCAGTCCAGTCGAGTCCAGATCAGATCAGATCAGATCAGATCAGATCAGATCAGATCAGTCCAGACCAGTCCAGTCCAGTCCAGACCAGACTAGACCAGATCAGTCCAGACCGGACCAGATCACTCGAGTCCAGACCAGACCAGTCCAGACCAGACCAGATCAGTCCAGACCAGACCAGTACAGTCCAGACCAGACTAGACCAGATCAGTCCAGTCCAGTCCAGTCCAGTCCAGACCAGACTAGACCAGTAAAGTCCAGACCAGACCAGACCAGATCACTCGAGTCAAGACCAGACCAGACCAGGCCAGACCAAATCAGTCCAGGCCAGACCAGATCAGTCCAGTCCAGACCAGACCATTCCAGATCAGTCCAGTCAAGACCAAACCAGACCAGACCAGACCAGACCAGACCAGACCAGTCAAGTCCAGACCAGACAGGACCAGTTCAGTCCAGTCCAGACCAGTCCAGACCAGACAAAATCAGTCCAGGCCAGACCAGACCAGATAACTTGAGTCCAGACCAGTCCAGACCAGAGCAGACCAGACCAGATCAGACCAGACCAGTCCAGATCAATCCAGTCCAGTCCAGTCCAGTCCAGACCAGCTCAGTCCAGACCAGAGCAGACTAGATCATTCCAGTCCAGTCCAGACCAGACCAGATCACTCGAGTCCAGACCAGATCAGATCAGTCCAGTCCAGACCAGACTAGACCAGATCAGTCCAGACCAGTCCAGTCCAGATCAGATCAGATCAGATCACTCGAGTCCAGACCAGGCCAGTCCAGTCCAGTCCAGACCAGACCAGACCAGACCAGTCCAGACCAGACCAGACCAGACCAGACCAGACCAGACCAGACCAGATCAGTCCAGACCAGACCAGTACTGTCCAGACCAGTTCAATCCAGTCCAGACCAAACCAGATAAGTCCAGACCAGACCAGACCAGACAAGACCAGATAACTTGAGTCCAGACCAGACCAGACCAGACTAGACCAGTTCAGTCCAGTCCAGACCAGACCAGACCAGACCAAATCAGTCCAGTCCAGACCAGACCAGATCAGTCCAGACTTGATCAGTCCAGTCCAGTCCAGACCAGACCAGACCAGACCATTCCAGTCCAGATCAGACTAGACCAGTTCTGTCCGGTCCAGACCAGACCAGATCAGTCCAGACCAGACCAGACCAGACCAGATCAGTCCAGATCCAGACCAGATCACTCGAGTCCAGACCAGACCAGACCAGTCCAGACCAGACCAGACAAGACCAGATAACTTGAGTCCAGACCAGACCAGTCCAGACCAGACTAGACTAGATCAGTCCAGTCCAGTCAAGACCAAACCAGACCAGACCAGTCCAGTCCAGACCAGACTAGACCAGTTCAGTCCAGTCCTGACCAGACCAGATCAGTCCAGACCAGACCAGACCAGATCAGTCCAGATCCAGACGAGATCACTCGAGTCCAGACCAGACCAGACCAGTCCAGTCCAGTCCAGACCAGTCCAGACCAGACTGCTTCAGTCCAGTCCAGTCCAGATCACATCAGATCAGATCAGATCAGATCAGATCAGATCAGTCCAGACCAGTCCAGTCCAGTCCAGACCAGACTAGACCAGATCAGTCCAGACCGGACCAGATCACTCGAGTCCAGACCAAACCAGTCCAGACCAGACCAGATCAGTCCAGACCAGACCAGTACAGTCCAGACCAGACTAGACCAGATCAGTCCAGTCCAGTCCAGTCCAGTCCAGTCCAGTCCAGACCAGACCAGACCAGATCACCCGAGTCAAGACCAGACCAGACCAGACCAGACCAAATCAGTCCAGGCCAGACCAGATCAGTCCAGTCCAGACCAGACCATTCCAGATCAGTCCAGTCAAGACCAAACCAGACCAGACCAGACCAGTCAAGTCCAGACCAGACAGGACCAGTTCAGTCCAGTCCAGACCAGTCCAGACCAGACAAAATCAGTCCAGTCAAGACCAGACCAGACCAGACCAAATCAGTCCAGTCCAGACCAGACCAGATCAGTCCAGACTTGATCAGTCCAGTCCAGTCCAGACCAGACCAGACCAGACCATTCCAGTCCAGACCAGACTAGACCAGTTCTGTCCAGTCCAGACCAGACCAGATCAGTCCAGACCAGACCAGACCAGACCAGACCAGATCAGTCCAGATCCAGACCAGATCACTCTAGTCCAGACCAGACCAGACCAGTCCAGACCAGACTTGATCAGTCCAGTCCAGTCCAGATCAGATCAGATCAGATCAGATCAGTCCAGACCAGACCAGTCCAGACCAGACCAGACCAGATCAGTCCAGTCCAGTCCAGACCAGACCAGACCAGACTAGATCAGTCCAGTCCAGTCCAGACCAAACCAGACCAGACCAGATCACTCGAGTCCAGACCAGATCAGATCAGTCCAGTCCAGTCCACACCAGACTAGACCAGTCTAGTCCAGTCCAGACCAGACCAGACCAGACCAGACTAGATCATTCCAGTCCAGACCAGACCAGACTTGATCAGTCCAGTGCAGTCCAGATCAGATCAGATCAGTCCAGACCAGTCCAGTCCAGTCCAGACCAGACTAGACCAGATCAGTCCAGACCAGACCAGATCACTCGAGTCCAGACCAGACTAGACCAGTCCAGTCCAGTCCAGACCAGACCAGACCAGACCAGACCAGACCAGTCCAGACCAGACGAGACCAGACCAGTACAGTCCAGACCAGACTAGACCAGATCAGTCCAGACCAGACCAGATCACTCCAGTCCAGACCAGACCAGACCAGACCAGACCAGACCAGACCAGACCAGACCAGTCCAGACCAGACGAGACCAGACCAGATCAGTCCAGACCAGACCAGACCAGTCCAGACCAGACTAGATTATTCCAGTCCAGTCCAGACTAGAACAGACCAGATCACTCGAGTCCAGCCCAGACCAGACCAGACCAAATCAGTCCAGTCCAGACCAGATCAGTCCAGACGAGACCAGATCAGTCCAGTCCAGTCAAGACCAAACCAGACCAGACCAGATCACTCGAGTCCAGACGAGATCAAATCAGTCCAGTCCACACCAGACTAGACCAGTCCAGTCCAGTCCAGACCAGACCAGACCAGACTAGATCATTCCAGTCCAGACCAGACCAGACTTGATCAGTCCAGTGCAGTCCAGATCAGATCAGATCAGTCCAGACCAGTCCAGTCCAGTCCAGACCAGATCAGTCCAGACCAGACCAGACCAAACCAGACCAGACCAGTCCAGTCCAGTCCAGACCAGACCAAACCAGACCAGACCAGTCCAGACCAGACGAGACCAGACCAGTACAGTCCAGACCAGACCAGACCAGGTCAGTCCAGACCAGACCAGATCACTCCAGTCCAGACCAGACCAGACCAGATCAGTCCAGACCAGACGAGACCAGACCAGATCAGTCCAGACCAGACCAGACCAGTCCAGACCAGACTAGATTATTCCAGTCCAGTCCAGACTAGAACAGACCAGATCACTCGAGTCCAGACCAGACCAGACCAAATCAGTCCCGTCCAGTCAAGTCCAAACCAGACCAGACCAGATCACTCGAGTCCAGACCAGATCAGATCAGTCTAGTCCAGTCCACACCAGACTAGACCAGTCCAGTCCAGTCCAGATCAGTCCAGACCAGACCAGACCAGTCCAGACCAGACTAGATTATTCCAGTCCAGTCCAGACTAGAACAGACCAGATCACTCGAGTCCAGACCAGACCAGACCAGACCAAATCAGTCCAGTCCAGTCCAGTCCACACCAGACTAGACAAGTCCAGTCCAGTCCAGATCAGTCCAGACCAGACCAGTCCAGACCAGACTAAATTATTCAAGTCCAGTCCAGACTAGAACAGACCAGATCACTCGAGTCCAGACCAGACCAGACCAAATCAGTCCAGTCCAGACCAGATCAGTCCAGACGAGACCAGATCAGTCCAGTCCAGTCAAGACCAAACCAGACCAGACCAGATCACTCGAGTCCAGACCAGATCAAATCAGTCCAGTCCACACCAGACTAGACCAGTCCAGTCCAGTCCAGACCAGACCAGACTAGATCATTCCAGTCCAGACCAGACCAGACTTGATCAGTCCAGTGCAGTCCAGATCAGATCAGATCAGTCCAGACCAGTCCAGTCCAGTCCAGACCAGACTAGACCAGATCAGTCCAGACCAGACCAGACCAAACCAGACCAGACCAGTCCAGTCCAGTCCAGACCAGACCAAACCAGACCAGACCAGTCCAGACCAGACGAGACCAGGTCAGTCCAGACCAGACCAGATCACTCCAGTCCAGACCAGACCAGACCAGATCAGTCCAGACCAGACGAGACCAGACCAGATCAGTCCAGACCAGACCAGACCAGTCCAGACCAGACTAGATTATTCCAGTCCAGTCCAGACTAGAACAGACCAGATCACTCGAGTCCAGACCAGACCAGACCAGACCAAATCAGTCCCGTCCAGTCAAGTCCAAACCAGACCAGACCAGATCACTCGAGTCCAGACCAGATCAGATCAGTCTAGTCCAGTCCACACCAGACTAGACCAGTCCAGTCCAGTCCAGATCAGTCCAGACCAGACCAGACCAGTCCAGACCAGACTAGATTATTCCAGTCCAGTCCAGACTAGAACAGACCAGATCACTCGAGTCCAGACCAGACCAGACCAGACCAAATCAGTCCAGTCCAGTCCAGTCCACACCAGACTAGACAAGTCCAGTCCAGTCCAGATCAGTCCAGACCAGACCAGTCCAGACCAGACTAAATTATTCAAGTCCAGTCCAGACTAGAACAGACCAGATCAGTCGAGTCCAGACCAGACCAGACCAGACCAAATCAGTCCAGTCCAGACCAGATCAGTCCAGACCAGACCAGATCAGTCCAGTCCAGTCAAGACCAAACCAGACCAGACCAGATCACTCGAGTCCAGACCAGATCAGATCAGTCCAGTCCAGTCCACACCAGACTAGACCAGTCCAGTCCAGTCCAGACCAGTCCAGTCCAGACCAGACTAGACCAGATCAGTCCAGACCAGACCAGTTCACTCGAGTCCAGACCAGACTAGACCAGTCCAGTCCAGTCCAGACCAGACCAGACCAGACCAGTCCAGACCAGACGAGACCAGACCAGATCAGTCCAGACCAGACCAGTACAGTCCAGACCAGACTAGACCAGATCAGTCCAGACCAGACCAGATCACTCCAGTCCAGACCAGACCAGACCAGTCCAGACCAGACGAGACCAGACCAGATCAGTCCAGACCAGACCAGACCAGTCCAGACCAGACTAGATTATTCCAGTCCAGTCCAGGCTAGACCAGACCAGATCACTCGAGTCCAGACCAGACCAGACCAGACCAAATCAGTCCAGTCCAGACCAGATCAGTCCAGTCCAGACCAGACCAGACCAGACCAGACCAGACGAGACCAGAACAGTCCAGTCAGGTCCAGACCAGACAAGACCAGATCAGTCCAGTCCAGTCCAGTCCAGTCCAGTCCAGACCAGACTTGACCAGATCAGTCCAGACCAGACCAGATCTCTCGAGTCAAGACCAGACCAGACAAGACTTGATCAGTCCAGACGAGACCAGACCAGACCAGATCACTCGAGTCCAGATCAGACCAGACCAGTCCAGACCAGACTAGACCAGTCAAGTTCAGACCAGACGAGACAAGATCAGTCCAGACCAGACCAGTCCAGTCCAGTCCAGTCCAGTCCAGTCCAGACCAGACCAGACCAGATCAGTCCAGTCCAGTCATGTACAGACCAGACCAGATCACTCGAGTCAAGACCAGACCAGTCCAGACCAGACCAGATCAGTCCAGTCCAGTCCAGTCCAGTCCAGTCCAATCCAGACCAGACCAGATCATTCCAGTCCATACCAGACTTGACCAGTCCAGTCCAGACCAAACCAGACAGGACCAGATCAGATCAGTCCAGACCAGACTAGACCAGATCCGCCCAGTCCAGTCAAGACCAAACCAGACCAGACCAGACCAGTCCAGTCGAGTCCAGAGCAGACCAGACCAGACCAGACCACATCAGTCCAGTCCAGTCACAACCAGACCAGACCAGACTAGACCAGTCCAGTCCAGACCAGACTAGACCAGATCAGTCCAGACCAGACCAGAACACTGGAGTCCAGAGCAGACTAGACCAGTCCAGTCCAGTCCAGACCAGACCAGACCAGACTAGACCAGATCAGTCCAGACCAGAAAAGACCAGACTAGACCAGTAAAGTCCAGACCAGACCAGACCAGACCAGATCACTCGAGTCCAGACCAGATCAGTCAGGGCCAGTCCAGACCAGACCAGACCAGTCCAGACCAGACCAGACGAGACCAGACCAGACCAGATCAGTCCAGACCAGACCAGTACCGTCCAGACCAGTTCAGTCCAGTCCATACCAAACCAGATCAGTCCAGACCAGACCAGACTAGTCCATACCAGACCAGACCAGTCCAGTACAGACCAGACTAGACCAGTTCAGTCCAGTCCAGACCAGACCAGATCAGTCCAGACCAGACCAGACCAGACCAGACCAGACCAGATCAGTCCAGTCCAGACCAGATTAGACCAGTTCAGTCCAGTCCAGACCAGACCAGATCAGTCCAGACCAGACCAGACCAGACCAGATCAGTCCAGATCCAGACCAGATCACTCGAGTCCAGACCAGACCAGACCAGTCCAGACCAGACTTGATCAGTCCAGTCCAGTCCAGATCAGATCAGACCAGATCAGTCCAGGCCAGACCAGACCAGTCCAGACCAGACCAGACCAGACAAAACCAGATAACTTGAGTCCAGACGAGACCAGTCCAGACCAGACTAGACCAGATCAGTCCAGTCCAGTCAAGACCAAACCAGACCAGACCAGTCCAGTCCAGACCAGACTAGACCAGTTCAGTCCAGTCCAGACCAGACCAGATCAGTCCAGACCAGACCAGACCAGATCAGTCCAGATCCAGACCAGATCAGTCCAGTCCAGTCCAGTCCAGACCAGACCAGATCGCTCGAGTCCAGACCACACCAGACCAGTCCAGACGGGAGTAGACCAGTCCAGTCCAGTCCAGACCAGACCAGACAGGACCAGATCAGATCAGTCCAGACCAGACTAGACCAGATCCGCCCAGTCCAGTCAAGACCAAACCAGACCAGACCAGACCAGTCCAGTCGAGTCCAGCGCAGACCAGACCAGACCAGACCACATCAGTCCAGTCCAGTCACAACCAGACCAGACCAGACTAGACCAGTCCAGTCCAGACCAGACTAGACCAGATCAGTCCAGACCAGACCAGAACACTGGAGTCCAGAGCAGACTAGACCAGTCCAGTCCAGTCCAGACCAGACCAGACCAGACTAGACCAGATCAGTCCAGACCAGAAAAGACCAGACTAGACCAGTAAAGTCCAGACCAGACCAGACCAGACCAGATCACTCGAGTCCAGACCAGATCAGTCAGGGCCAGTCCAGACCAGACCAGACCAGTCCAGACCAGACCAGACGAGACCAGACCAGACCAGATCAGTCCAGACCAGACCAGTACCGTCCAGACCAGTTCAGTCCAGTCCAGACCAGACCAGATCAGTCCAGATCCAGACGAGATCACTCGAGTCCAGACCAGACCAGACCAGTCCAGTCCAGTCCAGACCAGATCAGATCAGATCAGATCAGATCAGATCAGATCAGATCAGATCAGATCAGTCCAGACCAGTCCAGTCCAGTCCAGACCAGACTAGACCAGATCAGTCCAGACCGGACCAGATCACTCGAGTCCAGACCAGACCAGTCCAGACCAGACCAGATCAGTCCAGACCAGACCAGTACAGTCCAGACCAGACTAGACCAGATCAGTCCAGTCCAGTCCAGTCCAGTCCAGACCAGACTAGACCAGTAAAGTCCAGACCAGACCAGACCAGATCACTCGAGTCAAGACCAGACCAGACCAGGCCAGACCAAATCAGTCCAGGCCAGACCAGATCAGTCCAGTCCAGACCAGACCATTCCAGATCAGTCCAGTCAAGACCAAACCAGACCAGACCAGACCAGACCAGACCAGTCAAGTCCAGACCAGACAGGACCAGTTCAGTCCAGACCAGACCAGATAACTTGAGTCCAGACCAGTCCAGACCAGAGCAGACCAGACCAGATCAGACCAGACCAGTCCAGATCAATCCAGTCCAGTCCAGTCCAGTCCAGACCAGCTCAGTCCAGACCAGAGCAGACTAGATCATTCCAGTCCAGGCCAGACCAGACCAGATAACTTGAGTCCAGACCAGTCCAGACCAGAGCAGACCAGACCAGATCAGACCAGACCAGTCCAGATCAATCCAGTCCAGTCCAGTCCAGTCCAGACCAGCTCAGTCCAGACCAGAGCAGACTAGATCATTCCAGTCCAGTCCAGACCAGACCAGATCACTCGAGTCCAGACCAGATCAGATCAGTCCAGTCCAGACCAGACTAGACCAGATCAGTCCAGACCAGTCCAGTCCAGATCAGATCAGATCAGATCACTCGAGTCCAGACCAGGCCAGTCCAGTCCAGTCCAGACCAGACCAGACCAGACCAGACCAGTCCAGACCAGACCAGACCAGACCAGACCAGACCAGACCAGATCAGTCCAGACCAGACCAGTACCGTCCAGACCAGTTCAGTCCAGTCCAGACCAGACCAGACCAGACCAGACCAGATCAGTCCAGATCCAGACCAGATCACTCGAGTCCAGACCAGACCAGACCAGTCCAGACCAGACCAGACAAGACCAGATAACTTGAGTCCAGACCAGACCAGTCCAGACCAGACTAGACTAGATCAGTCCAGTCCAGTCAAGACCAAACCAGACCAGACCAGTCCAGTCCAGACCAGACTAGACCAGTTCAGTCCAGTCCAGACCAGACCAGATCAGTCCAGACCAGACCAGACCAGATCAGTCCAGATCCAGACGAGATCACTCGAGTCCAGACCAGACCAGACCAGTCCAGTCCAGTCCAGACCAGTCCAGACCAGACTTGTTCAGTCCAGTCCAGTCCAGATCACATCAGATCAGATCAGATCAGATCAGATCAGATCAGTCCAGACCAGTCCAGTCCAGTCCAGACCAGACTAGACCAGATCAGTCCAGACCGGACCAGATCACTCGAGTCCAGACCAAACCAGTCCAGACCAGACCAGATCAGTCCAGACCAGACCAGTACAGTCCAGACCAGACTAGACCAGATCAGTCCAGTCCAGTCCAGTCCAGTCCAGTCCAGTCCAGTCCAGTCCAGACCAGACTAGAACAGTAAAGTCCAGACCAGACCAGACCAGATCACCCGAGTCAAGACCAGACCAGACCAGACCAGACCAAATCAGTCCAGGCCAGACCAGATCAGTCCAGTCCAGACCAGACCATTCCAGATCAGTCCAGTCAAGACCAAACCAGACCAGACCAGACCAGTCAAGTCCAGACCAGACAGGACCAGTTCAGTCCAGTCCAGACCAGTCCAGACCAGACAAAATCAGTCAAGTCCAGACCAGACAGGACCAGTTCAGTCCAGTCCAGACCAGTCCAGACCAGACAAAATCAGTCCAGGCCAGACTAGACCAGATAACTTGAGTCCAGACCAGTCCAGACCAGAGCAGACCAGACCAGATCAGACAAGACCACTCCAGATCAATCCAGTCCAGTCCAGTCCAGTCCAGACCAGCTCAGTCCAGACCAGAGCAGACTAGATCATTCCAGTCCAGTCCAGACCAGACCAGATCACTCTAGTCCAGACCAGATCAGATCAGTCCAGTCCAGACCAGACTAGACCAGATCAGTCCAGACCAGTCCAGTCCAGATCAGATCAGATCACTCGAGTCCAGACCAGACCAGTCCAGTCCAGTCCAGACCAGACCAGACCAGACCAGTCCAGCCCAGACCAGACGAGACCAGACCAGATCAGTCCAGACCAGACCAGTACCGTCCAGACCAGTTCAGTCCAGTCCAGACCAAACCAGATCAGTCCAGACCAGACCAGACCAGACAAGACCAGATAACTTGAGTCCAGACCAGACCAGACCAGACTAGAGCAGTTCAGTCCAGTCCAGACCAGACCAGACCAGACCAAATCAGTCCAGTCCAGACCAGACCAGATCAGTCCAGACTTGATCAGTCCAGTCCAGTCCAGACCAGACCAGACCAGACCAGACCATTCCAGTCCAGACCAGACTAGACCAGTTCTGTCCAGTCCAGACCAGACCAGATCAGTCCAGACCAGACCAGACCAGACCAGATCAGTCCAGATCCAGACCAGATCACTCTAGTCCAGACCAGACCAGACCAGTCCAGACCAGACTTGATCAGTCCAGTCCAGTCCAGATCAGATCAGATCAGATCAGATCAGATCAGTCCAGACCAGACCAGTCCAGACCAGACCAGACCAGATCAGTCCAGTCCAGTCCAGACCAGACCAGACCAGACTAGATCAGTCCAGTCCAGTCCAGACCAAACCAGACCAGACCAGATCACTCGAGTCCAGACCAGATCAGATCAGTCCAGTCCAGTCCACACCAGACTAGACCAGTCTAGTCCAGTCCAGACCAGACCAGACCAGACTAGATCATTCCAGTCCAGACCAGACCAGACTTGATCAGTCCAGTGCAGTCCAGATCAGATCAGATCAGTCCAGACCAGTCCAGTCCAGACCAGACTAGACCAGATCAGTCCAGACCAGACCAGATCACTCGAGTCCAGACCAGACTAGACCAGTCCAGTCCAGTCCAGACCAGACCAGACCAGACCAGACCAGACCAGTCCAGACCAGACCAGACCAGACAAAACCAGATAACTTGAGTCCAGACGAGACCAGTCCAGACCAGACTAGACCAGATCAGTCCAGTCCAGTCAAGACCAAACCAGACCAGACCAGTCCAGTCCAGACCAGACTAGACCAGTTCAGTCCAGTCCAGACCAGACCAGATCAGTCCAGACCAGACCAGACCAGATCAGTCCAGATCCAGACCAGATCAGTCCAATCCAGTCCAGTCCAGACCAGACCAGATCGCTCGAGTCCAGACCACACCAGACCAGTCCAGACGGGAGTAGACCAGTCCAGTCCAGTCCAGACCAGACCAGACAGGACCAGATCAGATCAGTCCAGACCAGACTAGACCAGATCCGCCCAGTCCAGTCAAGACCAAACCAGACCAGACCAGACCAGTCCAGTCGAGTCCAGCGCAGACCAGACCAGACCAGACCACATCAGTCCAGTCCAGTCACAACCAGACCAGACCAGACTAGACCAGTCCAGTCCAGACCAGACTAGACCAGATCAGTCCAGACCAGACCAGAACACTGGAGTCCAGAGCAGACTAGACCAGTCCAGTCCAGTCCAGACCAGACCAGACCAGACTAGACCAGATCAGTCCAGACCAGAAAAGACCAGACTAGACCAGTAAAGTCCAGACCAGACCAGACCAGACCAGATCACTCGAGTCCAGACCAGATCAGTCAGGGCCAGTCCAGACCAGACCAGACCAGTCCAGACCAGACCAGACGAGACCAGACCAGACCAGACCAGATCAGTCCAGACCAGACCAGACGAGACCAGACCAGACCAGATCAGTCCAGACCAGACCAGTACCGTCCAGACCAGTTCAGTCCAGTCCAGACCAGACCAGATCAGTCCAGACCAGACCAGACCAGATCAGTCCAGATCCAGACGAGATCACTCGAGTCCAGACCAGACCAGACCAGTCCAGTCCAGTCCAGACCAGATCAGATCAGATCAGATCAGATCAGATCAGATCAGATCAGTCCAGACCAGTCCAGTCCAGTCCAGACCAGACTAGACCAGATCAGTCCAGACCGGACCAGATCACTCGAGTCCAGACCAGACCAGTCCAGACCAGACCAGATCAGTCCAGACCAGACCAGTACAGTCCAGACCAGACTAGACCAGATCAGTCCAGTCCAGTCCAGTCCAGTCCAGACCAGACTAGACCAGTAAAGTCCAGACCAGACCAGACCAGATCACTCGAGTCAAGACCAGACCAGACCAGGCCAGACCAAATCAGTCCAGGCCAGACCAGATCAGTCCAGTCCAGACCAGACCATTCCAGATCAGTCCAGTCAAGACCAAACCAGACCAGACCAGACCAGACCAGACCAGTCAAGTCCAGACCAGACAGGACCAGTTCAGTCCAGTCCAGACCAGTCCAGACCAGACAAAATCAGTCCAGGCCAGACCAGACCAGATAACTTGAGTCCAGACCAGTCCAGACCAGAGCAGACCAGACCAGATCAGACCAGACCAGTCCAGATCAATCCAGTCCAGTCCAGTCCAGTCCAGACCAGCTCAGTCCAGACCAGAGCAGACTAGATCATTCCAGTCCAGTCCAGACCAGACCAGATCACTCGAGTCCAGACCAGATCAGATCAGTCCAGTCCAGACCAGACTAGACCAGATCAGTCCAGACCAGTCCAGTCCAGATCAGATCAGATCAGATCACTCGAGTCCAGACCAGGCCAGTCCAGTCCAGTCCAGACCAGACCAGACCAGACCAGTCCAGACCAGACCAGACCAGACCAGACCAGACCAGACCAGATCAGTCCAGACCAGACCAGTACCGTCCAGACCAGTTCAGTCCAGTCCAGACCAGACCAGACCAGACCAGACCAGATCAGTCCAGATCCAGACCAGATCACTCGAGTCCAGACCAGACCAGACCAGTCCAGACCAGACCAGACAAGACCAGATAACTTGAGTCCAGACCAGACCAGTCCAGACCAGACTAGACTAGATCAGTCCAGTCCAGTCAAGACCAAACCAGACCAGACCAGTCCAGTCCAGACCAGACTAGACCAGTTCAGTCCAGTCCAGACCAGACCAGATCAGTCCAGACCAGACCAGACCAGATCAGTCCAGATCCAGACGAGATCACTCGAGTCCAGACCAGACCAGACCAGTCCAGTCCAGTCCAGACCAGTCCAGACCAGACTTGTTCAGTCCAGTCCAGTCCAGATCACATCAGATCAGATCAGATCAGATCAGATCAGATCAGTCCAGACCAGTCCAGTCCAGTCCAGACCAGACTAGACCAGATCAGTCCAGACCGGACCAGATCACTCGAGTCCAGACCAAACCAGTCCAGACCAGACCAGATCAATCCAGACCAGACCAGTACAGTCCAGACCAGACTAGACCAGTCCAGTCCAGTCCAGTCCAGTCCAGTCCAGTCCAGTCCAGACCAGACTAGAACAGTAAAGTCCAGACCAGACCAGACCAGATCACCCGAGTCAAGACCAGACCAGACCAGACCAGACCAAATCAGTCCAGGCCAGACCAGATCAGTCCAGTCCAGACCAGACCATTCCAGATCAGTCCAGTCAAGACCAAACCAGACCAGACCAGACCAGTCAAGTCCAGACCAGACAGGACCAGTTCAGTCCAGTCCAGACCAGTCCCGACCAGACAAAATCAGTCAAGTCCAGACCAGACAGGACCAGTTCAGTCCAGTCCAGACCAGTCCAGACCAGACAAAATCAGTCCAGGCCAGACTAGACCAGATAACTTGAGTCCAGACCAGTCCAGACCAGAGCAGACCAGACCAGATCAGACAAGACCACTCCAGATCAATCCAGTCCAGTCCAGTCCAGTCCAGACCAGCTCAGTCCAGACCAGAGCAGACTAGATCATTCCAGTCCAGTCCAGACCAGACCAGATCACTCTAGTCCAGACCAGATCAGATCAGTCCAGTCCAGACCAGACTAGACCAGATCAGTCCAGACCAGTCCAGTCCAGATCAGATCAGATCAGATCACTCGAGTCCAGACCAGACCAGTCCAGTCCAGTCCAGACCAGACCAGACCAGACCAGTCCAGACCAGACCAGACGAGACCAGACCAGATCAGTCCAGACCAGACCAGTACCGTCCAGACCAGTTCAGTCCAGTCCAGACCAAACCAGATCAGTCCAGACCAGACCAGACCAGACAAGACCAGATAACTTGAGTCCAGACCAGACCAGACCAGACTAGAGCAGTTCAGTCCAGTCCAGACCAGACCAGACCAGACCAAATCAGTCCAGTCCAGACCAGACCAGATCAGTCCAGACTTGATCAGTCCAGTCCAGTCCAGACCAGACCAGACCAGACCATTCCAGTCCAGACCAGACTAGACCAGTTCTGTCCAGTCCAGACCAGACCAGATCAGTCCAGACCAGACCAGACCAGACCAGATCAGTCCAGATCCAGACCAGATCACTCTAGTCCAGACCAGACCAGACCAGTCCAGACCAGACTTGATCAGTCCAGTCCAGTCCAGATCAGATCAGATCAGATCAGATCAGATCAGATCAGTCCAGACCAGACCAGTCCAGACCAGACCAGACCAGACCAGATCAGTCCAGTCCAGTCCAGACCAGACCAGACCAGACTAGATCAGTCCAGTCCAGTCCAGACCAAACCAGACCAGACCAGATCACTCGAGTCCAGACCAGATCAGATCAGTCCAGTCCAGTCCACACCAGACTAGACCAGTCTAGTCCAGTCCAGACCAGACCAGACTTGATCAGTCCAGTGCAGTCCAGATCAGATCAGATCAGTCCAGACCAGTCCAGTCCAGACCAGACTAGACCAGATCAGTCCAGACCAGACCAGATCACTCGAGTCCAGACCAGACTAGACCAGTCCAGTCCAGTCCAGACCAGACCAGACCAGACCAGACCAGACCAGTCCAGACCAGACGAGACCAGACCAGTACAGTCCAGACCAGACTAGACCAGATCAGTCCAGACCAGACCAGATCACTCCAGTCCAGACCAGACCAGACCAGACCAGACCAGACCAGTCCAGACCAGACGAGACCAGACCAGATCAGTCCAGACCAGACCAGACCAGACCAGTCCAGACCAGACTAGATTATTCCAGTCCAGTCCAGACTAGAACAGACCAGATCACTCGAGTCCAGCCCAGACCAGACCAGACCAAATCAGTCCAGTCCAGACCAGATCAGTCCAGACGAGACCAGATCAGTCCAGTCCAGTCAAGACCAAACCAGACCAGACCAGATCACTCGAGTCCAGACCAGATCAAATCAGTCCAGTCCACACCAGACTAGACCAGTCCAGTCCAGTCCAGACCAGACGAGATCATTCCAGTCCAGACCAGACCAGACTTGATCAGTCCAGTGCAGTCCAGATCAGATCAGATCAGTCCAGACCAGTCCAGTCCAGTCCAGACGAGACCAGACCAGTACAGTCCAGACCAGACTAGACCAGATCAGTCCAGACCAGACCAGATCACTCGAGTCCAGACCAGACTAGACCAGTCCAGTCCAGTCCAAACCAGACCAGACCAGACCAGACCAGACCAGTCCAGACCAGACGAGACCAGACCAGTACAGTCCAGACCAGACTAGACCAGATCAGTCCAGACCAGACCAGATCACTCCAGTCCAGACCAGACCAGACCAGACCAGACCAGTCCAGACCAGACGAGACCAGACCAGATCAGTCCAGACCAGACCAGACCAGTCCAGACCAGACCAGACCAGATCAGATCATTCCAGTCCAGACCAGACTTGACCAGTCCAGTCCAGACCAAACCAGACAGGACCAGATCAGATCAGTCCAGACCAGACTAGACCAGATCCGCCCAGTCCAGTCAAGACCAAACCAGACCAGACCAGACCAGTCCAGTAGAGTCCAGAGCAGACCAGACCAGACCAGACCACATCAGTCCAGTCCAGTCACAACCAGACCAGACCAGACTAGACCAGTCCAGTCCAGACCAGACTAGACCAGATCAGTCCAGACCAGACCAGAACACTGGAATCCAGAGCAGACTAGACCAGTCCAGTCCAGTCCAGACCAGACCAGACCAGACCAGACTAGACAAGATCAGTCCAGACCAGAAAAGACCAGACTAGACCAGTAAAGTCCAGACCAGACCAGACCAGATCAGATCACTCGAGTCCAGACCAGATCAGTCAGGGCCAGTCCAGACCAGACCAGACCAGTCCAGACCAGACCAGACGAGACCAGACCAGACCAGATCAGTCCAGACCAGACCAGTACCGTCCAGACCAGTTCAGTCCAGTCCATACCAAACCAGATCAGTCCAGACCAGACCAGACTAGTCCATACCAGACCAGACCAGTCCAGTACAGACCAGACTAGACCAGTTCAGTCCAGTCCAGACCAGACCAGATCAGTCCAGACCAGACCAGACCAGACCAGACCAGATCAGTCCAGTCCAGACCAGATTAGACCAGTTCAGTCCAGTCCAGACCAGACCAGATCAGTCCAGACCAGACCAGACCAGACCAGATCAGTCCAGATCCAGACCAGATCACTCGAGTCCAGACCAGACCAGACCAGTCCAGACCAGACTTGATCAGTCCAGTCCAGTCCAGATCAGATCAGATCAGTCCAGGCCAGACCAGACCAGTCCAGACCAGACCAGACCAGACAAAACCAGATAACTTGAGTCCAGACGAGACCAGTCCAGACCAGACTAGACCAGATCAGTCCAGTCCAGTCAAGACCAAACCAGACCAGACCAGTCCAGTCCAGACCAGACTAGACCAGTTCAGTCCAGTCCAGACCAGACCAGATCAGTCCAGACCAGACCAGACCAGATCAGTCCAGATCCAGACCAGATCAGTCCAGTCCAGTCCAGTCCAGACCAGACCAGATCGCTCGAGTCCAGACCACACCAGACCAGTCCAGACGGGAGTAGACCAGTCCAGTCCAGTCCAGACCAGACCAGACCAGACCAGATAAGTCCAGACCAGACCAGACCAGACCAGACCAGATCACTCGAGTCCAGATCAGACCAGACCAGTCCAGACCAGACTAGATCAGTCCAGTCCAGACAAGACCAGTCCAGACCAGACTAGACCAGACCAGATCAGTCCAGGCCAGACCAAACCAGACCAGATCACTCCAGTCCAGTCCAGTCCAGACCAGACCAGACCAGATCAGTCCAGGCCAGACCAAACCAGACCAGATCAGTCCAGTCCAGTCCAGACCAGACAGGATCAGATCAGACCAGACCAGACCAGACCAGACCAGATCACTCGAGTCCAGATCAGACCAGACCAGTCCAGACCAGACTAGATCAGTCCAGTCCAGACAAGACCAGTCCAGACCAGACTAGACCAGTTCAGTCCAGTCCAGACCAGACCAGACCAGATCAGTCCAGTCCAGTCCAGACCAGACGAGATCAGACGAGACCAGACCAGTCCAGACCAGTCCAGTCCAGACCAGACCAGACTAGACCAGATCAGTCCAGACCAGACCAGACCAGTCCAGTCCAGTCCAGTCCAGACCAGACTAGACCAGATCAGTTCAGTCCAGTCCAGACCAGAACAGATCAGATCAATCCCGTCCAGACCAGATAAGACCAGACCAGACCACTCCAGACCAGACCAGACTAGACCAGATCAGTCCAGTCCAAACCAGACGAGACAAGATCAGACCAGAAAAGATCAGTCCAGTCCAGACCAGACCAGACCAGACAACACCAGTTCAGTCCAGTCCAGACCATACCAGACCAGACTAGACCAGATCAGTCCAGACCAGACCAGACCAGATCACTCGAGTCCTGACCAGACCAGACCAAATGAGTCCAGTCCAGACCAGATCAGTCCAGGCCAGTCCAGACCAGACCAGACCAGTCAAGACCAGACCAGACAGGACCAGACCAGATCAGTCCAGACCAGACCAGTACCGTCCAGACCAGTTCAGTCCAGTCCAGACCAAACCAGATCAGTCCAGACCAGACCAGACCAGTCCAGTCCAGTCCAGACCAGACTAGACCAGTTCAGTCCAGTCCAGACCAGACCAGACCAGATCAGTCCAGACCAGACCAGACCAGTCCAGTCCAGTCCAGTCCAGACCAGACTAGACCAGTTCAGTCCAGACCAGATCAGTCCAGTCCAGACCAGACCAGAAAAGATCAGTCCAGTCCAGACCAGACCAGACCAGACTAGACCAGTTCAGTCCAGTCCAGACCATACCAGACCAGACCAGTCCAGACCAGACCAGACCAGATCACTCGAGTCCAGACCAGACCAGACAAGTCCAGAACAGATCAGTCCAGACCAGTCCAGACCAGAGCAGACCAGATCACTCGAGTCCAGACCAGACCAGACTAGACCAGTTCAGTCCAGTCCAGACCAGACCAGACCAGACCAGATCACTCAAGTCCAGACCAGACCAGACAAGTCCAGACCAGACCAGGCCAGACCATATCACTCGAGTCCAGACTAGACCAGTCCAGACCAGACCAGACCAGATCAGTCCAGACCAGACCAGACCATATCACTCGAGTCCAGACTAGACCAGTCCAGACTAGACCAGTCCAGACCAGACCAGACCAGACCAGATCAGACAAGACCAGTCCAGCCCAGTCCATTCCTGACCAGACCAGACCAGACCAGTCCAGTCCAGATCAGTCCAGACCACACCAGACCAGATCAGATCACTCGAGTCCAGACGAGACCAGACCAAACCAGACTAGACCAGTCCATTCCAGTCCAGACCAGATCAGTCCAGTCCAGTCCAGACCAGACCAGTCCAGACCAATCCAAACCAGACTAGAGCAGATCAGTCCAGACCAGACCAGACCAGATCAGTCCAATCCAGTCCAGACCAGACTAGACCAGATCACTCGAGTCCAGACCAGATCAGACCTGTCCAGACCAGTCTAGACAAGTCCAGACCAGACCAGTCCAGACCAGACCAGACCAGACCAGTCATGACCAGTCTAAACAAGTCCAGACCAGACCAAACCAGACCAGTCAATACCAGACTAGACTAAACCAGTCCAGACCAGTCCAGACTAGATCATACCAGACCAGTCCAGACCAGTCTAAACAAGTCCAGACCAGACCAAACCAGACCAGTCAATACCAGACTAAACTAAACCAGTCCAGACCAGTCCAGTCCAGACCGGACCAGACTACTCCAGACCAGACCAGACCAGACCAGACCAGGAAAGACCAGTCCAGAATAGTTCAGACCCGACCAGTCCTGACCAGACAAGATCAGTTCAGACCAGTCCAGACCAGGACAGGCAAGACCAGACCACACCAGAGCAAACTAGTCCAGACCAAACCAGACCAGTCCAGTCCAGACCAGATCAGTCTAGTCCAGACCAGACCTGTCAAGACCAGTCGAGTCCAAACCAGACCAGACCAGATCACTCGAGTCCAGATCAGACCAGACCAGTCCAGACCAGACTAGACCAGTCCAGTCCAGACCAGACGAGACAAGATCAGTCCAGACCAGACCAGTCCAGCCCAGTCCAGAAAAGATCAGTCCAGTCCAGACCAGACCAGACCAGTCCAGTCCAGACCAGACTAGACCAGACCAGACCAGACCAGACCAGATCAGTCCAGTCCAGACCAGACCAGACCAGATCAGATCAGATCAGTCCAGTCCAGTCCAGTCCAGTCCAGTCCAGTCCAGACCAGACTAGGACAGTCCAGTCCAGACCAGACGAGACAAGATCAGTCCAGACCAGACCAGTCCAGCCCAGTCCAGAAAAGATCAGTCCAGTCCAGACCAGACCAGACCAGTCCAGTCCAGACCAGACTAGACCAGACCAGACCAGATCAGTCCAGTCCAGACCAGACCAGACCAGACCAGATCAGATCAGATCAGATCAGATCAGTCCAGTCCAGTCCAGTCCAGTCCAGTCCAGACCAGACCAGACCAGTCCAGTCCAGACCAGACTAGACCAGACCAGACCAGATCAGATCAGATCAGTCCAGTCCAGTCCAGTCCAGTCCAGACCAGATCAGTCCAGACCAGACCAGTCCAGACCAGACTACATCATCCCAGTCCAGACCAGACCAGACCAGACCAGACTAGATCAGTGCAGACCAGACCAGACCAGACTAGATCATCCCAGTCCAGACCAGACCAGACCAGACTAGATCATCCCAGTCCAGACCAGACCAGACCAGACTAGATCAGTCCAGTCCAGTCCAGACCAGACCAGACCAGACCAGACCAGACCAGACCAGTCCAGACCAGACTAGACCAGTCCAGTCCAGTCTAGACCACATCAGTCCAGTCTAGTGCAGACCACACCAGAAAAAAACAGACCAAATCAGTCCATTCCAGACCAGACCAGATCAGTCCAGTCCAGTCCAGTCCAGACCAGATCAGTCCAGTCCAGTCCAGACCAGACCAGAACAGTCCAGACCAGACTTGACCAGTCCAGACTAGAACAGTCCAGACCAGACCAGATCAATCCAGTCCAGACCAGATAAGACCAGATCAGTCCAGACCAGATCACTCGAGTCCAGACCAGAACAGACCAGTCCAGTCCAGACCAGATCAGTCCAGGCAAAACCAGATCAGTCCATACCAGTCCAGTCCAGACCAGACTAGACCAGATCAGTCCAGACCAGAACAGATCAGATCAGTCCAGTCCAGACCAGACAAGACCAGACCAGACCAGTCCAGACCAGACTAGACCAGATCAGTCCAGTCCAGTCCAGACCAAACTAGACCAGACCAGATCAGTCCAGTCCAGTCCAGTCCAGACCAGACTTGACCAGTTCAGTCCAGTCCAGACCAGACCACATCACTCGAGTCCAGACCAGACCAGACAAGTCCAGACCAGACCAGGCCAGACAAGACCAGTCCAGACCATATCACTCGAGTCCAGACTAGACCAGTCCAGACCAGACCAGACCAGATCAGACCAGACCACATCAGTCATGTCCATTCCCGACCAGACCAGACCAGATTAGACCAGTCCAGTCCAGACCAGACAAGAACAGAACAGACCAGACCAGACCAGATCAGTCCAGTCTAGTCCAGACCAGACCAGACCAGACCAGTCCAGTCCAGTCCAGTCCAGACCAGACCAGACCAGACCAGACCAGACCAGACCAGTCCAGACCAGACGAGACCAGACCAGATCAGTCCAGACCAGACCAGACCAGACCAGTCCAGACCAGATCAGTCCAGTCCAGACCAGTCCAGTCCAGTCCAGTCCAGACCAGACCAGACCAGACCAGACCAGACCAGTCCAGACCAGACGAGACCAGACCAGATCAGTCCAGACCAGACCAGACCAGACCAGTCCAGACCAGATCAGTCCAGTCCAGACCAGACCAGACCAGATCACTCGAGTCCAGACCAGACCAGACCAGACCAGACCAAATCAGTCCAGTCCAGACCAGATCAGTCCAGTCCAGACCAGACCAGACCAGTCCAGACCAGACGAGACCAGAACAGTCCAGTCCAGTCCAGTCCAGACCAGACTTGACCAGATCAGTCCAGACCAGACCAGATCTCTCGAGTCAAGACCAGACCAGACAAGAGTTGATCAGTCCAGACCAGACCAGACCAGATCAGTCCAGACTAGACCAGATCTCTCGAGTCAAGACCAGACCAGACAAGACTTGATCAGTCCAGACCAGACCAGACCAGACCAGTCCCAAGATCACTTGAGTCCATATTAGACCAGACCAGTCCAGACCAGACTAGACCAGTCAAGTCCAGACCAGACGAGACAAGATCAATCCAGACCAGACAAGACCAGTCCAGTCCAGACCAGACCAGACCAGATTAGTCCAGTCCAGTCCAGTCCAGTCATGTACAGACCAGACCAGATCACTCGAGTCCAGACCAGACCAGTCCAGTCCAGACCAGATCAGTCCAGTCCAGTCCAGACCAGACCAGATCATTCCAGTCCAGACCAGACTTGACCAGTCCAGTCCAGACCAAACCAGACAGGACCAGATCAGATCAGTCCAGACCAGACTAGGCCAGATCCGCCCAGTCCAGTCAAGACCAAACCAGACCAGACCAGACCAGTCCAGTCGAGTCCAGAGCAGACTAGACCAGACCAGACCAGATCAGTCGAGTCCAGTCCCAACCAGACCAGACCAGACTAGACCAGTCCAGTCCAGACCAGACTAGACCAGATCAGTCCAGACCAGACCAGATCACTCGAGTCCAGAGCAGACTAGACCAGTCCAGTCCAGTCCAGTCCAGTCCAGACCAGATCAGTCCAGAACAGACCAGTACAGTCCAGACCAGACTAGACCAGATCAGTCCAGTCCAGTCCAGTCCAGTCCAGACCAGATCAGTCCAGGCCAGACCAGACCGGACCAGATCACTCGAGTCAAGACCAGACCAGTCCAGTCCAGTCCAGAACAAACCAGATCAGTCCAGAACAGACCAGTACAGTCCAGACCAGACTAGACCAGATCAGTCCAGTCTAGTCCAGTCCAGACCAGACTAGACCAGTAAAGTCCAGACCAGACCAGACCAGATCACTCGAGTCCAGACCAGACCAGACCAGACCAGACCAGACCAGTACAGTCCAGACCAGACCAGATCAGTCCAGACCAGACCAGTACAGTCCAGACCAGACTAGACCAGATCAGTCCAGTCCAGTCCAGTCCAGTCCAGACCAGATCAGTCCAGGCCAGACCAGACCAGATAACTTGAGTCCAGACCAGACCAGACCAGACCATTCCAAATCAGTCCAGTCAAGACCAAACCAGACCAGACCAGTCAAGTCCAGACCAGACAGGACCAGTTCAGTCCAGTCCAGACCAGTCCAGACCAGACCAGACCAGATCAGTCCAGGCCAGACCAGACCAGATAACTTGAGTCCAGACCAGTCCAGACAAGAGCAGACCAGACCAGATCAGACCAGACCAGTCCAGATCAATCCAGTCCAGACCAGCTCAGTCCAGACCAGAGCAGACTAGATCATTCCAGTCCAGTCCAGACCAGACCAGATCACTCGAGTCCAGACCAGATCAGATCAGTCCAGTCCAGTCCAGATCAGATCAGATCACTCGAGTCCAGACCAGACCAGTCCAGTCCAGTCCAGTCCAGACCAGACCAGACTAGACCAGTAAAGTCCAGACCAGACCAGATCAGTCCAGTCCAGTCCAGACCAGACCAGACCAGACCAGTCCAGACCAGACCAGACGAGACCAGACCAGATCAGTCCAGACCAGACCAGTACCGTCCAGAACAGTTCAGTCCAGTCCAGACCAAACCAGATCAGTCCAGACCAGACCAGACCAGACAAGACCAGATAACTTGAGTCCAGACCAGACCAGTCCAGACCAGACTAGACCAGTTCAGTCCAGTCCAGACCAGACCAGACCAGTCATGACCAGTCTAAACAAGTCCAGACCAGACCAAACCAGACCAGTCAATACCAGACTAAACTAAACCAGTCCAGACCAGTCCAGTCCAGACCGGACCAGACTACTCCAGACCAGACCAGACCAGACCAGACCAGGAAAGACCAGTCCAGAATAGTTCAGACCAGACCAGTCCTGACCAGACAAGATCAGTTCAGACCAGTCCAGACCAGGACAGGCAAGACCAGACCACACCAGAGCAAACTAGTCCAGACCAAACCAGACCAGTCCAGTCCAGACCAGATCAGTCTAGTCCAGACCAGACCTGTCAAGACCAGTCGAGTCCAAACCAGACCAGACCAGATCACTCGAGGCCAGATCAGACCAGACCAGTCCAGACCAGACTAGACCAGTCCAGTCCAGACCAGACGAGACAAGATCAGTCCAGACCAGACCAGTCCAGCCCAGTCCAGAAAAGATCAGTCCAGTCCAGACCAGACCAGACCAGTCCAGTCCAGACCAGACTAGACCAGACCAGACCAGACCAGACCAGACCAGATCAGTCCAGTCCAGACCAGACCAGACCAGATCAGATCAGATCAGTCCAGTCCAGTCCAGTCCAGACCAGACCAGACCAGTCCAGTCCAGACCAGACCAGACTAGACCAGATCAGTCCAGACCAGACCAGTCCAGACCAGACCAGCCCAGACCAGACTACATCATCCCAGTCCAGACCAGACCAGACCAGACCAGACTAGATCAGTGCAGACCAGACCAGACCAGACTAGATCATCCCAGTCCAGACCAGACCAGACCAGACTAGATCATCCCAGTCCAGACCAGACCAGACCAGACTAGATCAGTCCAGTCCAGTCCAGACCAGACCAGACCAGACCAGACCAGACCAGTCCAGACCAGACTAGACCAGTCCAGTCCAGTCTAGACCACATCAGTCCAGTCTAGTGCAGACCACACCAGAAAAAAACAGACCAAATCAGTCCATTCCAGACCAGACCAGATCAGTCCAGTCCAGTCCAGACCAGATCAGTCCAGTCCAGTCCAGACCAGACCAGACTAGACCAGTCCAGACTAGAACAGTCCAGACCAGACCAGATCAATCCAGTCCAGACCAGATAAGACCAGATCAGTCCAGACCAGATCACTCGAGTCCAGACCAGAACAGACCAGTCCAGTCCAGACCAGATCAGTCCAGGCAAAACCAGATCAGTCCATACCAGTCCAGTCCAGACCAGACTAGACCAGATCAGTCCAGACCAGAACAGATCAGATCAGTCCAGTCCAGACCAGACAAGACCAGACCAGACCAGTCCAGACCAGACCAGTCCAGTCCAGTCCAGACCAAACCAGACCAGACCAGATCAGTCCAGTCCAGTCCAGTCCAGACCAGACTTGACCAGTTCAGTCCAGTCCAGACCAGACCACATCACTCGAGTCCAGACCAGACCAGACAAGTCCAGACCAGACCAGGCCAGACAAGACCAGTCCAGACCATATCACTCGAGTCCAGACTAGACCAGTCCAGACCAGACCAGACCAGATCAGACCAGACCACATCAGTCATGTCCATTCCCGACCAGACCAGACCAGATTAGACCAGTCCAGTCCAGACCAGACAAGAACAGAACAGACCAGACCAGACCAGATCAGTCCAGTCTAGTCCAGACCAGACCAGACCAGACCAGTCCAGTCCAGTCCAGTCCAGACCAGACCAGACCAGACCAGACCAGACCAGTCCAGACCAGACGAGACCAGACCAGATCAGTCCAGACCAGACCAGACCAGACCAGTCCAGACCAGATCAGTCCAGTCCAGACCAGACCAGACCAGATCACTCGAGTCCAGACCAGACCAGACCAGACCAGACCAAATCAGTCCAGTCCAGACCAGATCAGTCCAGTCCAGACCAGACCAGACCAGTCCAGACCAGACGAGACCAGAACAGTCCAGTCCAGTCCAGTCCAGTCCAGACCAGACTTGACCAGATCAGTCCAGACCAGACCAGATCTCTCGAGTCAAGACCAGACCAGACAAGACTTGATCAGTCCAGACCAGACCAGACCAGATCAGTCCAGACCAGACCAGATCTCTCGAGTCAAGACCAGACCAGACAAGACTTGATCAGTCCAGACCAGACCAGACCAGACCAGTCCCAAGATCACTTGAGTCCATATTAGACCAGACCAGTCCAGACCAGACTAGACCAGTCAAGTCCAGACCAGACGAGACAAGATCAATCCAGACCAGACAAGACCAGTCCAGTCCAGACCAGACCAGACCAGATTAGTCCAGTCCAGTCCAGTCCAGTCATGTACAGACCAGACCAGATCACTCGAGTCCAGACCAGACCAGTCCAGTCCAGACCAGATCAGTCCAGTCCAGTCCAGACCAGACCAGATCATTCCAGTCCAGACCAGACTTGACCAGTCCAGTCCAGACCAAACCAGACAGGACCAGATCAGATCAGACCAGACCAGACTAGACCAGATCCGCCCAGTCCAGTCAAGACCAAACCAGACGAGACCAGACCAGTCCAGTCGAGTCCAGAGCAGACTAGACCAGACCAGACCAGATCAGTCGAGTCCAGTCCCAACCAGACCAGACCAGACTAGACCAGTCCAGTCCAGACCAGACTAGACCAGATCAGTCCAGACCAGACCAGATCACTCGAGTCCAGAGCAGACTAGACCAGTCCAGTCCAGTCCAGTCCAGACCAGATCAGTCCAGAACAGACCAGTACAGTCCAGACCAGACTAGACCAGATCAGTCCAGTCCAGTCCAGTCCAGTCCAGACCAGATCAGTCCAGGCCAGACCAGACCGGACCAGATCACTCGAGTCAAGACCAGACCAGTCCAGTCCAGTCCAGAACAAACCAGATCAGTCCAGAACAGACCAGTACAGTCCAGACCAGACTAGACCAGATCAGTCCAGTCTAGTCCAGTCCAGACCAGACTAGACCAGTAAAGTCCAGACCAGACCAGACCAGATCACTCGAGTCCAGACCAGACCAGACCAGACCAGACCAGTACAGTCCAGACCAGACCAGATCAGTCCAGACCAGACCAGTACAGTCCAGACCAGACTAGACCAGATCAGTCCAGTCCAGTCCAGTCCAGTCCAGTCCAGACCAGATCAGTCCAGGCCAGACCAGACCAGATAACTTGAGTCCAGACCAGACCAGACCAGACCAAATCAGTCCAAGCCAGACCAGATCAGTCCAGTCCAGACCAGACCAGACCATTCCAAATCAGTCCAGTCAAGACCAAACCAGACCAGACCAGTCAAGTCCAGACCAGACAGGACCAGTTCAGTCCAGTCCAGACCAGTCCAGACCAGACCAGACCAGATCAGTCCAGGCCAGACCAGACCAGATAACTTGAGTCCAGACCAGTCCAGACAAGAGCAGACCAGACCAGATCAGACCAGACCAGTCCAGATCAATCCAGTCCAGACCAGCTCAGTCCAGACCAGAGCAGACTAGATCATTCCAGTCCAGTCCAGACCAGACCAGATCACTCGAGTCCAGACCAGATCAGATCAGTCCAGTCCAGTCCAGTCCAGATCAGATCAGATCACTCGAGTCCAGACCAGACCAGTCCAGTCCAGTCCAGACCAGACCAGACTAGACCAGTAAAGTCCAGACCAGACCAGATCAGTCCAGTCCAGTCCAGACCAGACCAGACCAGACCAGTCCAGACCAGACCAGACGAGACCAGACCAGATCAGTCCAGACCAGACCAGTACCGTCCAGAACAGTTCAGTCCAGTCCAGACCAAACCAGATCAGTCCAGACCAGACCAGACCAGACAAGACCAGATAACTTGAGTCCAGACCAGACCAGTCCAGACCAGACTAGACCAGTTCAGTCCAGTCCAGACCAGACCAGACCAAATCAGTCCAGTCCAGACCAGACCAGATCAGTCCAGACTTGATCAGTCCAGTCCAGTCCAGACCAGACCAGACCAGACCTGTCCAGTCCAGATCAGACTAGACCAGTTCTGTCCAGTCCAGACCAGACCAGATCAGTCCAGACCAGACCAGACCAGACCAGACCAGACCAGTCCAGACCAGACTTGATCAGTCAAGTCCAGTCCAGATCAGATCAGATCAGTCCAGACCAGACCAGTCCAGACCAGACCAGACTAGATCAGTCCAGTCCAGTCAAGACCAAACCAGACCAGACCAGATCACTCGAGTCCAGACCAGATCAGATGAGTCCAGTCCAGTCCACACCAGACTAGACCAGTCCAGTCCAGTCCAGACCAGACCAGACCAGACCAGACTAGATCATTCCAGTCCAGACCAGACCAGACTTGATAAGTCCAGTGCAGTCCAGATCAGATCAGATCAGTCCAGACCAGTCCAGTCCAGACCAGACCAGACAAGACCAGATCAGTCCAGACCAGACCAGATCACTCGAGTCCAGACCAGACTAGACCAGTTCAGTCCAGTCCAGACCAGACCAGATCAGTCCAGACCAGACCAGTCCAGACCAGATCAGTCCAGATCCAGACCAGATCACTCGAGTCCAGACCAGACCAGACCAGAACAGTCCAGACCAGACCAGACCAGACCAGACCAGACTAGACCAGATCAGTCCAGTCCAGTCCAGTCCAGTCCAGTCCAGACCAGATCAGTCAGGGCCAGACCAGACCAGATAACTTGAGTCCAGACCAGACCAGACCAGACCAGACCAAATCAGTCCAGTCCAGACCAGACCAGACCAGACCAGACCAAATCTGTCCAGTCCCAACCAGACCAGACCAGACTAGACCACTCCAGTCCAGACCAGACTAGACCAGATCAGTCCAGACCAGACCAGATCACTCGAGTCCAGAGCAGACTAGACCAGTCCAGTCCAGTCCAGTCCAGTCTCAGACCAGACCAGACCAGACCAGACCAGTAAAGTCCAGACCAGACCAGACCAGATCACTCGAGTCCTGACTAGACCAGACCAAATGAGTCCAGACCAGACCAGACCAGTCAAGACCAGACCAGACGAGACCAGACCAGATCAGTCCAGACCAGACCAGTACCGTCCAGACCAGTTCAGTCCAGTCCAGACCAAACCAAATCAGTCCAGACCAGACCAGACCAGTCCAGTCCAGACCAGACTAGACCAGTTCAGTCCAGTCCAGACCAGACCAGACCAGATCAGTCCAGACCAGACCAGACGAGACCAGACCAGTACAGTCCAGTCCAGACCAGACTAGACCAGATCAGTCCAGACCAGACCAGATCACTCCAGTCCAGACCAGATCACTCCAGTCCAGACCAGACCAGTCCAGACCAGACGAGACCAGACCAGATCAGTCCAGACCAGACCAGACCAGTCCAGACCAGACTAGATTATTCCAGTCCAGTCCAGACTAGAACAGACCAGATCACTCGAGTCCAGACCAGACCAGACCAGACCAAATCAGTCCAGTCCAGTCAAGACCAAACCAGACCAGACCAGATCACTCGAGTCCAGACCAGATCAGATCAGTCCAGTCCAGTCCACACCAGACTAGACCAGTCCAGTCCAGTCCAGATCAGTCCAGACCAGACCAGCCCAGTCCAGACCAGACTAGATTATTCCAGTCCAGTCCAGACTAGAACAGACCAGATCACTCGAGTCCAGACCAGACCAGACCAGACAAAATCAGTCCAGTCCAGACCAGATCAGTCTAGACCAGACCAGATCAGTACAGTCCAGTCAAGACCAAACCAGACCAGACCAGATCACTCGAGTCCAGACCAGATCAGATCAGTCCAGTCCAGTCCAGACCAGTCCAGTCCAGAACAGACTAGACCTGATCAGTCCAGACCAGACCAGATCACTCGAGTCCAGACCAGACTAGACCAGTCCAGTCCAGTCCAGACCAGACCAGACCAGACCAGACCAGTCCAGACCAGACGAGACCAGACCAGATCAGTCCAGACCAGACCAGACTAGATTATTCCAGTCCAGTCCAGACTAGACCAGACCAGATTACTCGAGTCCAGACCAGACCAGACCAGACCAAATCAGTCCAGTCCAGACCAGATCAGTCCAGTCCAGACCAGACCAGACCAGACCAGACCAGACCAGACGAGACCAGAACAGTCCAGTCAGGTCCAGACCAGACAAGACCAGATCAGTCCAGTCCAGTCCAGTCCAGTCCAGACCAGACTTGACCAGATCAGTCCAGACCAGACCAGATCTCTCGAGTCAAGACCAGACCAGACAAGACTTGATCAGTCCAGACCAGACCAGACCAGATCACTCGAGTCCAGATCAGACCAGACCAGTCCAGACCAGACTAGACCAGTCAAGTTCAGACCAGACGAGACAAGATCAGTCCAGACCAGACCAGTCCAGTCCAGTCCAGTCCAGACCAGACCAGACCAGATCAGTCCAGTCCAGTCATGTACAGACCAGACCAGAACAATCGAGTCCAGACCAGACCAGTCCAGACCAGACCAGATCAGTCCAGTCTAGTCCAGACCAGACCAGATCATTCCAGTCCAGACCAGACTTGACCAGTCCAGTCCAGACCAAACCAGACAGGACCAGATCAGATCAGTCCAGACAAGACTAGACCAGATCCGCCCAATCCAGTCAAGACCAAACCAGACCAGACCAGACCAGTCCAGTCGAGTCCAGAGCAGACCAGACCAGACCAGACCACATCAGTCCAGTCCAGTCACAACCAGACCACACCAGACTAGACCAGTCCAGTCCAGACCAGACTAGACCAGATCAGTCCAGACCAGACCAGAACACTGGAGTCCAGAGCAGACTAGACCAGTCCAGTCCAGTCCAGTCCAGACCAGACCAGACCAGACTAGACCAGATCAGTCCAGACCAGAAAAGACCAGACTAGACCAGTAAAGTCCAGACCAGACCAGACCAGACCAGATCACTCGAGTCCAGACCAGACCAGACATAATGAGTCCAGTCCAGACCAGATCAGTCAGGGCCAGTCCAGACCAGACCAGACCAGTCCAGACCAGACCAGACGAGACCAGACCAGATCAGTCCAGACCAGACCAGACTAGATTATTCCAGTCCAGTCCAGACTAGACCAGACCAGATTACTCGAGTCCAGACCAGACCAGACCAGACCAAATCAGTCCAGTCCAGACCAGATCAGTCCAGTCCAGACCAGACCAGACCAGACCAGACCAGACCAGACGAGACCAGAACAGTCCAGTCAGGTCCAGACCAGACAAGACCAGATCAGTCCAGTCCAGTCCAGTCCAGTCCAGACCAGACTTGACCAGATCAGTCCAGACCAGACCAGATCTCTCGAGTCAAGACCAGACCAGACAAGACTTGATCAGTCCAGACCAGACCAGACCAGATCACTCGAGTCCAGATCAGACCAGACCAGTCCAGACCAGACTAGACCAGTCAAGTTCAGACCAGACGAGACAAGATCAGTCCAGACCAGACCAGTCCAGTCCAGTCCAGTCCAGACCAGACCAGACCAGATCAGTCCAGTCCAGTCATGTACAGACCAGACCAGAACAATCGAGTCCAGACCAGACCAGTCCAGACCAGACCAGATCAGTCCAGTCTAGTCCAGACCAGACCAGATCATTCCAGTCCAGACCAGACTTGACCAGTCCAGTCCAGACCAAACCAGACAGGACCAGATCAGATCAGTCCAGACAAGACTAGACCAGATCCGCCCAATCCAGTCAAGACCAAACCAGACCAGACCAGACCAGTCCAGTCGAGTCCAGAGCAGACCAGACCAGACCAGACCACATCAGTCCAGTCCAGTCACAACCAGACCACACCAGACTAGACCAGTCCAGTCCAGACCAGACTAGACCAGATCAGTCCAGACCAGACCAGAACACTGGAGTCCAGAGCAGACTAGACCAGTCCAGTCCAGTCCAGTCCAGACCAGACCAGACCAGACTAGACCAGATCAGTCCAGACCAGAAAAGACCAGACTAGACCAGTAAAGTCCAGACCAGACCAGACCAGACCAGATCACTCGAGTCCAGACCAGACCAGACATAATGAGTCCAGTCCAGACCAGATCAGTCAGGGCCAGTCCAGACCAGACCAGACCAGTCCAGACCAGACCAGACGAGACCAGACCAGATCAGTCCAGACCAGACCAGTACCGTCCAGACCAGTTCAGTCCAGTCCATACCAAACCAGATCAGTCCAGACCAGACCAGACCAGTCCAGTACAGACCAGACTAGACCAGTTCAGTCCAGTCCAGACCAGACCAGATCAGTCCAGACCAGACCAGACCAGATCAGTCCAGTCCAGACCAGACTAGACCAGTTCAGTCCAGTCCAGACCAGACCAGATCAGTCCAGACCAGACCAGACCAGATCAGTCCGATCCAGACCAGATCACTCGAGTCCAGACCAGACCAGACCAGTCCAGACCAGACTTGATCAGTCCAGTCCAGTCCAGATCAGATCAGATCAGTCCAGGCCAGACCAGACCAGTCCAGACCAGACCAGACCAAACCAGATAACTTGAGTCCAGACGAGACCACTCCAGACCAGACTAGACCAGATCAGTCCAGTCCAGACCAGACCAGATCAGTCCAGACCAGATCAGTCCAGATCCAGACCAGATCAGTCCAGTCCAGTCCAGACCAGACCAGATCACTCGAGTCCAGACCAGACCAGACCAGTCCAGACGGGAGTAGACCAGTCCAGTCCAGTCCAGTCCAGACCAGACCAGAACAGATAAGTCCAGACCAGACCATACCAGACCAGATCACTCGAGTCCAGATCAGACCAGACCAGTCCAGACCAGACTAGATCAGTCCAGTCCAGACAAGACCAGTCCAGACCAGACTAGACCAGACCAGATCAGTCCAGGCCAGACCAAACCAGACCAGATCAGTCCAGTCCAGTCCAGACCACACCAGACCAGATCAGTCCAGGCCAGACCAAACCAGACCAGATCAGTCCAGTCCAGTCCAGACCAGACCAGATCAGATCAGATCAGACCAGACCAGACCAGACCAGACCAGACCAGACCAGATCACTCGAGTCCAGATCAGACCAGACCAGTCCAGACCAGACTAGATCAGTCCAGTCCAGACAAGACCAGTCCAGACCAGACTAGACCAGTTCAGTCCAGTCCAGACCAGACCAGACCAGATCAGTCCAGTCCAGTCCAGACCAGACGAGACCAGACGAGACCAGACCAGTCCAGACCAGTCCAGTCCAGACCAGACCAGACTAGACTAGACCAGATCAGTTCAGTCCAGTCCTATCAGAACAGATCAGATCAGTCCCGTCCAGACCAGACAAGACCAGACCAGACCAGACCAGTCCAGACCAGACCAGACTAGACCAGATCAGTCCAGTCCAGACCAGACCAGATCACTCCAGTCCAGACCAGACCAGACAAGTCCAGACCAGGCCAGACCATATCACTCGAGTCCAGACTAGACCTGTCCAGACCAGACGAGACAAGATCAGTCCAGACCAGACCAGTCCAGTCCAGACCAGACCAGACCAGACTAGACGAGTTCAGTCCAGTCCAGACCATACCAGACCAGATCAGTCCAGTCCAGACCAGACCAGAAAAGATCAGTCCAGTCCAGACCAGACCAGACCAGACTAGACCAGTTCAGTCCAGTCCAGACCATACCAGACCAGACCAGTCCAGACCAGACCAGACCAGACCAGATCACTCGAGTCCAGACCAGACCAGACAAGTCCAGAACAGATCAGTCCAGACCAGTCCAGACCAGAGCAGACCAGATCACTCGAGTCCAGACCAGACCAGACTAGACCAGTTCAGTCCAGTCCAGACCAGACCAGACCAGACCAGATCACTCAAGTCCAGACCAGACCAGACAAGTCCAGACCAGACCAGGCCAGACCATATCACTCGAGTCCAGACTAGACCAGTCCAGACCAGACCAGACCAGATCAGTCCAGACCAGACCAGACCATATCACTCGAGTCCAGACTAGACCAGTCCAGACCAGACCAGACCAGATCAGACAAGACCAGTCCAGCCCAGTCCATTCCTGACCAGACCAGACCAGACCAGTCCAGTCCAGATCAGTCCAGACCACACCAGACCAGATCAGATCACTCGAGTCCAGACGAGACCAGACCAAACCAGACTAGACCAGTCCATTCCAGTCCAGACCAGATCAGTCCAGTCCAGTCCAGACCAGACCAGTCCAGACCAATCCAAACCAGACTAGAGCAGATCCGTCCAGACCAGACCAGACCAGATCAGTCCAATCCAGTCCAGACCAGACTAGACCAGATCACTCGAGTCCAGACCAGATCAGACCTGTCCAGACCAGTCTAGACAAGTCCAGACCAGACCAGTCCAGACCAGACCAGACCAGACCAGTCATGACCAGTCTAAACAAGTCCAGACCAGACCAAACCAGACCAGTCAATACCAGACTAGACTAAACCAGTCCAGACCAGTCCAGACTAGATCATACCAGACCAGTCCAGACCAGTCTAAACAAGTCCAGACCAGACCAAACCAGACCAGTCAATACCAGACTAAACTAAACCAGTCCAGACCAGTCCAGTCCAGACCGGACCAGACTACTCCAGACCAGACCAGACCAGACCAGACCAGGAAAGACCAGTCCAGAATAGTTCAGACCAGACCAGTCCTGACCAGACAAGATCAGTTCAGACCAGTCCAGACCAGGACAGGCAAGACCAGACCACACCAGAGCAAACTAGTCCAGACCAAACCAGACCAGTCCAGTCCAGACCAGATCAGTCTAGTCCAGACCAGACCTGTCAAGACCAGTCGAGTCCAAACCAGACCAGACCAGATCACTCGAGTCCAGATCAGACCAGACCAGTCCAGACCAGACTAGACCAGTCCAGACCAGACGAGACAAGATCAGTCCAGACCAGACCAGTCCAGCCCAGTCCAGAAAAGATCAGTCCAGTCCAGACCAGACCAGACCAGTCCAGTCCAGACCAGACTAGACCAGACCAGACCAGACCAGACCAGATCAGTCCAGTCCAGACCAGACCAGACCAGATCAGATCAGATCAGTCCAGTCCAGTCCAGTCCAGTCCAGACCAGACCAGACCAGTCCAGTCCAGACCAGACCAGACTAGACCAGATCAGTCCAGACCAGACCAGTCCAGACCAGACCAGCCCAGACCAGACTACATCATCCAAGTCCAGACCAGACCAGACCAGACCAGACTAGATCAGTGCAGACCAGACCAGACCAGACTAGATCATCCCAGTCCAGACCAGACCAGACCAGACTAGATCATCCCAGTCCAGACCAGACCAGACCAGACTAGATCAGTCCAGTCCAGACCAGACCAGACCAGACCAGACCAGACCAGACCAGTCCAGACCAGACTAGACCAGTCCAGTCCAGTCTAGACCACATCAGTCCAGTCTAGTGCAGACCACACCAGAAAAAAACAGACCAAATCAGTCCATTCCAGACCAGACCAGATCAGTCCAGTCCAGTCCAGACCAGATCAGTCCAGTCCAGTCCAGTCCAGACCAGACCAGAACAGTCCAGACCAGACTAGACCAGTCCAGACTAGAACAGTCCAGACCAGACCAGATCAATCCAGTCCAGACCAGATAAGACCAGATCAGTCCAGACCAGATCACTCGAGTCCAGACCAGAACAGACCAGTCCAGTCCAGACCAGATCAGTCCAGGCAAAACCAGATCAGTCCATACCAGTCCAGTCCAGACCAGACTAGACCAGATCAGTCCAGACCAGAACAGATCAGATCAGTCCAGTCCAGACCAGACAAGACCAGACCAGACCAGTCCAGACCAGACTAGACCAGATCAGTCCAGTCCAGTCCAGACCAAACCAGACCAGACCAGATCAGTCCAGTCCAGTCCAGTCCAGTCCAGACCAGACTTGACCAGTTCAGTCCAGTCCAGACCAGACCACATCACTCGAGTCCAGACCAGACCAGACAAGTCCAGACCAGACCAGGCCAGACAAGACCAGTCAAGACCATATCACTCGAGTCCAGACTAGACCAGTCCAGACCAGACCAGACCAGACCAGATCAGACCAGACCACATCAGTCATGTCCATTCCCGACCAGACCAGACCAGATTAGACCAGTCCAGTCCAGACCAGACAAGAACAGAACAGACCAGACCAGACCAGATCAGTCCAGTCTAGTCCAGACCAGACCAGACCAGACCAGTCCAGTCCAGTCCAGTCCAGACCAGACCAGACCAGACCAGACCAGACCAGTCCAGACCAGACGAGACCAGACCAGATCAGTCCAGACCAGACCAGACTAGACCAGTCCAGACCAGATCAGTCCAGTCCAGACCAGACCAGACCAGATCACTCGAGTCCAGACCAGACCAGACCAGACCAGACCAAATCAGTCCAGTCCAGACCAGATTAGTCCAGTCCAGACCAGACCAGACCAGTCCAGACCAGACGAGACCAGAACAGTCCAGTCCAGTCCAGTCCAGTCCAGACCAGACTTGACCAGATCAGTCCAGACCAGACCAGATCTCTCGAGTCAAGACCAGACCAGACAAGACTTGATCAGTCCAGACCAGACCAGACCAGATCAGTCCAGACCAGACCAGATCTCTCGAGTCAAGACCAGACCAGACAAGACTTGATCAGTCCAGACCAGACCAGACCAGACCAGTCCCAAGATCACTTGAGTCCATATTAGACCAGACCAGTCCAGACCAGACTAGACCAGTCAAGTCCAGACCAGACGAGACAAGATCAATCCAGACCAGACAAGACCAGTCCAGTCCAGACCAGACCAGACCAGATTAGTCCAGTCCAGTCCAGTCCAGTCATGTACAGACCAGACCAGATCACTCGAGTCCAGACCAGACCAGTCCAGTCCAGACCAGATCAGTCCAGTCCAGTCCAGACCAGACCAGATCATTCCAGTCCAGACCAGACTTGACCAGTCCAGTCCAGACCAAACCAGACAGGACCAGATCAGATCAGTCCAGACCAGACTAGACCAGATCCGCCCAGTCCAGTCAAGACCAAACCAGACCAGACCAGACCAGTCCAGTCGAGTCCAGAGCAGACTAGACCAGACCAGACCAGATCAGTCGAGTCCAGTCCCAACCAGACCAGACCAGACTAGACCAGTCCAGTCCAGACCAGACTAGACCAGATCAGTCCAGACCAGACCAGATCACTCGAGTCCAGAGCAGACTAGACCAGTCCAGTCCAGTCCAGTCCAGACCAGATCAGTCCAGAACAGACCAGTACAGTCCAGACCAGACTAGACCAGATCAGTCCAGTCCAGTCCAGTCCAGACCAGATCAGTCCAGGCCAGACCAGACCGGACCAGATCACTCGAGTCAAGACCAGACCAGTCCAGTCCAGTCCAGAACAAACCAGATCAGTCCAGAACAGACCAGTACAGTCCAGACCAGACTAGACCAGATCAGTCCAGTCTAGTCCAGTCCAGACCAGACTAGACCAGTAAAGTCCAGACCAGACCAGACCAGATCACTCGAGTCCAGACCAGACCAGACCAGACCAGACCAGTACAGTCCAGACCAGACCAGATCAGTCCAGACCAGACCAGTACAGTCCAGACCAGACTAGACCAGATCAGTCCAGTCCAGTCCAGTCCAGTCCAGACCAGATCAGTCCAGGCCAGACCAGACCAGATAACTTGAGTCCAGACCAGACCAGACCAGACCAAATCAGTCCAAGCCAGACCAGATCAGTCCAGTCCAGACCAGACCAGACCATTCCAAATCAGTCCAGTCAAGACCAAACCAGACCAGACCAGTCAAGTCCAGACCAGACAGGACCAGTTCAGTCCAGTCCAGACCAGTCCAGACCAGACCAGACCAGATCAGTCCAGGCCAGACCAGACCAGATAACTTGAGTCCAGACCAGTCCAGACAAGAGCAGACCAGACCAGATCAGACCAGACCAGTCCAGATCAATCCAGTCCAGACCAGCTCAGTCCAGACCAGAGCAGACTAGATCATTCCAGTCCAGTCCAGACCAGACCAGACCAGATCACTCGAGTCCAGACCAGATCAGATCAGTCCAGTCCAGTCCAGATCAGATCAGATCACTCGAGTCCAGACCAGACCAGTCCAGTCCAGTCCAGACCAGACCAGACTAGACCAGTAAAGTCCAGACCAGACCAGATCAGTCCAGTCCAGTCCAGACCAGACCAGACCAGACCAGTCCAGACCAGACCAGACGAGACCAGACCAGATCAGTCCAGACCAGACCAGTACCGTCCAGAACAGTTCAGTCCAGTCCAGACCAAACCAGATCAGTCCAGACCAGACCAGACCAGACAAGACCAGATAACTTGAGTCCAGACCAGACCAGTCCAGACCAGACTAGACCAGTTCAGTCCAGTCCAGACCAGACCAGACCAAATCAGTCCAGTCCAGACCAGACCAGATCAGTCCAGACTTGATCAGTCCAGTCCAGTCCAGACCAGACCAGACCAGACCTGTCCAGTCCAGATCAGACTAGACCAGTTCTGTCCAGTCCAGACCAGATCAGTCCAGACCAGACCAGACCAGACCAGACCAGACCAGTCCAGACCAGACTTGATCAGTCCAGTCAAGTCCAGTCCAGATCAGATCAGATCAGTCCAGACCAGACCAGTCCAGACCAGACCAGACTAGATCAGTCAAGTCCAGTCAAGACCAAACCAGACCAGACCAGATCACTCGAGTCCAGACCAGATCAGATCAGTCCAGTCCAGTCCACACCAGACTAGACCAGTCCAGTCCAGTCCAGACCAGACCAGACCAGACCAGACTAGATCATTCCAGTCCAGACCAGACCAGACTTGATAAGTCCAGTGCAGTCCAGATCAGATCAGATCAGTCCAGACCAGTCCAGTCCAGACCAGACAAGACCAGATCAGTCCAGACCAGACCAGATCACTCGAGTCCAGACCAGACTAGACCAGTTCAGTCCAGTCCAGACCAGACCAGATCAGTCCAGACCAGACCAGTCCAGACCAGATCAGTCCAGATCCAGACCAGATCACTCGAGTCCAGACCAGACCAGACCAGAACAGTCCAGACCAGACCAGACCAGACTAGACCAGATCAGTCCAGTCCAGTCCAGTCCAGTCCAGACCAGATCAGTCCAGGCCAGACCAGACCAGATAACTTGAGTCCAGACCAGACCAGACCAGACCAGACCAAATCAGTCCAGTCCAGACCAGACCAGACCAGACCAGACCAAATCAGTCCAGTCCCAACCAGACCAGACCAGACTAGACCACTCCAGTCCAGACCAGACTAGACCAGATCAGTCCAGACCAGACCAGATCACTCGAGTCCAGAGCAGACTAGACCAGTCCAGTCCAGTCCAGTCCAGTCCAGTCTCAGACCAGACCAGACCAGACTAGACCAGTAAAGTCCAGACCAGACCAGACCAGATCACTCGAGTCCTGACTAGACCAGACCAAATGAGTCCAGACCAGACCAGACCAGTCAAGACCAGACCAGACGAGACCAGACCAGATCAGTCCAGACCAGACCAGTACCGTCCAGACCAGTTCAGTCCAGTCCAGACCAAACCAAATCAGTCCAGACCAGACCAGACCAGTCCAGTCCAGACCAGACTAGACCAGTTCAGTCCAGTCCAGACCAGACCAGACCAGATCAGTCCAGACCAGACCAGACCAGAGCAGTCACGTCCAGACCAGACTAGACCAGATCACTCGAGTCCAGACCAGACCAGACCAGATCAGTCCAGACCAGACCAGACCAGACCAGATCAGTCCAGATCCAGACCAGATCACTCGAGTCCAGCCCAGACCAGACCAGTTCAGACCAGACTTGATCAGTCCAGTCCAGATCAGATCAGATCAGTCCAGACCAGACCAGACCAGTCCAGACCAGACCAGACAAGACCAGATAACTTGAGTCCAGACCAGACTAGACCAGATCAGTCCAGTCCAGTCAAGACCAAACCAGACCAGACCAGATCAGTCCAGATCCAGACGAGATCACTCGAGTCCAGACCAGACCAGACCAGTCCAGTCCAGTCCAGTCCAGACCAGTCCAGACCAGACCAGACTTGATCAGTCCAGTCCAGTCCAGATCAAATCAGATCAGATCAGTCCAGACCAGTCCAGTCCAGTCCAGTCCAGACCAGACTAGACCAGATAACTTGAGTCCAGACCAGACTAGACCAGATCAGTCCAGTCCAGTCAAGACCAAACCAGACCAGACCAGATCAGTCCAGATCCAGACCAGATCACTCGAGTCCAGACCAGACCAGTACAGTCCAGACCAGATCAGTCCAGTCCAGTCCAGACCAGACCAGATCATTCCAGTCCAGACCAGACTTGACCAGTCCAGTCCAGACCAAACCAGACAGGACCAGATCAGATCAGTCCAGACCAGACTAGACCAGATCCGCCCAGTCCAGTCAAGACCAAACCAGACCAGACCAGACCAGTCCAGTCGAGTCCAGAGCAGACTAGACCAGACCAGACCAGATCAGTCGAGTCCAGTCCCAACCGGACCAGACCAGACTAGACCAGTCCAGTCCAGACCAGACTAGACCAGATCAGTCCAGACCAGACCAGATCACTCGAGTCCAGAGCAGACAAGAACCAGTCCAGTCCAGTCCAGTCCAGACCAGATCAGTCCAGAACAGACCAGTACAGTCCAGGCCAGACTAGACCAGATCAGTCCAGTCCAGTCCAGTCCAGTCCAGTCCAGACCAGATCAGTCCAGGCCAGACCAGATAACTTGAGTCCAGACCAGACCAGACCAGACCAGATAACTTGAGTCCAGACCAGACCAGACCAGACCAGACCAAATCAGTCCAGGCCAGACCAGATCAGTCCAGTCCAGACCAGACCATTCCAAATCAGTCCAGTCAAGACCAAACCAGACCAGACCAGTCAAGTCCAGACCAGACAGGACCAGTTCAGTCCAGTCCAGACCAGTCCAGACCAGACCAGACCAGATCAGTCCAGGCCAGACCAGACCAGATAACTTGAGTCCAGACCAGTCCAGACCAGTCCAGACCAGAGCAGACCAGACCAGATCAGACCAGACCAGTCCAGATCAATCCAGTCCAGTCCAGTCCAGTCCAGACCAGCTCAGTCCAGACCAGAGCAGACTAGATCATTCCAGTCCAGTCCAGACCAGACCAGATCACTCGAGTCCAGACCAGATCAGATCAGTCCAGTCCAGACCAGACTAGACCAGATCAGTCCAGACCAGTCCAGTCCAGATCAGATCAGATCAGATCACTCGAGTCCAGACCAGACCAGTCCAGTCCAGTCCAGTCCAGACCAGACCAGACTAGACCAGTAAAGTCCAGACCAGACCAGATCAGTCCAGTCCAGACCAGACCAGACCAGACCATTCCAGACCAGACCAGACGAAACCAGACCAGATCAGTCCAGACCAGACCAGTACCGTCCAGACCAGTTCAGTCCAGTCCAGACCAAACCAGATCAGTCCAGACCAGACCAGACCAGACAAGACCAGATAACTTGAGTCCAGACCAGACCATTCCAGACCAGACTAGACCAGTTCAATCCAGTCCAGACCAGACCAGACCAAATCAGTCCAGTCCAGACCAGAACAGATCAGTCCAGACTTGATCAGTCCAGTCCAGTCCAGACCAGACCAGACCAGACCTGTCCAGTCCAGATCAGACTAGACCAGTTCTGTCCAGTCCAGACCAGACTTGATCAGTCCAGTCCAGTCCAGATCAGATCAGATCAGATCAGTCCAGACCAGACCAGACCAGTCCAGACCAGACCAGACCAGACCAGATCAGTCCAGTCCAGTCAAGACCAAACCAGACCAGACAAGATCACTCGAGTCCAGACCAGATCAGATCAGTCCAGTCCAGTCCACACCAGACTAGACCAGTCTAGTCCAGTCCAGACCAGACCAGACCAGACCAGACCAGACCAGACTAGATCATTCCAGTCCAGACCAGACCAGACTTGATAAGTCCAGTGCAGTCCAGATCAGATCAGATCAGTCCAGACCAGTCCAGTCCAGTCCAGACCAGACAAGACCAGATCAGTCCAGACCAGACCAGACCAGATCACTCGAGTCCAGACCAGACTAGACCAGTTCAGTCCAGTCCAGACCAGACCAGATCAGTCCAGACCAGACCAGTCCAGACCAGATCAGTCCAGATCCAGACCAGATCACTTGAGTCCAGACCAGACCAGTCCAGACCAGACCAGTCCAGACCAGACCAGACAAGACCAGATAACTTGAGTCCAGACGAGACCAGTCCAGACCAGACTAGACTAGATAAGTCCAGTCCAGTCAAGACCAAACCAGACCAGACCAGACCAGTCCAGTCCAGACCAGACTAGACCAGTTCAGTCCAGTCCAGACCAGACCAGACCAAATCAGTCCAGTCCAGACCAGAACAGATCAGTCCAGACTTGATCAGTCCAGTCCAGTCCAGACCAGACCAGACCAGACCAGTCCAGTCCAGACCAGACTAGACCAGTTCAGTCCAGTCCAGACCAGACCAGATCAGTCCAGACCAGACCAGACCAGACCAGACCAGATCAGTCCAGATCCAGACGAGATCACTCGAGTCCAGTCCAGACCAGACCAGACCAGACCATTCCAGACCAGACCAGACCAGACGAGACCAGACCAGATCAGTCCAGACCAGACCAGTACCGTCCAGACCAGTTCAGTCCAGTCCAGACCAGACCAGACCAGACCAGACCAGACCAGTCCAGACCAGACGAGACCAGACCAGATCAGTCCAGACCAGACCAGACTAGACCAGTCCAGACCAGATCAGTCCAGTCCAGACCAGACCAGACCAGATCACTCGAGTCCAGACCAGACCAGACCAGACCAGACCAAATCAGTCCAGTCCAGACCAGATTAGTCCAGTCCAGACCAGACCAGACCAGTCCAGACCAGACGAGACCAGAACAGTCCAGTCCAGTCCAGTCCAGTCCAGACCAGACTTGACCAGATCAGTCCAGACCAGACCAGATCTCTCGAGTCAAGACCAGACCAGACAAGACTTGATCAGTCCAGACCAGACCAGACCAGATCAGTCCAGACCAGACCAGATCTCTCGAGTCAAGACCAGACCAGACAAGACTTGATCAGTCCAGACCAGACCAGACCAGACCAGTCCCAAGATCACTTGAGTCCATATTAGACCAGACCAGTCCAGACCAGACTAGACCAGTCAAGTCCAGACCAGACGAGACAAGATCAATCCAGACCAGACAAGACCAGTCCAGTCCAGACCAGACCAGACCAGATTAGTCCAGTCCAGTCCAGTCCAGTCATGTACAGACCAGACCAGATCACTCGAGTCCAGACCAGACCAGTCCAGTCCAGACCAGATCAGTCCAGTCCAGTCCAGACCAGACCAGATCATTCCAGTCCAGACCAGACTTGACCAGTCCAGTCCAGACCAAACCAGACAGGACCAGATCAGATCAGTCCAGACCAGACTAGACCAGATCCGCCCAGTCCAGTCAAGACCAAACCAGACCAGACCAGACCAGTCCAGTCGAGTCCAGAGCAGACTAGACCAGACCAGACCAGATCAGTCGAGTCCAGTCCCAACCAGACCAGACCAGACTAGACCAGTCCAGTCCAGACCAGACTAGACCAGATCAGTCCAGACCAGACCAGATCACTCGAGTCCAGAGCAGACTAGACCAGTCCAGTCCAGTCCAGTCCAGACCAGATCAGTCCAGAACAGACCAGTACAGTCCAGACCAGACTAGACCAGATCAGTCCAGTCCAGTCCAGTCCAGACCAGATCAGTCCAGGCCAGACCAGACCGGACCAGATCACTCGAGTCAAGACCAGACCAGTCCAGTCCAGTCCAGAACAAACCAGATCAGTCCAGAACAGACCAGTACAGTCCAGACCAGACTAGACCAGATCAGTCCAGTCTAGTCCAGTCCAGACCAGACTAGACCAGTAAAGTCCAGACCAGACCAGACCAGATCACTCGAGTCCAGACCAGACCAGACCAGACCAGACCAGTACAGTCCAGACCAGACCAGATCAGTCCAGACCAGACCAGTACAGTCCAGACCAGACTAGACCAGATCAGTCCAGTCCAGTCCAGTCCAGTCCAGACCAGATCAGTCCAGGCCAGACCAGACCAGATAACTTGAGTCCAGACCAGACCAGACCAGACCAAATCAGTCCAAGCCAGACCAGATCAGTCCAGTCCAGACCAGACCAGACCATTCCAAATCAGTCCAGTCAAGACCAAACCAGACCAGACCAGTCAAGTCCAGACCAGACAGGACCAGTTCAGTCCAGTCCAGACCAGTCCAGACCAGACCAGACCAGATCAGTCCAGGCCAGACCAGACCAGATAACTTGAGTCCAGACCAGTCCAGACAAGAGCAGACCAGACCAGATCAGACCAGACCAGTCCAGATCAATCCAGTCCAGACCAGCTCAGTCCAGACCAGAGCAGACTAGATCATTCCAGTCCAGTCCAGACCAGACCAGACCAGATCACTCGAGTCCAGACCAGATCAGATCAGTCCAGTCCAGTCCAGATCAGATCAGATCACTCGAGTCCAGACCAGACCAGTCCAGTCCAGTCCAGACCAGACCAGACTAGACCAGTAAAGTCCAGACCAGACCAGATCAGTCCAGTCCAGTCCAGACCAGACCAGACCAGACCAGTCCAGACCAGACCAGACGAGACCAGACCAGATCAGTCCAGACCAGACCAGTACCGTCCAGAACAGTTCAGTCCAGTCCAGACCAAACCAGATCAGTCCAGACCAGACCAGACCAGACAAGACCAGATAACTTGAGTCCAGACCAGACCAGTCCAGACCAGACTAGACCAGTTCAGTCCAGTCCAGACCAGACCAGACCAAATCAGTCCAGTCCAGACCAGACCAGATCAGTCCAGACTTGATCAGTCCAGTCCAGTCCAGACCAGACCAGACCAGACCTGTCCAGTCCAGATCAGACTAGACCAGTTCTGTCCAGTCCAGACCAGATCAGTCCAGACCAGACCAGACCAGACCAGACCAGACCAGACCAGTCCAGACCAGACTTGATCAGTCCAGTCAAGTCCAGTCCAGATCAGATCAGATCAGTCCAGACCAGACCAGTCCAGACCAGACCAGACTAGATCAGTCCAGTCCAGTCAAGACCAAACCAGACCAGACCAGATCACTCGAGTCCAGACCAGATCAGATCAGTCCAGTCCAGTCCACACCAGACTAGACCAGTCCAGTCCAGTCCAGACCAGACCAGACCAGACCAGACTAGATCATTCCAGTCCAGACCAGACCAGACTTGATAAGTCCAGTGCAGTCCAGATCAGATCAGATCAGTCCAGACCAGTCCAGTCCAGACCAGACAAGACCAGATCAGTCCAGACCAGACCAGATCACTCGAGTCCAGACCAGACTAGACCAGTTCAGTCCAGTCCAGACCAGACCAGATCAGTCCAGACCAGACCAGTCCAGACCAGATCAGTCCAGATCCAGACCAGATCACTCGAGTCCAGACCAGACCAGACCAGAACAGTCCAGACCAGACCAGACCAGACTAGACCAGATCAGTCCAGTCCAGTCCAGTCCAGTCCAGACCAGATCAGTCCAGGCCAGACCAGACCAGATAACTTGAGTCCAGACCAGACCAGACCAGACCAGACCAAATCAGTCCAGTCCAGACCAGACCAGACCAGACCAGACCAAATCAGTCCAGTCCCAACCAGACCAGACCAGACTAGACCACTCCAGTCCAGACCAGACTAGACCAGATCAGTCCAGACCAGACCAGATCACTCGAGTCCAGAGCAGACTAGACCAGTCCAGTCCAGTCCAGTCCAGTCTCAGACCAGACCAGACCAGACTAGACCAGTAAAGTCCAGACCAGACCAGACCAGATCACTCGAGTCCTGACTAGACCAGACCAAATGAGTCCAGACCAGACCAGACCAGTCAAGACCAGACCAGACGAGACCAGACCAGATCAGTCCAGACCAGACCAGTACCGTCCAGACCAGTTCAGTCCAGTCCAGACCAAACCAAATCAGTCCAGACCAGACCAGACCAGTCCAGTCCAGACCAGACTAGACCAGTTCAGTCCAGTCCAGACCAGACCAGACCAGATCAGTCCAGACCAGACCAGACCAGAGCAGTCACGTCCAGACCAGACTAGACCAGATCACTCGAGTCCAGACCAGACCAGACCAGATCAGTCCAGACCAGACCAGACCAGACCAGATCAGTCCAGATCCAGACCAGATCACTCGAGTCCAGCCCAGACCAGACCAGTTCAGACCAGACTTGATCAGTCCAGTCCAGATCAGATCAGATCAGTCCAGACCAGACCAGACCAGTCCAGACCAGACCAGACAAGACCAGATAACTTGAGTCCAGACCAGACTAGACCAGATCAGTCCAGTCCAGTCAAGACCAAACCAGACCAGACCAGATCAGTCCAGATCCAGACGAGATCACTCGAGTCCAGACCAGACCAGACCAGTCCAGTCCAGTCCAGTCCAGACCAGTCCAGACCAGACCAGACTTGATCAGTCCAGTCCAGTCCAGATCAAATCAGATCAGATCAGTCCAGACCAGTCCAGTCCAGTCCAGTCCAGACCAGACTAGACCAGATAACTTGAGTCCAGACCAGACTAGACCAGATCAGTCCAGTCCAGTCAAGACCAAACCAGACCAGACCAGATCAGTCCAGATCCAGACCAGATCACTCGAGTCCAGACCAGACCAGTACAGTCCAGACCAGATCAGTCCAGTCCAGTCCAGACCAGACCAGATCATTCCAGTCCAGACCAGACTTGACCAGTCCAGTCCAGACCAAACCAGACAGGACCAGATCAGATCAGTCCAGACCAGACTAGACCAGATCCGCCCAGTCCAGTCAAGACCAAACCAGACCAGACCAGACCAGTCCAGTCGAGTCCAGAGCAGACTAGACCAGACCAGACCAGATCAGTCGAGTCCAGTCCCAACCGGACCAGACCAGACTAGACCAGTCCAGTCCAGACCAGACTAGACCAGATCAGTCCAGACCAGACCAGATCACTCGAGTCCAGAGCAGACAAGAACCAGTCCAGTCCAGTCCAGTCCAGACCAGATCAGTCCAGAACAGACCAGTACAGTCCAGGCCAGACTAGACCAGATCAGTCCAGTCCAGTCCAGTCCAGTCCAGTCCAGACCAGATCAGTCCAGGCCAGACCAGATAACTTGAGTCCAGACCAGACCAGACCAGATAACTTGAGTCCAGACCAGACCAGACCAGACCAGACCAAATCAGTCCAGGCCAGACCAGATCAGTCCAGTCCAGACCAGACCATTCCAAATCAGTCCAGTCAAGACCAAACCAGACCAGACCAGACCAGTCAAGTCCAGACCAGACAGGACCAGTTCAGTCCAGTCCAGACCAGTCCAGACCAGACCAGACCAGATCAGTCCAGGCCAGACCAGACCAGATAACTTGAGTCCAGACCAGTCCAGACCAGAGCAGACCAGACCAGATCAGACCAGACCAGTCCAGATCAATCCAGTCCAGTCCAGTCCAGTCCAGTCCAGACCAGCTCAGTCCAGACCAGAGCAGACTAGATCATTCCAGTCCAGTCCAGACCAGACCAGATCACTCGAGTCCAGACCAGATCAGATCAGTCCAGTCCAGACCAGACTAGACCAGATCAGTCCAGACCAGTCCAGTCCAGATCAGATCAGATCACTCGAGTCCAGACCAGACCAGTCCAGTCCAGTCCAGTCCAGACCAGACCAGACTAGACCAGTAAAGTCCAGACCAGACCAGATCAGTCCAGTCCAGACCAGACCAGACCAGACCATTCCAGACCAGACCAGACGAAACCAGACCAGATCAGTCCAGACCAGACCAGTACCGTCCAGACCAGTTCAGTCCAGTCCAGACCAAACCAGATCAGTCCAGACCAGACCAGACCAGACAAGACCAGATAACTTGAGTCCAGACCAGACCATTCCAGACCAGACTAGACCAGTTCAATCCAGTCCAGACCAGACCAGACCAAATCAGTCCAGTCCAGACCAGAACAGATCAGTCCAGACTTGATCAGTCCAGTCCAGTCCAGACCAGACCAGACCAGACCTGTCCAGTCCAGATCAGACTAGACCAGTTCTGTCCAGTCCAGACCAGACTTGATCAGTCCAGTCCAGTCAAGATCAGATCAGATCAGATCAGTCCAGACCAGACCAGACCAGTCCAGACCAGACCAGACCAGACCAGACCAGATCAGTCCAGTCCAGTCAAGACCAAACCAGACCAGACCAGATCACTCGAGTCCAGACCAGATCAGATCAGTCCAGTCCAGTCCACACCAGACTAGACCAGTCTAGTCCAGTCCAGACCAGACCAGACCAGACCAGACCAGACCAGACTAGATCATTCCAGTCCAGACCAGACCAGACTTGATAAGTCCAGTGCAGTCCAGATCAGATCAGATCAGTCCAGACCAGTCCAGTCCAGTCCAGACCAGACAAGACCAGATCAGTCCAGACCAGACCAGACCAGATCACTCGAGTCCAGACCAGACTAGACCAGTTCAGTCCAGTCCAGACCAGACCAGATCAGTCCAGACCAGACCAGTCCAGACCAGATCAGTCCAGATCCAGACCAGATCACTTGAGTCCAGACCAGACCAGTCCAGACCAGACCAGTCCAGACCAGACCAGACAAGACCAGATAACTTGAGTCCAGACGAGACCAGTCCAGACCAGACTAGACTAGATAAGTCCAGTCCAGTCAAGACCAAACCAGACCAGACCAGACCAGTCCAGTCCAGACCAGACTAGACCAGTTCAGTCCAGTCCAGACCAGACCAGACCAAATCAGTCCAGTCCAGACCAGAACAGATCAGTCCAGACTTGATCAGTCCAGTCCAGTCCAGACCAGACCAGACCAGACCAGTCCAGTCCAGACCAGACTAGACCAGTTCAGTCCAGTCCAGACCAGACCAGATCAGTCCAGACCAGACCAGACCAGACCAGACCAGATCAGTCCAGATCCAGACGAGATCACTCGAGTCCAGTCCAGACCAGACCAGACCAGACCATTCCAGACCAGACCAGACCAGACGAGACCAGACCAGATCAGTCCAGACCAGACCAGTACCGTCCAGACCAGTTCAGTCCAGTCCAGACCAAACCAGATCAGTCCAGACCAGACCAGACCAGACAAGACCAGATAACTTGAGTCCAGACCAGACCATTCCAGACCAGACTAGACCAGTTCAGTCCAGTCCAGACCAGACCAGACCAAATCAGTCCAGTCCAGACCAGAACAGATCAGTCCAGACTTGATCAGTCCAGTCCAGTCCAGACCAGACCAGACCAGACCTGTCCAGTCCAGATCAGACTAGACCAGTTCTGTCCAGTCCAGACCAGTCCAGACCAGACTTGATCAGTCCAGTCCAGTCCAGATCAGATCAGATCAGTCCAGACCAGACCAGACCAGACCAGATCAGTCCAGTCCAGTCAAGACCAAACCAGACCAGACCAGATCACTCGAGTCCAGACCAGATCAGATCAGTCCAGTCCAGTCCACACCAGACTAGACCAGTCCAGTCAAGTCCAGACCAGACCAGACCAGACCAGACCAGACTAGATCATTCCAGTCCAGACCAGACCAGACTTGATAAGTCCAGTGCAGTCCAGATCAGATCAGTCCAGACCAGTCCAGTCCAGACCAGACAAGACCAGATCAGTCCAGACCAGACCAGACCAGATCACTCGAGTCCAGACCAGACTAGACCAGCTCAGTCCAGTCCAGACCAGACCAGATCAGTCCAGACCAGACCAGTCCAGACCAGATCAGTCCAGATCCAGACCAGATCACTCGAGTCCAGACCAGACCAGTCCAGACCAGACCAGTCCAGACCAGACCAGACAAGACCAGATAACTTGAGTCCAGACGAGACCAGTCCAGACCAGACTAGACTAGATCAGTCCAGTCCAGTCAAGACCAAACCAGACAAGACCAGACCAGTCCAGTCCAGACCAGACTAGACCAGTTCAGTCCAGTCCAGACCAGACCAGACCAAATCAGTCCAGTCCAGACCAGAACAGATCAGTCCAGACTTGATCAGTCCAGTCCAGTCCAGACCAGACCAGACCAGACCAGTCCAGTCCAGACCAGACTAGACCAGTTCAGTCCAGTCCAGACCAGACCAGATCAGTCCAGATCCAGACGAGATCACTCGAGTCCAGACCAGACCAGACCAGACCAGTCCAGTCCAGACAAGTCCAGTCCAGACCAGACCAGACCAGACTTGATCAGTCCAGTCCAGTCCAGATCAGATCAGATCAGATCAGATCAGATCAGATCAGATCAGATCAGATCAGATCAGATCAGATCAGATCAGTCCAGTCCAGTCCACTCCAGTCCAGACCAGACTAGACCAGATCAGTCCAGTCCAGTCCACTCCAGTCCAGACCAGACTAGACCAGTTCAGTCCAGTCCAGACCAGACTAGACCAGATCAGTCCAGACCAGACCAGACCAGATCAGTCACGTCCAGATCAGACTAGACCAGTTCAGTCCAGTCCAGACAAGACCAGATCAGTCCAGACCAGACCAGACCAGACCAGATCAGTCCAGATCCAGACCAGATCACTCGAGTCCAGACCAGACCAGACCAGTTCAGACCAGACTTGATCAGTCCAGTCCAGTCCAGTCCAGATCAGATCAGATCAGTCCAGACCAGACCAGACCAGTCCAGACCAGACCAGACAAAACCAGACCAGATCAGTCCAGATCCAGACGAGATCACTCGAGTCCAGACCAGACCAGACCAGTCCAGTCCAGTCCAGACCAGTCCAGACCAGACCAGACTTGATCAGTCCAGTCCAGTCCAGATCAAATCAGATCAGATCAGTCCAGACCAGTCCAGTCCAGTCCAGACCAGACTAGACCAGATCAGTCCAGACCGGACCAGATCACTCGAGTCCAGACCAGACCAGTCCAGTCCAGTCCAGTCCAGACCAGACCAGATCAGTCCAGACCAGACCAGTACAGTCCAGACCAGACTAGACCAGATCAGTCCAGTCCAGTCCAGTCCAGACCAGATCAGTCCAGGCCAGACCAGACCAGATAACTTGAGTCCAGACCAGACCAGACCAGACCAGACCAAATCAGTCCAGGCCAGACCAGATCAGTCCAGTCCAGACCAGACCATTCCAAATCAGTCCAGTCAAGACCAAACCAGACCAGACCAGACCAGTCAAGTCCAGACCAGACAGGACCAGTTCAGTCCAGTCCAGACCAGTCCAGACCAGATCAGTCCAGGCCAGACCAGACCAGATAACTTGAGTCCAGACCAGTCCAGACCAGAGCAGACCAGACCAGATCAGACCAGACCAGTCCAGATCAATCCAGTCCAGTCCAGTCCAGACCAGCTCAGTCCAGACCAGAGCAGACTAGATCATTCCAGTCCAGTCCAGACCAGACCAGATCACTCGAGTCCAGGCCAGATCAGATCAGTCCAGTCCAGACCAGACTAGACCAGATCAGTCCAGACCAGTCCAGTCCAGATCAGATCAGATCACTCGAGTCCAGACCAGACCAGTCCAGTCCAGTCCAGACCAGACCAGACCAGACTAGACCAGTAAAGTCCAGACCAGACCAGATCAGTCCAGTCCAGACCAGACCAGACCAGACCATTCCAGACCAGACCAGACGAGACCAGACCAGATCAGTCCAGACCAGACCAGTACCGTCCAGACCAGTTCAGTCCAGTCCAGACCAAACCAGATCAGTCCAGACCAGACCAGACCAGACAAGACCAGATAACTTGAGTCCAGACCAGACCATTCCAGACCAGACTAGACCAGTTCAGTCCAGTCCAGACCAGACCAGACCAGTTCAGTCCAGTCCAGACCAGAACAGATCAGTCCAGACTTGATCAGTCCAGTCCAGTCCAGACCAGACCAGACCAGACCTGTCCAGTCCAGTCCAGATCAGACTAGACCAGTTCTGTCCAGTCCAGACCAGTCCAGACCAGACTTGATCAGTCCAGTCCAGTCCAGATCAGATCAGATCAGTCCAGACCAGACCAGTCCAGACCAGACCAGACCAGACCAGACCAGATCAGTCCAGTCCAGTCAAGACCAAACCAGACCAGACCAGATCACTCGAGTCCAGACCAGATCAGATCAGTCCAGTCCAGTCCACACCAGACTAGACCAGTCTAGTCCAGTCCAGACCAGACCAGACCAGACCAGACTAGATCATTCCAGTCAAGACCAGACCAGACTTGATAAGTCCAGTGCAGTCCAGATCAGATCAGATCAGTCCAGACCAGTCCAGTCCAGACCAGACAAGACCAGATCAGTCCAGACCAGAACAGACCAGATCACTCGAGTCCAGACCAGACTAGACCAGTTCAGTCCAGTCCAGACCAGACCAGACCAGATCAGTCCAGACCAGACCAGTCCAGACCAGACCAGATCAGTCCAGATCCAGACCAGATCACTCGAGTCCAGACCAGACCAGTCCAGACCAGACCAGTCCAGACCAGACCAGACAAGACCAGATAACTTGAGTCCAGACGAGACCAGTCCAGACAAGACTAGACTAGATCAGTCCAGTCCAGTCAAGACCAAACCAGACCAGACCAGACCAGTCCAGTCCAGACCAGACTAGACCAGTTCAGTCCAGTCCAGACCAGACCAGACCAAATCAGTCCAGTCCAGACCAGAACAGAGCAGTCCAGACTTGATCAGTCCAGTCCAGTCCAGACCAGACCAGACCAGACCAGTCCAGTCCAGTCCAGACCAGACTAGACCAGTTCAGTCCAGTCCAGACCAGACCAGATCAGTCCAGACCAGACCAGACCAGACCAGACCAGATCAGTCCAGATCCAGACGAGATCACTCGAGTCCAGACCAGACCAGACCAGACCAGTCCAGTCCAGACCAGTCCAGACCAGACCAGACTTGATCAGTCCAGTCCAGTCCAGATCAGATCAGATCAGATCAGATCAGATCAGATCAGATCAGATCAGATCAGATCAGATCAGATCAGATCAGATCAGATCAGATCAGTCCACTCCAGTCCAGACCAGACTAGACTAGACCAGATCAGTCCAGTCCAGTCCACTCCAGTCCAGACCAGACTAGACCAGTTCAGTCCAGTCCAGACCAGACTAGACCAGATCAGTCCAGACCAGACCAGACCAGATCAGATCAGTCACGTCCAGACCAGACTAGACCAGTTCAGTCCAGACCAGACCAGACCAGACCAGATCAGTCCAGACCAGACCAGACCAGTCCAGATCTGTCCAGATCCAGACCAGATCACTCGAGTCCAGACCAGACCAGACCAGTTCAGACCAGACTTGATCAGTCCAGTCAAGTCCAGTCCAGATCAGATCAGATCAGATCAGTCCAGACCAGACCAGACCAGTCCAGACCAGACCAGACAAAACCAGACCAGATCAGTCCAGATCCAGACGAGATCACTCGAGTCCAGACCAGAACAGACCAGTCCAGTCCAGTCCAGACCAGTCCAGACCAGACCAGACTTGATCAGTCCAGTCCAGTCCAGATCAAATCAGATCAGATCAGTCCAGACCAGTCCAGTCCAGTCCAGTCCAGACCAGACTAGACCAGATCAGTCCAGACCGGACCAGATCACTCGAGTCCAGACCAGACCAGTCCAGTCCAGTCCAGACCAGACCAGATCAGTCCAGACCAGACCAGTGCAGTCCAGACCAGACTAGACCAGATCAGTCCAGTCCAGTCCAGTCCAGTCCAGTCCAGTCCAGACCAGATCAGTCCAGGCCAGACCAGACCAGATAACTTGAGTCCAGACCAGACCAGATCAGACCAGATCAGTCCAGTCCAGACCAGACCATTCCAAATCAGTCCAGTCAAGACCAAACCAGACCAGACCAGACCAGACCGGTCAAGTCCAGACCAGACAGGACCAGTTCAGTCCAGTCCAGACCAGTCCAGACCAGACCAGACCAGATCAGTCCAGGCCAGACTAGACCAGATAACTTGAGTCCAGACCAGTCCAGACCAGAGCAGACCAGACCAGATCAGATCAGACCAGTCCAGATCAATCCAGTCCAGTCCAGTCCAGTCCAGACCAGCTCAGTCCAGACCAGAGCAGACTAGATCATTCCAGTCCAGTCCAGACCAGACCAGACTAGACCAGTAAAGTCCAGACCAGACCAGACCAGTCCAGTCCAGTCCAGACCAGTCCAGACCAGACCAGACTTGATCAGTCCAGTCCAGTCCAGATCAAATCAGATCAGATCAGTCCAGACCAGTCCAGTCCAGTCCAGTCCAGACCAGACTAGACCAGATCAGTCCAGACCGGACCAGATCACTCGAGTCCAGACCAGACCAGTCCAGTCCAGTCCAGTCCAGTCCAGACCAGACCAGTGCAGTCCAGACCAGACTAGACCAGATCAGTCCAGTCCAGTCCAGTCCAGACCAGATCAGTCCAGGCCAGACCAGACCAGATAACTTGAGTCCAGACCAGACCAGACCAGACCAGACCAAATCAGTCCAGGCCAGACCAGATCAGTCCAGTCCAGACCAGACCATTCCAAATCAGTCCAGTCAAGACCAAACCAGACCAGACCAGACCAGACCAGTCAAGTCCAGACCAGTTCAGTCCAGTCCAGACCAGTCCAGACCAGACCAGACCAGATCAGTCCAGGCCAGACCAGACCAGATAACTTGAGTCCAGACCAGTCCAGACCAGAGCAGACCAGACCAGATCAGACCAGACCAGTCCAGATCAATCCAGTCCAGTCCAGTCCAGTCCAGACCAGCTCAGTCCAGACCAGAGCAGACTAGATCATTCCAGTCCAGTCCAGACCAGACCAGATCACTCGAGTCCAGACCAGATCAGATCAGTCCAGTCCAGACCAGACTAGACCAGATCAGTCCAGACCAGTCCAGTCCAGATCAGATCAGATCACTCGAGTCCAGACCAGACCAGTCCAGTCCAGTCCAGACCAGACCAGACTAGACCAGTAAAGTCCAGACCAGACCAGATCAGTCCAGTCCAGACCAGACCAGACCAGACCAGACCATTCCAGACCAGACCAGACGAAACCAGACCAGATCAGTCCAGACCAGACCAGTACCGTCCAGACCAGTCCAGTCCAGTCCGGACCAGACCAGACTAGACCAGTTCAGTCCAGTCCAGACCAGACCAGATCAGTCCAGACCAGACCAGTCCAGACCAGACCAGATCAGTCCAGATCCAGACCAGATCACTCGAGTCCAGACCAGACCAGTCCAGACCAGACCAGTCCAGACCAGACCAGACAAGACCAGATAACTTGAGTCCAGACGAGACCAGTCCAGACCAGACTAGACTAGATCAGTCCAGTCCAGTCAAGACCAAACCAGACCAGACCAGACCAGTCCAGTCCAGACCAGACTAGACCAGTTCAGTCCAGTCCAGACCAGACCAGACCAAATCAGTCCAGTCCAGACCAGAACAGATCAGTCCAGACTTGATCAGTCCAGTCCAGTCCAGACCAGACCAGACCAGACCAGTCCAGTCCAGACCAGACTAGACCAGTTCAGTCCAGTCCAGACCAGACCAGATCAGTCCAGACCAGACCAGACCAGACCAGACCAGATCAGTCCAGATCCAGACGAGATCACTCGAGTCCAGACCAGACCAGACCAGACCAGTCCAGTCCAGACCAGACCAGACTTGATCAGTCCAGTCCAGTCCAGATCAGATCAGATCAGATCAGATCAGATCAGATCAGATCAGATCAGATCAGATCAGATCAGATCAGATCAGTCCAGTCCAGTCCAGTCCAGTCCACTCCAGTCCAGACCAGACTAGACTAGACCAGATCAGTCCAGTCCAGTCCACTCCAGTCCAGACCAGACTAGACCAGTTCAGTCCAGTCCAGACCAGACTAGACCAGATCTGTCCAGACCAGACCAGACCAGATCAGATCAGTCACGTCCAGACCAGACTAGACCAGTTCAGTCCAGTCCAGACCAGACCAGATCAGTCCAGACCAGACCAGACCAGACCAGACCAGATCTGTCCAGATCCAGACCAGATCACTCGAGTCCAGACCAGACCAGACCAGTTCAGACCAGACTTGATCAGTCCAGTCAAGTCCAGTCCAGATCAGATCAGATCAGTCCAGACCAGTCCAGACCAGACCAGACAAAACCAGACCAGATCAGTCCAGATCCAGACGAGATCACTCGAGTCCAGACCAGAACAGACCAGTCCAGTCCAGTCCAGACCAGACCAGACTTGATCAGTCCAGTCCAGTCCAGATCAAATCAGATCAGATCAGTCCAGACCAGTCCAGTCCAGTCCAGACCAGACTAGACCAGATCAGTCCAGACCGGACCAGATCACTCGAGTCCAGACCAGACCAGTCCAGTCCAGTCCAGACCAGACCAGATCAGTCCAGACCAGACCAGTGCAGTCCAGACCAGACTAGACCAGACCAGATCAGTCCAGTCCAGTCCAGTCCAGTCCAGTCCAGACCAGATCAGTCCAGGCCAGACCAGACCAGATAACTTGAGTCCAGACCAGACCAGATCAGACCAGATCAGTCCAGTCCAGACCAGACCATTCCAAATCAGTCCAGTCAAGACCAAACCAGACCAGACCAGACCAGACCAGTCAAGTCCAGACCAGACAGGACCAGTTCAGTCCAGTCCAGACCAGTCCAGACCAGACCAGACCAGATCAGTCCAGGCCAGACTAGACCAGATAACTTGAGTCCAGACCAGTCCAGACCAGAGCAGACCAGACCAGATCAGATCAGACCAGACCAGTCCAGATCAATCCAGTCCAGTCCAGTCCAGTCCAGACCAGCTCAGTCCAGACCAGAGCAGACTAGATCATTCCAGTCCAGTCCAGACCAGACCAGATCACTCGAGTCCAGACCAGATCAGATCAGTCCAGTCCAGACCAGACTAGACCAGATCAGTCCAGACCAGTCCAGTCCAGATCAGATCAGATCACTCGAGTCCAGACCAGACCAGTCCAGTCCAGTCCAGACCAGACCAGACTAGACCAGTAAAGTCCAGACCAGACCAGACCAGTCCAGTCCAGTCCAGACCAGTCCAGACCAGACCAGACTTGATCAGTCCAGTCCAGTCCAGATCAAATCAGATCAGATCAGTCCAGACCAGTCCAGTCCAGTCCAGACCAGACTAGACCAGATCAGTCCAGACCGGACCAGATCACTCGAGTCCAGACCAGACCAGTCCAGTCCAGTCCAGTCCAGACCAGACCAGTGCAGTCCAGACCAGACTAGACCAGATCAGTCCAGTCCAGTCCAGTCCAGACCAGATCAGTCCAGGCCAGACCAGACCAGATAACTTGAGTCCAGACCAGACCAGACCAGACCAGACCAAATCAGTCCAGGCCAGACCAGATCAGTCCAGTCCAGACCAGACCATTCCAAATCAGTCCAGTCAAGACCAAACCAGACCAGACCAGACCAGACCAGTCAAGTCCAGACCAGTTCAGTCCAGTCCAGACCAGTCCAGACCAGACCAGACCAGATCAGTCCAGGCCAGACCAGACCAGATAACTTGAGTCCAGACCAGTCCAGACCAGAGCAGACCAGACCAGATCAGACCAGACCAGTCCAGATCAATCCAGTCCAGTCCAGTCCAGTCCAGACCAGCTCAGTCCAGACCAGAGCAGACTAGATCATTCCAGTCCAGTCCAGACCAGACCAGATCACTCGAGTCCAGACCAGATCAGATCAGTCCAGTCCAGTCCAGACCAGACTAGACCAGATCAGTCCAGACCAGTCCAGTCCAGATCAGATCAGATCACTCGAGTCCAGACCAGACCAGTCCAGTCCAGTCCAGACCAGACCAGACCAGACCAGACCAGACCAGTCCAGACCAGACCAGACTAGACCAGTAAAGTCCAGACCAGACCAGATCAGTTCAGTCCAGTCCAGACCAGACCAGACCAGACCAGACCAGTCCAGACCAGACCAGACGAGACCAGACCAGATCAGTCCAGACCAGACCAGTACCGTCCAGACCAGTTCAGTCCAGTCCAGACCAAACCAGATCAGTCCAGACCAGACCAGACCAGACAAGACCAGATAACTTGAGTCCAGACCAGACCAGTCCAGACCAGACTAGACCAGTTCAGTCCAGTCCAGACCAGACCAGACCAGACCAAATCAGTCCAGTCCAGACCAGACCAGATCAGTCCAGACTTGATCAGTCCAGTCCAGTCCAGACCAGACCAGACCAGACCTGTCCAGTCCAGATCAGACTAGACCAGTTCTGTCCAGTCCAGACCAGACCAGATCAGTCCAGACCAGACCAGACCAGACCTGTCCAGTCCAGATCAGACTAGACCAGTTCTGTCCAGTCCAGACCAGACCAGATCAGTCCAGACCAGACCAGACCAGTCCAGACCAGACTTGATCAGTCCAGTCAAGTCCAGTCCAGATCAGATCAGATCAGTCCAGACCAGACCAGTCCAGACCAGACCAGACCATACCAGATCAGTCCAGTCCAGTCAAGACCAAACCAGACCAGACCAGCTCACTCGAGTCCAGACCAGATCAGATCAGTCCAGTCCAGTCCACACCAGACTAGACCATTCCAGTCCAGTCCAGCTCAGTCCAGACCAGAGCAGACTAGATCATTCCAGTCCAGTCCAGACCAGACCAGATCACTCGAGTCCAGACCAGATCAGATCAGTCCAGTCCAGACCAGACTAGACCAGATCAGTCCAGACCAGTCCAGTCCAGTTCAGATCAGATCACTCGAGTCCAGACCAGACCAGTCCAGTCCAGTCCAGACCACACCAGACTAGACCAGTAAAGTCCAGACCAGACCAGATCAGTCCAGTCCAGACCAGACCAGATCACTCGAGTCCAGACCAGACCAGACCAGAACAGTCCATACCAGACCAGACCAGACGAGATCAGACCAGACTAGACTAGATCAGTCCAGTCCAGTCCAGTCCAGTCCAGTCCAGTCCAGACCAGATCAGTCCAGGCCAGACCAGACCAGATAACTTGAGTCCAGACCAGACCAGACCAGACCAGACCAAATCAGTCCAGGCCAGACCAGATCAGTCCAGTCCAGACCAGACCATTCCAAATCAGTCCAGTCAAGACCAAACCAGACCAGACCAGACCAGACCAGACCAGTCAAGTCCAGACCAGACAGGACCAGTTCAGTCCAGTCCAGACCAGTTCAGACCAGACCAGACCAGATCAGTCCAGGCTAGACCAGACCAGATAACTTGAGTCCAGACCAGTCCAGACCAGAGCAGACCAGACCAGATCAGACCAGACCAGTCCAGATCAATCCAGTCCAGTCCAGTCCAGTCCAGACCAGCTCAGTCCAGACCAGAGCAGACTAGATCATTCCAGTCCAGTCCAGACCAGACCAGATCACTCGAGTCCAGACCAGATCAGATCAGTCCAGTCCAGACCAGACTAGACCAGATCAGTCCAGACCAGTCCAGTCCAGATCAGATCAGATCACTCGAGTCCAGACCAGACCAGTCCAGTCCAGTCCAAACCAGACCAGACTAGACCAGTAAAGTCCAGACCAGACCAGATCAGTCCAGTCCAGTCCAGACCAGACCAGACCAATCCAGTCCAGACCAGACCAGACGAGACCAGACCAGATCAGTCCAGACAAGACCAGACCAGTACCGTCCAGACCAGACAAGATCAGACCAGACCAAATCAGACCAGTCCAGACCAGACCAGACCAGAACAGACCAGACCAAATCAGTCCAGTCCCAACCAGACCAGACCAGACTAGACCACTCCAATCCAGACCAGACTAGACCAGATCAGTCCAGACCAGACCAGATCACTCGAGTCCAGAGCAGACTAGACCAGTCCAGTCCAGTCCAGTCTCAGACCAGACCAGACCAGACCAGACTAGACCAGTAAAGTCCAGACCAGACCAGACCAGATCACTCGAGTCCTGACCAGACCAGACCAAATGAGTCCAGACCAGACCAGACCAGTCAAGACCAGACCAGACGAGACCAGACCAGATCAGTCCAGACCAGACCAGTACCGTCCAGACCAGTTCAGTCCAGTCCAGACCAAACCAAATCAGTCCAGACCAGACCAGACCAGTCCAGTCCAGACCAGACGACACCAGTTCAGTCCAGTCCAGACCAGACCAGACCAGATCAGTCCAGACCAGACCAGACCAGATCAGTCACGTCCAGACCAGACTAGACCAGTTCAGTCCAGTCCAGACCAGACCAGATCAGTCCAGACCAGACCAGACCAGACCAGATCAGTCCAGATCCAGACCAGATCACTCAAGTCCAGACCAGACCAGACCAGTTCAGACCAGACTTGATCAGTCCAGTCCAGATCAGATCAGATCAGTCCAGACCAGACCAGACCAGTCCAGACCAGACCAGAAAAGACCAGATAACTTGAGTCCAGACCAGATCAGTCCAGTCCAGTCCAGTCAAGACCAAACCAGACCATACCAGTCCAGTCCAGACCAGACCAGACCAGATCAGTCCAGATCCAGACGAGATCACTCGAGTCCAGACCAGACCAGACCAGTCCAGTCCAGTCCAGACCAGTCCAGACCAGACCAGACTTGATCAGTCCAGTCCAGTCCAGATAAAATCAGATCAGATCAGTCCAGACCAGTCCAGTCCAGTCCAGACCAGACTAGACCAGATCAGTCCAGACCGGACCAGATCACTCGAGTCCAGACCAGACCAGTCCAGTCCAGTCCAGACCAGACCAGATCAGTCCAGACCAGACCAGACCAGTACAGTCCAGACCAGACTAGACCAGATCAGTCCAGTCCAGTCCAGTCCAGACCAGATCAGTCCAGGCCAGATCAGACCAGATAACTTGAGTCCAGACTAGACCAGACCAGACCAAATGAGTCCAGGCCAGACCAGATCAGTCCAGTCCAGACCAGACCATTCCAAATCAGTCCAGTCAAGACCAAACCAGACCAGACCAGACCAGACCAGTCAAGTCCAGACCAGACAGGACCACTTCAGTCCAGTCCAGACCAGACCAGACCAGATCAGTCCAGGCCAGACCAGACCAGATAACTTGAGTCCAGACCAGTCCAGACCAGAGCAGACCAGACCAGATCAGACCAGACCAGTCCAGATCAATCCAGTCCAGTCCAGTCCAGTCCAGACCAGCTGAGTCCAGACCAGAGCGGACTAGATCATTCCAGTCCAGTCCAGACCAGACCAGATCACTCGAGTCCAGACCAGATCAGATCAGTCCAGTCCAGACCAGACTAGACCAGATCAGTCCAGACTAGTCCAGTCCAGATCAGATCAGATCACTCGAGTCCAGACCAGACCAGTCCAGTCCAGTCCAGACCAGACCAGACTAGACCAGTAAAGTCCAGACCAGACCAGATCAGTCCAGTCCAGACCAGACCAGACCAGACCATTCCAGCCCAGACCAGACGAGACCAGACCAGATCAGTCCAGACCAGACCAGTACCGTCCAGACCAGTTCAGTCCAGTCCAGACCAAACCAGATCAGTCCAGACCAGACCAGACCAGACAAGACCAGATAACTTGAGTCCAGACCAGACCAGTCCAGACCAGACTAGACCAGTTCAGTCCAGTCCAGACCAGAACAGACCAAATCAGTCCAGACCAGACCAGACCAGACCATTCCAGTCCAGACCAGACTAGACCAGTTCTGTCCAGTCCAGACCAGACCAGATCAGTCCAGACCAGACCAGACCAGACCAGACCAGTCCAGACCAGACTTGATCAGTCCAGTCCAGTCCAGATCAGATCAGATCAGATCAGATCAGATCAGTCCAGACCAGACCAGACCAGTCCAGACCAGACCAGACCAGACCAGATCAGTCCAGTCCAGTCAAGACCAAACCAGACCAGACCAGATCACTCGAGTCCAGACCAGATCACATCAGTCCAGTCCAGTCCAGACCAGACTAGACCAGTCTAGTCCAGTCCAGCTCAGACCAGACCAGACCAGACTAGATCATTCCAGTCCAGTCCAGACCAGACCAGATCACTCGAGTCCAGACCAGATCAGATCAGACTAGACCAGTCCAGTCCAGACCAGACAAGACCAGATCAGTCCAGACCAGACCAGATCACTGGAGTCCAGACCAGACCAGTCCAGTCCAGTCCAGTCCAGACCACACCAGACTAGACCAGTAAAGTCCAGACCAGACCAGATCAGTCCAGTCCAGACCAGACCAGATCACTCGAGTCCAGACCAGACCAGACCAGAACAGTCCAGACCAGACCAGACCAGACCAGACCAGACCAGACTAGACCAGATCAGTCCAGTCCAGTCCAGTCCAGACCAGATCAGTCCAGACCAGACCAGTACAGCCCAGACCAGACTAGACCAGATCAGTCCAGTCCAGTCCAGTCCAGTCCAGTCCAGTCCAGACCAGATCAGTCCAGTCCAGTCAAGACCAAACCAGATCAGACCAGACCAGTCCAGTCCAGTCCAGACCAGACTAGACCAGTTCAGTCCAGTCCAGACCAGACCAGATCAGTCCAGACCAGACCAGATCAGTCCAGATCCAGACGAGATCACTCGAGTCCAGACCAGACCAGACCAGACCAGTCCAGTCCAGACCAGTCCAGACCAGACTTGATCAGTCCAGTCCAGTCCAGATCAGATCAGATCAGATCAGATCAGTCCAGTCCACTCCAGTCCAGACCAGACTAGACCAGATCAGTCCAGACCGGACCAGATCAGTCGAGTCCAGACCAGTCCAGTCCAGTCCAGTCCAGTCCAGACCAGATCAGTCCAGACCAGACCAGTACAGCCCAGACCAGACTAGACCAGATCAGTCCAGTCCAGTCCAGTCCAGTCCAGTCCAGTCCAGACCAGATCAGTCCAGGCCAGACCAGACCAGATAACTTGAGTCCAGACCAGACCAGACCAGACCAGACCAGACCAAATCAGTCCAGGCCAGACCAGATCAGTCCAGTCCAGACCAGACCAGACTTGATCAGTCCAGTCCAGTCCAGACCAGAGCAGTCCAGGACAGACCAGTCCAGACCAGACCAGACCAGTCCAGACCAGTCTAAACAAGTCCAGACCAGACTCCTGCAGACCAGTCCAGATCAGACCAGACGACACCAGAACAGATCAGAAAAGACCAGACCAGACCAGAGCAGACTAGACTGGACCAGACCAGACCAGACCAGACCACTCCAGACCAATCTAGACCAGTCCAGACCAGACCACACCAGACTACCCCAATCCAGAACAGACCGACCAGTCCAGACAGGACCAGACTAGTCCAGACCAGTCCAGACCAGACCAGACGAGTCCAGACCAGATCAGACCAGAATAGTTCAGACCAGACCAGTCCTGACCAGACAAGATCAGTTCAGACCAGTCCAGACCAGAACAGACCAGTCCAGAACAGACCAGACTAGACTAGTCCAGACCAGTCCAGACCAGACCAGACCAGACCAGTCCAGACCAGACCACACCAGACTACACCCGTCCAGAACAGACAAGACCAGACCACACCAGACCAAACCAGTCCAGACTAGACCAGACCAGTCCAGACCAGACCAGACCAGAAAAGACCAGACCAGAATAGTTCAGACCACACCAGTCCAAACCAGACTAGACCAGTCCAGATCAGTCTAGTCCAGTCCAGACCAGTCCAAACTAGACTAGACAAGTCCAGAACCGACCAGACCAGTCCAGACCAGACCAGACTACCCCAATCCAGAACAGACCAAACCAGTACAGACCAGACCAGTCCAGACCGGACCAGATTAGTCCAGACCAGACCAGACCAGGACAGACAAGGACAGACCAGTTCAGAATAGTTCAGACCAGACCAGTCCTGACCAGACAAGATCAGTTCAGACCAGTCTAGACAAGTCCAGACCGGACCAGACCTGTCAAGACCAGACTAGACCAGTCCAGACCAGTCCAGACCAGTCTAGACAAGTCCAGACCAGACCAGTCCAGACCAGAAAAGACCAGTCCAGACCAGTCTAAACAAGTCCAGACCAGACCAGTCAATACCAGACTAGACTAACCCAGTCCAGACTAGACCATACCAGACCAGTCCAGACCAGACCAGACCAGACCAGACCAGACCAGGAAAGACCAGTCCAGAACAGTTCAGACCAGACCAGTCCTGACCAGACAAGATCAGTTCAGACCAGACCAGTCCTGACCAGACAAGATCAGTTCAGACCAGTCCAGACCAGGACAGGCAAGACCAGACCACACCACAGCAAACTAGTCCAGACCAAACCAGACCAGTCCAGTCCAGACCAGACCAGTCTAGTCCAGACCAGACCTGTCAAGACCAGACCAGTCCAGACCAGACTAGACCAGTTCAGTCCAGTCCAGACCAGAACAGACCAGACCAGTCCAGACCAGATCAATCCAGTCCAGACCAGACAAGACCAGATCAGATCAGTCCAGACCAGTCCAGCCCAGTCCAGTCCAGTCCAGTCCAGTCGAGTCCAGACCAGACTAGACCAGTAAAGTCCAGATCAGTCCAGTCCAGACCAGACCAGATCACTCGAGTCCAGACCAGACCAGACCAGAACAGTCCAGACCAGACCAGACCAGACCAGACAAGACCAGACTAGACCAGATCAGTCCAGTCCAGTCCAGTCCAGTCCAGACCAGATCAGTCCAGGCCAGACCAGATAACTTGAGTCCAGACCAGACCAGACCAGACCAGACCAAATCAGTCCAGGCCAGACCAGATCAGTCCAGTCCAGACCAGACCATTCCAAATCAGTCCAGTCAAGACCAAACCAGACCAGACCAGACCAGACCAGACCAGTCAAGTCCAGACCAGACAGGACCAGTTCAGTCCAGTCCAGACCAGTTCAGACCAGACCAGACAAGATCAGTCCAGGCCAGACCAGACCAGATAACTTGAGTCCAGACCAGTCCAGACCAGAACAGACCAGACCAGATCAGACCAGACCAGACCAGTCCAGATCAATCCAGTCCAGTCCAGTCCAGTCCAGACCAGCTCAGTCCAGACCAGAGCAGACTAGATCATTCCAGTCCAGTCCAGACCAGACCAGATCACTCGAGTCCAGACCAGATCAGATCAGTCCAGTCCAGACCAGACTAGACCAGATCAGTCCAGACCAGTCCAGTCCAGATCAGATCAGATCACTCGAGTCCAGACCAGACCAGTCCAGTCCAGTCCAGACCAGACCAGACTAGACCAGTAAAGTCCAGACCAGACCAGATCAGTCCAGTCCAGTCCAGACCAGACCAGACCAGTCCAGTCCAGACCAGACCAGACGAGACCAGACCAGATCAGTCCAGACAAGACCAGACCAGTACCGTCCAGACCAGACAAGATCAGACCAGACCAAATCAGACCAGTCCAGACCAGACCAGACCAGACCAGACCAAATCAGTCCAGTCCCAACCAGACCGGACCAGACTAGACCACTCCAGTCCAGACCAGACTAGACCAGATCAGTCCAGACCAGACCAGATCACTCGAGTCCAGAGCAGACTAGACCAGTCCAGTCCAGTCCAGTCTCAGACCAGACCAGACCAGACTAGACCAGTAAAGTCCAGACCAGACCAGACCAGATCACTCGAGTCCTGACCAGACCAGACCAAATGAGTCCAGACCAGACCAGACCAGACCAGTCAAGTCCAGACCAGACGAGACCAGACCAGATCAGTCCAGACCAGACCAGACCAGTACCGTCCAGACCAGTTCAGTCCAGTCCAGACCAAACCAAATCAGTCCAGACCAGACCAGACCAGTCCAGTCCAGACCAGACTAGACCAGTTCAGTCCAGTCCAGACCAGACCAGACCAGATCAGTCCAGACCAGACCAGACCAGATCAGTCACGTCCAGACCAGACCAGACCAGTCCAGACCAGACCAGAAAAGACCAGATAACTTGAGTCCAGACCAGACCAGTCCAGACCAGACTAGACCAGATCAGTCCTGTCCAGTCCAGTCAAGACCAAACCAGACCAGACCAGTCCAGTCCAGACCAGACCAGACCAGACCAGATCAGTCCAGATCCAGACGAGATCACTCGAGTCCAGACCAGACCAGACCAGTCCAGTCCAGTCCAGACTAGTCCAGACCAGACCAGACTTGATCAGTCCAGTCCAGTCCAGATCAAATCAGATCAGATCAGTCCAGACCAGTCCAGTCCAGTCCAGACCAGACTAGACCAGATCAGTCCAGACCGGACCAGATCACTCGAGTCCAGACCAGACCAGTCCAGTCCAGTCCAGACCAGACCAGATCAGTCCAGACCAGACCAGTACAGTCCAGACCAGACTAGACCAGATCAGTCCAGTCCAGTCCAGTCCAGTCCAGTCCAGTCCAGTCCAGACCAGATCAGTCCAGGCCAGATCAGACCAGATAACTTGAGTCCAGACCAGACCAGACCAGACCAGACCAAATCAGTCCAGGCCAGACCAGATCAGTCCAGTCCAGACCAGACCATTCCAAATCAGTCCAGTCAAGACCAAACCAGACCAGACCAGACCAGACCAGTCAAGTCCAGACCAGACAGGACCAGTTCAGTCCAGTCCAGACCAGACCAGACCAGATCAGTCCAGGCCAGACCAGACCAGATAACTTGAGTCCAGACCAGTCCAGACCAGAGCAGACCAGACCAGATTAGACCAGACCAGTCCAGATCAATCCAGTCCAGTCCAGACCAGCTCAGTCCAGACCAGAGCAGACTAGATCATTCCAGTCCAGTCCAGACCAGACCAGATCACTCGAGTCCAGACCAGATCAGATCAGTCCAGTCCAGACCAGACTAGACCAGATCAGTCCAGACTAGTCCAGTCCAGATCAGATCAGATCACTCGAGTCCAGACCAGACCAGTCCAGTCCAGTCCAGACCAGACCAGACTAGACCAGTAAAGTCCAGACCAGACCAGATCAGTCCAGTCCAGACCAGACCAGACCAGACCATTCCAGCCCAGACCAGACGAGACCAGACCAGATCAGTCCAGACCAGACTAGACCAGTTCAGTCCAGTCCAGACCAGACCAGATCAGTCCAGACCAGACCAGATCAGTCCAGATCCAGACGAGATCACTCGAGTCCAGACCAGACCAGACCAGACCAGTCCAGTCCAGACCAGTCCAGACCAGACTTGATCAGTCCAGTCCAGTCCAGATCAGATCAGATCAGATCAGATCAGTCCAGTCCACTCCAGTCCAGACCAGACTAGACCAGATCAGTCCAGACCGGACCAGATCAGTCGAGTCCAGACCAGACCAGTCCAGTCCAGTCCAGTCCAGACCAGATCAGTCCAGACCAGACCAGTACAGCCCAGACCAGACTAGACCAGATCAGTCCAGTCCAGTCCAGTCCAGTCCAGTCCAGTCCAGACCAGATCAGTCCAGGCCAGACCAGACCAGATAACTTGAGTCCAGACCAGACCAGACCAGACCAGACCAGACCAAATCAGTCCAGGCCAGACCAGATCAGTCCAGTCCAGACCAGACCAGACTTGATCAGTCCAGTCCAGTCCAGACCAGAGCAGTCCAGGACAGACCAGTCCAGACCAGACCAGACCAGTCCAGACCAGTCTAAACAAGTCCAGACCAGACTCCTGCAGACCAGTCCAGATCAGACCAGACGACACCAGAACAGATCAGAAAAGACCAGACCAGACCAGAGCAGACTAGACTGGACCAGACCAGACCAGACCAGACCACTCCAGACCAATCTAGACCAGTCCAGACCAGACCACACCAGACTACCCCAATCCAGAACAGACCGACCAGTCCAGACAGGACCAGACTAGTCCAGACCAGTCCAGACCAGACCAGACGAGTCCAGACCAGATCAGACCAGAATAGTTCAGACCAGACCAGTCCTGACCAGACAAGATCAGTTCAGACCAGTCCAGACCAGAACAGACCAGTCCAGAACAGACCAGACTAGACTAGTCCAGACCAGTCCAGACCAGACCAGACCAGACCAGTCCAGACCAGACCACACCAGACTACACCCGTCCAGAACAGACAAGACCAGACCACACCAGACCAAACCAGTCCAGACTAGACCAGACCAGTCCAGACCAGACCAGACCAGAAAAGACCAGACCAGAATAGTTCAGACCACACCAGTCCAAACCAGACTAGACCAGTCCAGATCAGTCTAGTCCAGTCCAGACCAGTCCAAACTAGACTAGACAAGTCCAGAACCGACCAGACCAGTCCAGACCAGACCAGACTACCCCAATCCAGAACAGACCAAACCAGTACAGACCAGACCAGTCCAGACCGGACCAGATTAGTCCAGACCAGACCAGACCAGGACAGACAAGGACAGACCAGTTCAGAATAGTTCAGACCAGACCAGTCCTGACCAGACAAGATCAGTTCAGACCAGTCTAGACAAGTCCAGACCGGACCAGACCTGTCAAGACCAGACTAGACCAGTCCAGACCAGTCCAGACCAGTCTAGACAAGTCCAGACCAGACCAGTCCAGACCAGAAAAGACCAGTCCAGACCAGTCTAAACAAGTCCAGACCAGACCAGTCAATACCAGACTAGACTAACCCAGTCCAGACTAGACCATACCAGACCAGTCCAGACCAGACCAGACCAGACCAGACCAGACCAGGAAAGACCAGTCCAGAACAGTTCAGACCAGACCAGTCCTGACCAGACAAGATCAGTTCAGACCAGACCAGTCCTGACCAGACAAGATCAGTTCAGACCAGTCCAGACCAGGACAGGCAAGACCAGACCACACCACAGCAAACTAGTCCAGACCAAACCAGACCAGTCCAGTCCAGACCAGACCAGTCTAGTCCAGACCAGACCTGTCAAGACCAGACCAGTCCAGACCAGACTAGACCAGTTCAGTCCAGTCCAGACCAGAACAGACCAGACCAGTCCAGACCAGATCAATCCAGTCCAGACCAGACAAGACCAGATCAGATCAGTCCAGACCAGTCCAGCCCAGTCCAGTCCAGTCCAGTCCAGTCCAGTCCAGACCAGACTAGACCAGTAAAGTCCAGATCAGTCCAGTCCAGACCAGACCAGATCACTCGAGTCCAGACCAGACCAGACCAGAACAGTCCAGACCAGACCAGACCAGACCAGACAAGACCAGACTAGACCAGATCAGTCCAGTCCAGTCCAGTCCAGTCCAGACCAGATCAGTCCAGGCCAGACCAGATAACTTGAGTCCAGACCAGACCAGACCAGACCAGACCAAATCAGTCCAGGCCAGACCAGATCAGTCCAGTCCAGACCAGACCATTCCAAATCAGTCCAGTCAAGACCAAACCAGACCAGACCAGACCAGACCAGACCAGTCAAGTCCAGACCAGACAGGACCAGTTCAGTCCAGTCCAGACCAGTTCAGACCAGACCAGACAAGATCAGTCCAGGCCAGACCAGACCAGATAACTTGAGTCCAGACCAGTCCAGACCAGAACAGACCAGACCAGATCAGACCAGACCAGTCCAGATCAATCCAGTCCAGTCCAGTCCAGTCCAGACCAGCTCAGTCCAGACCAGAGCAGACTAGATCATTCCAGTCCAGTCCAGACCAGACCAGATCACTCGAGTCCAGACCAGATCAGATCAGTCCAGTCCAGACCAGACTAGACCAGATCAGTCCAGACCAGTCCAGTCCAGATCAGATCAGATCACTCGAGTCCAGACCAGACCAGTCCAGTCCAGTCCAGACCAGACCAGACTAGACCAGTAAAGTCCAGACCAGACCAGATCAGTCCAGTCCAGTCCAGACCAGACCAGACCAGTCCAGTCCAGACCAGACCAGACGAGACCAGACCAGATCAGTCCAGACAAGACCAGACCAGTACCGTCCAGACCAGACAAGATCAGACCAGACCAAATCAGACCAGTCCAGACCAGACCAGACCAGACCAGACCAAATCAGTCCAGTCCCAACCAGACCGGACCAGACTAGACCACTCCAGTCCAGACCAGACTAGACCAGATCAGTCCAGACCAGACCAGATCACTCGAGTCCAGAGCAGACTAGACCAGTCCAGTCCAGTCCAGTCTCAGACCAGACCAGACCAGACTAGACCAGTAAAGTCCAGACCAGACCAGACCAGATCACTCGAGTCCTGACCAGACCAGACCAAATGAGTCCAGACCAGACCAGACCAGTCAAGTCCAGACCAGACGAGACCAGACCAGATCAGTCCAGACCAGACCAGTACCGTCCAGACCAGTTCAGTCCAGTCCAGACCAAACCAAATCAGTCCAGACCAGACCAGACCAGTCCAGTCCAGACCAGACTAGACCAGTTCAGTCCAGTCCAGACCAGACCAGACCAGATCAGTCCAGACCAGACCAGACCAGATCAGTCACGTCCAGACCAGACCAGACCAGTCCAGACCAGACCAGAAAAGACCAGATAACTTGAGTCCAGACCAGACCAGTCCAGACCAGACTAGACCAGATCAGTCCAGTCCAGTCCAGACCAGACCAGACCAGACCAGATCAGTCCAGATCCAGACGAGATCACTCGAGTCCAGACCAGACCAGACCAGTCCAGTCCAGTCCAGACTAGTCCAGACCAGACCAGACTTGATCAGTCCAGTCCAGTCCAGATCAAATCAGATCAGATCAGTCCAGACCAGTCCAGTCCAGTCCAGACCAGACTAGACCAGATCAGTCCAGACCGGACCAGATCACTCGAGTCCAGACCAGACCAGTCCAGTCCAGTCCAGACCAGACCAGATCAGTCCAGACCAGACCAGTACAGTCCAGACCAGACTAGACCAGATCAGTCCAGTCCAGTCCAGTCCAGTCCAGTCCAGTCCAGTCCAGACCAGATCAGTCCAGGCCAGATCAGACCAGATAACTTGAGTCCAGACCAGACCAGACCAGACCAGACCAAATCAGTCCAGGCCAGACCAGATCAGTCCAGTCCAGACCAGACCATTCCAAATCAGTCCAGTCAAGACCAAACCAGACCAGACCAGACCAGACCAGTCAAGTCCAGACCAGACAGGACCAGTTCAGTCCAGTCCAGACCAGACCAGACCAGATCAGTCCAGGCCAGACCAGACCAGATAACTTGAGTCCAGACCAGTCCAGACCAGAGCAGACCAGACCAGATTAGACCAGACCAGTCCAGATCAATCCAGTCCAGTCCAGACCAGCTCAGTCCAGACCAGAGCAGACTAGATCATTCCAGTCCAGTCCAGACCAGACCAGATCACTCGAGTCCAGACCAGATCAGATCAGTCCAGTCCAGACCAGACTAGACCAGATCAGTCCAGACTAGTCCAGTCCAGATCAGATCAGATCACTCGAGTCCAGACCAGACCAGTCCAGTCCAGTCCAGACCAGACCAGACTGGACCAGTAAAGTCCAGACCAGACCAGATCAGTCCAGTCCAGACCAGACCAGACCAGACCATTCCAGCCCAGACCAGACGAGACCAGACCAGATCAGTCCAGACCAGACCAGTACCGTCCAGACCAGTTCAGTCCAGTCCAGACCAAACCAGATCAGTCCAGACCAGACCAGACCAGACAAGACCAGATAACTTGAGTCCAGACCAGACCAGTCCAGACCAGACTAGACCAGTTCAGTCCAGTCCAGACCAGACCAGACCAAATCAGTCCAGTCCAGACCAGAACAGATCAGTCCAGACTTGATCAGTCCAGTCCAGTCCAGACCAGACCAGACCAGACCTGTCCAGTCCAGATCAGACTAGACCAGTTCTGTCCAGTCCAGACCAGACCAGACCAGATCAGTCCAGACCAGACCAGACCAGACCAGACCAGACCAGACCAGACCAGTCCAGACCAGACCAAATCAGTCCAGTCCAGTCAAGACCAAACCAGACCAGACCAGATCACTCGAGTCCAGACCAGATCAGATCAGTCCAGTCCACACCAGACTAGACCAGTCTAGTCCAGTCCAGACCAGACCAGACCAGACTAGATCATTCCAGTCCAGACCAGACCAGACTTGATAAGTCCAGTGCAGTCCAGATCAGATCAGATCAGTCCAGACCAGTCCAGTCCAGACCAGACAAGACCAGATCAGTCCAGACCAGACCAGATCAGTCCAGATCCAGACCAGATCACTCGAGTCCAGACCAGACCAGTCCAGACCAGACCAGACAAGACCAGATAACTTGAGTCCAGACCAGACCAGTCCAGACCAGACTAGACCAGATCAGTCCAGTCCAGTCAAGACCAAACCAGATCAGACCAGACCAGTCCAGTCCAGTCCAGACCAGACTAGACCAGTTCAGTCCAGTCCAGACCAGACCAGATCAGTCCAGACCAGACCAGACCAGATCAGTCCAGATCCAGACGAGATCACTCGAGTCCAGACCAGACCAGACCAGTCCAGTCCAGACCAGTCCAGACCAGACTTGATCAGTCCAGTCCAGTCCAGATCAGATCAGATCAGATCAGATCAGTCCAGTCCACTTCAGTCCAGACCAGACTAGACCAGATCAGTCCAGACCGGACCAGATCAGTCGAGTCCAGACCAGACCAGTCCAGTCCAGTCCAGTCCAGACCAGATCAGTCCAGACCAGAACAGTACAGTCCAGACCAGACTAGACCAGATCAGTCCAGTCCAGTCCAGTCCAGTCCAGTCCAGTCCAGTCCAGACCAGATCAGTCCAGGCCAGACCAGACCAGATAACTTGAGTCCAGACCAGACCAGACCAAATCAGTCCAGGCCAGACCAGATCAGTCCAGTCCAGTCCAGACCAGACCAGACTTGATCAGTCCAGTCCAGTCCAGACCAGAGCAGTCCAGCCCAGACCAGCTCAGTCCAGACCAGAGCAGACTAGATCATTCCAGTCCAGTCCAGACCAGACCAGATCACTCGAGTCCAGACCAGATCAGATCAGTCCAGTCCAGACCAGACTAGACCAGATCAGTCCAGACCAGTCCAGTCCAGATCAGATCAGATCACTCGAGTCCAGACCAGACCAGTCCAGTCCAGTCCAGACCAGACCAGACTAGACCAGTAAAGTCCAGACCAGACCAGATCAGTCCAGTCCAGTCCAGACCAGACCAGACCAGACCAGTCCAGTCCAGACCAGACCAGACGAGACCAGACCAGATCAGTCCAGACAAGACCAGACCAGTACCGTCCAGACCAGACAAGATCAGACCAGACCAAATCAGACCGGTCCAGACCAGACCAGACCAGACCAGACCAAATCAGTCCAGTCCCAACCAGACCAGACCAGACTAGACCACTCCAGTCCAGACCAGACTAGACTAGATCAGTCCAGACCAGACCAGATCACTCGAGTCCAGAGCAGACTAGACCAGTCCAGTCCAGTCCAGTCTCAGACCAGACCAGACCAGACTAGACCAGTAAAGTCCAGACCAGACCAGACCAGATCACTCGAGTCCTGACCAGACCAGACCAAATGAGTACAGACCAGACCAGACCAGTCAAGACCAGACCAGACGAGACCAGACCAGATCAGTCCAGACCAGACCAGATCAGTCCAGACCAGTTCAGTCCAGTCCAGACCAAACCAAATCAGTCCAGACCAGACCAGACCAGTCCACTCCAGACCAGACTAGACCAGTTCAGTCCAGTCCAGACCAGACCAGACCAGACCAGATCAGTCCAGACCAGACCAGACCAGATCAGTCACGTCCAGACCAGACTAGACCAGTTCAGTCCACTCCAGACCAGACCAGATCAGTCCAGACCAGACCAGACCAGACCAGATCAGTCCAGATCCAGACCAGATCACTCGAGTCCCGACCAGACCAGACCAGTTCAGACCAGACTTGATCAGTCCAGTCCAGATCAGATCAGATCAGTCCAGACCAGACCAGACCAGTCCAGACCAGACCAGAAAAGACCAGATAACTTGAGTCCAGACCAGACCAGTCCAGACCAGACTAGACCAGATCAGTCCAGTCCAGTCCAGTCCAGTCAAGACCAAAACAGTCCAGTCCAGTCAAGACCAAACCAGACCAGACCAGTCCAGTCCAGACAAGACCAGACCAGACCAGTCCAGTCCAGACCAGATCAGTCCAGATCCAGACGAGATCACTCGAGTCCAGACCAGACCAGACCAGTCCAGTCCAGTCCAGACCAGTCCAGACCAGACCAGACTTGATCAGTCCAGTCCAGTCCAGATCAAATCAGATCAGATCAGTCCAGACCAGTCCAGTCCAGTCCAGACCACACTAGACCAGATCAGTCCAGACCGGACCAGATCACTCGAGTCCAGACCAGACCAGTCCAGTCCAGTCCAGACCAGACCAGATCAGTCCAGACCAGACCAGTACAGTCCAGACCAGACTAGACCAGATCAGTCCAGTCCAGTCCAGTCCAGTCCAGACCAGATCAGTCCAGGCCAGATCAGACCAGATAACTTGAGTCCAGACCAGACCAGACCAGACCAGACCAAATCAGTCCAGGCCAGACCAGATCAGTCCAGTCCAGACCAGACCAGACCAGACCAGACCAGTCAAGTCCAGACCAGACAGGACCAGTTCAGTCCAGTCCAGACCAGACCAGACCAGATCAGTCCAGGCCAGACCAGACCAGATAACTTGAGTCCAGACCAGTCCAGACCAGAGCAGACCAGACCAGATCAAACCAGACCAGTCCAGATCAATCCAGTCCAGTCCAGTCCAGTCCAGACCAGCTCAGTCCAGACCAGAGCAGACTAGATCATTCCAGTCCAGTCCAGACCAGACCAGATCACTCGAGTCCAGACCAGATCAGATCAGTCCAGTCCAGACCAGACTAGACCAGATCAGTCCAGACCAGTCCAGTCCAGTCCAGATCAGATCAGATCAGATCACTCGAGTCCAGACCAGACCAGACTAGACCAGTAAAGTCCAGACCAGACCAGATCAGTCCAGTCCAGACCAGACCAGACCAGACCATTCCAGCCCAGACCAGACGAGACCAGACCAGATCAGTCCAGACCAGACCAGTACCGTCCAGACCAGTTCAGTCCAGTCCAGACCAAACCAGATCAGTCCAGACCAGACCAGACCAGACAAGACCAGTTAACTTGAGTCCAGACCAGACCAGTCCAGACCAGACTAGACCAGTTCAGTCCAGTCCAGACCAGAACAGATCAGTCCAGACTTGATCAGTCCAGTCCAGTCCATACCAGACCAGACCAGACCTGTCCAGTCCAGATCAGACTAGACCAGTTCAGTCCAGTCCAGACCAAACCAGATCAGTCCAGTCAAGACCAAACCAGACCAGACCAGATCACTCGAGTCCAGACCAGACCAAATCAGTCCAGTCCAGACCAGACCAGATCAGTCCAGACTTGATCAGTCCAGTCCAGTCCAGACCAGACCAGACCAGACCTGTCCAGTCCAGATCAGACTAGACCAGTTCTGTCCAGTCCAGACCAGACCAGATCAGTCCAGACCAGACCAGACCAGACCAGACCAGTCCAGACCAGACTTGATCAGTCCAGTCCAGTCCAGATCAGATCAGATCAGTCCAGACCAGTCCAGACCAGACCAGACCAGACCAGATCAGTCCAGTCCAGTCAAGACCAAACCAGACCAGACCAGATCACTCGAGTCCAGACCAGATCAGATCAGTCCAGTCCAGTCCACACCAGACTAGACCAGTCTAGTCCAGTCCAGACCAGACCAGACCAGACCAGACCAGACTAGATCATTCCAGTCCAGACCAGACCAGACTTGATAAGTCCAGTGCAGTCCAGATCAGATCAGATCAGTCCAGACCAGTCCAGTCCAGACCAGACAAGACCAGATCAGTCCAGACCAGACCAGATCACTCGAGTCCAGACCAGACTAGACCAGTTCAGTCCAGTCCAGACCAGACCAGATCAGTCCAGACCAGACCAGTCCAGACCAGACCAGACAAGACCAGATAACTTGAGTCCAGACCAGACCAGTCCAGACCAGACTAGACCAGATCAGTCCAGTCCAGTCAAGACCAAACCAGACCAGACCAGACCAGTCCAGTCCAGTCCAGACCAGACTAGACCAGTTCAGTCCAGTCCAGACCAGACCAGATCAGTCCAGACCAGACCAGATCAGTCCAGATCCAGACGAGATCACTCGAGTCCAGACCAGACCAGACCAGACCAGTCCAGTCCAGTCCAGTCCAGACCAGTCCAGACCAGACTTGATCAGTCCAGTCCAGTCCAGATCAGATCAGATCAGATCAGATCAGTCCAGTCCAGACCAGACTAGACCAGATCAGTCCAGACCGGACCAGATCAGTCGAGTCCAGACCAGACCAGTCCAGTCCAGTCCAGACCAGACCAGATCAGTCCAGACCAGACCAGTACAGTCCAGACCAGACTAGACCAGATCAGTCCAGTCCAGTCCAGTCAAGTCCAGTCCAGACCAGATCAGTCCAGGCCAGACCAGACCAGATAACTTGAGTCCAGACCAGACCAGACCAGACCAAATCAGTCCAGGCCAGACCAGATCAGTCCAGTCCAGACCAGACCAGACTTGATCAGTCCAGTCCAGTCCAGACCAGAGCAGTCCAGGACAGACCAGTCCAGACCAGACCAGACCAGTCCAGACCAGTCTAAACAAGTCCAGACCAGACTCCTGCAGACCAGTCCAGATCAGACCAGACGACACCAGAACAGATCAGAAAAGACCAGACCAGACCAGACCAGAGCAGACTAGACTGGACCAGACCAGACCAGACCAGACCACTCCAGACCAATCTAGACCAGTCCAGACCAGACCACACCAGACTACCCCAATCCAGAACAGACCGACCAGTCCAGACAGGACCAGACTAGTCCAGACCAGTCCAGACCAGACCAGACGAGTCCAGACCAGATCAGACCAGAATAGTTCAGACCAGACCAGTCCTGACCAGACAAGATCAGTTCAGACCAGTCCAGACCAGAACAGACCAGTCCAGAACAGACCAGACTAGACTAGTCCAGACCAGTCCAGACCAGACCAGACCAGACCAGTCCAGAACACACCAGACTACACCCGTCCAGAACAGACAAGACCAGACCACACCAGACCAAACCAGTCCAGACTAGACCAGACCAGTCCAGACCAGACCAGACCAGAAAAGACCAGACCAGAATAGTTCAGACCACACCAGTCCAAACCAGACTAGACCAGTCCAGATCAGTCTAGTCCAGTCCAGACCAGTCCAAACTAGACTAGACAAGTCCAGAACCGACCAGACCAGTCCAGACCAGACCAGACTACCCCAATCCAGAACAGACCAAACCAGTACAGACCAGACCAGTCCAGACCGGACCAGACTAGTCCAGACCAGACCAGACCAGGACAGACCAGGACAGACCAGTTCAGAATAGTTCAGACCAGACCAGTCCTGACCAGACAAGATCAGTTCAGACCAGTCTAGACAAGTCCAGACCGGACCAGACCTGTCAAGACCAGACTAGACCAGTCCAGACCAGACCAGACCAGTCCAGACCAGTCTAGACAAGTCCAGACCAGACCAGTCCAGACCAGAAAAGACCAGTCCAGACCAGTCTAAACAAGTCCAGACCAGACCAGTCAATACCAGACTAGACTAAACCAGTCCAGACTAGACCATACCAGACCAGTCCAGACCAGACCAGACCAGGAAAGACCAGTCCAGAACAGTTCAGACCAGACCAGTCCTGACCAGACAAGATCAGTTCAGACCAGTCCAGACCAGGACAGGCAAGACCAGACCACACCACAGCAAACTAGTCCAGACCAAACCAGACCAGTCCAGTCCAGACCAGACCAGTCTAGTCCAGACCAGACCTGTCAAGACCAGACCAGTCCAGACCAGACTAGACCAGTTCAGTCCAGTCCAGACCAGACCAGTCCAGACCAGAACAGACCAGATCAATCCAGTCCAGACCAGACAAGACCAGATCAGTCCAGACCAGTCCAGCCCAGAAAAGATCAGTCCAGTCCAGACCAGACCAGACCAGTCCAGACCAGACTAGACCAGTTCAGTCCAGTCCAGACCAGACCAGACCAGACCAGACCAGACCAGATCAATCCAGTCCAGACCAGACAAGACCAGATCAGTCCAGACCAGATCAGTCGAGGTCAGAAATGACCAGACCAGAGCAGTCCAGACCAAACCAATCCAGACCAGAACAGACCAGTCCAGACCACAAATGACCAGACTACACCAGACCAGACCAGTCCAGAACAGACCAGACCAGACCAGAACAGTCCAGACCAGACCACACCAGAACAGACTAGTCCAGACCAGATCAGTCGAGGTCAGAAATGACCAGACCAGAGCAGTCCAGGACAGATCAGTCCAGTCCAAACCAGACTAGATCAGATCAGTCCAGTTAAGATCAGTCCAGACCAGACCAGATCAGACCAGACCAGACCAGACTAGACCAGTCCAGTCCAGTCCAGACCAGATCAGTCGAGGTCAGAAATGACCAGACCAGAGCAGTCCAGGACAGACCAGTCCGGACCAGACCAGACCAGTCCAGACCAGTCTAAACAAGTCCAGACCAGACTCCTCCAGACCAGAACAGACCAGTCCAGACCACAAATGACCAGATCAGACCAGACGAGTGCAGAACAGACCAGTCCAGACCAGACGAAACCAGAACAGATCAGAAAAGACCAGAACAGTCCAGACCAGACCACACCAGAACAGACCAGACCAGACCAGACCAGACCAGATCAGAGCAGTCAGGAACAGACCAGACCAGACCAGACCAGATCACTCGAGTCCAGATCAGACCAGACCAGTCCAGACCAGACTAGATCACTCCAGTCCAGACCAGACTAGACCAGTTCAGTCCAGTCCAGACCAGACCAGATCAGTCCAGTCCAGTCCAGACCAGACGAGACCAGACCAGTCCAGACCAGTCCAGTCCAGACCAGACTAGACCAGATCAGTCCAGACCAGACCAGACCAGTCCAGTCCAGTCCAGTCCAGTCCAGTCCAGACCAGACTAGACCAGATCAGTTCAGTCCAGTCCAGTCCAGACCAGAACAGATCAGATCAGTCCCGTCCAGACCAGACAAGACCAGACCAGACCAGTCCAGACCAGACCAGACTAGACCAGATCAGTCCAGTCCAGACCAGACCAGACCAGACCAGATCACTCGAGTCCAGACCAGACCAGACAAGTCCAGACCAGACCAGGCCAGACCATATCACTCGAGTCCAGACTAGACCAGTCCAGACCAGACCAGATCAGACCAGACCAGACCAGATCAGTCCAGTCCATTCCCGACCAGACCAGACCAGACTAGACCAGTCCAGTCCAGACCAGACAAGAACAGACCAGACCAGACCAGATCAGTCCTGACCAGACAAGATCAGTTCAGACTTGTCCTGACCAGACAAGATCAGTTCAGACCAGTCCAGAACAGACCAGACCAGTCCAGACCAGTCCAGATAAGACCACACCAGACTACCCCAGTCCAGAAAAGACCAGAACAGTCCAGACCGGACCAGACTAGTCCAGACCAGACCAGACCAGACAAGATCAGTTCAGACCAGTCTAGACAAGTCCAGACCGGACCAGACCTGTCAAGACCAGACTAGACCAGTCCAGACCAGACCAGACCAGTCCAGACCAGTCTAGACAAGTCCAGACCAGACCAGTCCAGACAAGAAAAGACCAGTCCAGACCAGACCAGACCAGTCCAGACCAGTCTAAACAAGTCCAGACCAGACCAGTCAATACCAGACTAGACTAAACCAGTCCAGACCAGTCCAGACTAGACCATACTAGACCAGTCAATACCAGACTAAACTAAACCAGTCCAGACCAGTCCAGTCCAGACCGGACCAGACTAGTCCAGACCAGACCAGACCAGAACAGACCAGACCAGGAAAGACCAGTCCAGAATAGTTCAGACCAGACCAGTCCTGACCAGACAAGATCAGTTCAGACCAGTCCAGACCAGGACAGGCAAGACCAGACCACACCAGAGCAAACTAGTCCAGACCAAACCAGACCAGTCCAGTCCAGACCAGACCAGTCTAGTCCAGAGCAGACCTGTCAAGACCAGTCGAGTCCAAACCAGACCAGACCAGATCACTCGAGTCCAGATCAGACCAGACCAGTCCAGACCAGACTAGACCAGTCCAGTCCAGACCAGACGAGACAAGATCAGTCCAGACCAGACCAGTCCAGTCCAGTCCAGTCCAGTCCAGAAAAGATCAGTCCAGACCAGTCCAGACCAGACTAGACCAGTTCAGTCCAGTCCAGACCAGACCAGACCAGTCCAGTCCAGACCAGACCAGACTAGACCAGATCAGTCCAGACCAAACCAGTCCAGACAAGACCAGACCAGACTAGATCAGTCCAGTCCAGTCCAGACCAGACCAGACACGACCAGATCACTGGAGTCCAGACCAGACTAGACCAGTCCAGTCCAGTGCAGACCACACCAGAAAAAAACAGACCAAATCAGTCCAGTCCAGACCAGATCAGATCAGTCCAGTCCAGTCCAGACCAGATCAGTCCAGTCCAGTCCAGACCAGACCAGACCAGACCAGACCTGTCCAGACCAGACTAGACCAGTCCAAACCAGTCCAGACCAGACCAGATCAATCCAGTCCAGACCAGACAAGTCCAGATCAGTCCAGACCAGTCCAGACCAGATCAGTTGAGGTCAGAAATGACCAGACCAGAGCAGTCCAGGACAGACCAGTCCAGACCAGACCAGACCAGTCTAAACAAGTCCAGACCAGACTCCTCCAGACCAGAACAGACCAGTCCAGACCACAAATGACCAGACTACACCAGACCAGACCAGTCCAGAACAGACCAGACGACACCAGAACAGATCAGAAAAGACCAGAACAGACCAGTCCAGACCACAAATGACCAAACTACACCAGACCAGACCAGTCCAGAACAGACCACAACAGACCAGATCAGACCAGACGAGTGCAGAACAGACCCGTCCAGACCAGACGAAACCAGAACAGATCAGAAAAGACCAGAACAGTCCAGACCAGACCACACCAGAACAGACCAGACCAGATCAGAGCAGTCAGGAACAGACCAGACCAGACCAGATCACTCGAGTCCAGATCAGACTAGACCAGTCCAGTCCAGTCCAGACCAGACCAGTCAAGGTCAGAAATGACCAGACCAGAGCAGTCCAGGACAGACCAGACCAGACCAGTCTAGACCAATCTAGACCAGTCCAGACCAGACCACACCAGACTACCCCAATCCAGAACAGACCGACCAGTCCAGACAGGACCAGACTAGTCCAGACCAGACGAGTCCAGACACGACCAGAACAGACCAGACCAGACCAGATCAGGCCAGAATAGTTCAGACCAGACCAGTCCTGACCAGACAAGATCAGTTCAGACCAGAACAGACCAGTCCAGAACAGACCAGACTAGTCCAGACCAGTCCAGACCAGACCACACCAGACTACACCCGCCCAGAACAGACAAGACCAGACCACACCAGACCAAACCAGTCCAGACTAGACCAGACCAGTCCAGACCAGACCAGACCAGAAAAGACCAGACCAGAATAGTTCAGACCACACCAGTCCAAACCAGACTAGACCAGTCCAGATCAGTCTAGTCCAGTCCAGACCAGACCACACCAGACTACCCCAGTCCAGAAAACATCAAACCAGTCCAGACCAGTCCAAACCAGACTAGACAAGTCCAGAACCGACCAGACCAGTCCAGTCCAGTCTAGACCACATCAGTCCAGTCCAGTGCAGACCACACCAGAAAAAAAGACCAAATCAGTCCAGTCCAGACCAGATCAGATCAGTCCAGTCCAGTCCAGACCAGATCAGTCCAGTCCAGACCAGACCAGACCAGACCAGACCTGTCCAGACCAGACTAGACCAGTCCAAACCAGTCCAGACCAGACCAGATCAATCCAGTCCAGACCAGACAAGTCCAGATCAGTCCAGACCAGTCCAGACCAGATCAGTTGAGGTCAGAAATGACCAGACCAGAGCAGTCCAGGACAGACCAGTCCAGACCAGACCAGACCAGCCCAGACCAGTCTAAACAAGTCCAGACCAGACTCCTCCAGACCAGAACAGACCAGTCCAGACCACAAATGACCAGACTACACCAGACCAGACCAGTCCAGAACAGACCAGACGACACCAGAACAGATCAGAAAAGACCAGAACAGACCAGTCCAGACCACAAATGACCAAACTACACCAGACCAGACCAGTCCAGAACAGACCACAACAGACCAGATCAGACCAGACGAGTGCAGAACAGACCCGTCCAGACCAGACGAAACCAGAACAGATCAGAAAAGACCAGAACAGTCCAGACCAGACCACACCAGAACAGACCAGACCAGATCAGAGCAGTCAGGAACAGACCAGACCAGACCAGATCACTCGAGTCCAGATCAGACTAGACCAGTCCAGTCCAGTCCAGACCAGACCAGTCAAGGTCAGAAATGACCAGACCAGAGCAGTCCAGGACAGACCAGTCCAGACCAGACCAGACCAGTCCAGACCAGTCTAAACAAGTCCAGACCAGACTCCTGCAGACCAGTCCAGATCAGACCAGACGACACCAGAACAGATCAGAAAAGACCAGACCAGACCAGACCAGACCAGAGCAGACTAGACTGGACTAGACCAGACCACTCCAGACCAATCTAGACCAGTCCAGACCAGACCACACCAGACTACCCCAATCCAGAACAGACCGACCAGTCCAGACAGGACCAGACTAGTCCAGACCAGACGAGTCCAGACACGACCAGTCCAGACACGACCAGACCAGATCAGGCCAGAATAGTTCAGACCAGACCAGTCCTGACCAGACAAGATCAGTTCAGACCAGAACAGACCAGTCCAGAACAGACCAGACTAGTCCAGACCAGTCCAGACCAGACCACACCAGACTACACCCGTCCAGAACAGACAAGACCAGACCACACCAGACCAAACCAGTCCAGACTAGACCAGACCAGTCCAGACCAGACCAGACCAGAAAAGACCAGACCAGAATAGTTCAGACCACACCAGTCCAAACCAGACTAGACCAGTCCAGATCAGTCTAGTCCAGTCCAGACCAGACCACACCAGACTACCCCAGTCCAGAAAACATCAAACCAGTCCAGACCAGTCCAAACCAGACTAGACAAGTCCAGAACCGACCAGACCAGTCCAGACCAGACCAGTCCAGACCAGACCAGACCAGACCAGACTACCCCAGTCCAGAACAGACCAAACCAGTACAGACCAGACCAGTCCTGACCAGACCACACCAGACCAAACCAGTCCAGACTAGACCAGACCAGTCCAGACCAGACCAGACCAGAAAAGACCAGACCAGAATAGTTCAGACCACACCAGTCCAAACCAGACTAGACCAGTCCAGATCAGTCTAGTCCAGTCCAGACCAGACCACACCAGACTACCCCAGTCCAGAAAACATCAAACCAGTCCAGACCAGTCCAAACCAGACTAGACAAGTCCAGAACCGACCAGACCAGACCAGTCCAGACCAGACCAGACCAGACCAGACCAGTCCAGTCCAGAACAGACCAAACCAGTACAGACCAGACCAGTCCTGACCAGACAAGATCAGTTCAGACCAGTCCAGAACAGACCAGACCAGTCCAGATAAGACCACACCGGACTACCCCAGTCCAGAAAAGACCAGATCAGTCCAGACCGGACCAGACTAGTCCAGACCAGACCAGACCAGACCAGGACAGACCAGTCCAGGATAGTTCAGACCAGACCAGTCCAAACCACACTAGACCAGTCCAGAACCAACCAGACCAAACCAGTCCAGACTAGACCAGATCAGACCACACCAGACAAGACCAGTCCAGACAAGACCAGACCAGTCCAGACCAGACCACACCAGACCAGACCAGACCAGACCAGACCAGTCCCAAACAGAACAGACCAGACCAGACCACACCACACCCAAACAGACCAGACCACACCAGTCCAGACCAGACCAGTCCAGACCAGACCAGACCAGAACAGACCAGTCCAGAGCAGACCAGTCCAGTCTGGGAACTGTTCAATAGACAGGAAGTACCCAAAGCATTAGACTGGAAAAGGAAGGAAGACAATGGCTCCCGTCAAAGTAAAGGCCTGAAATAATAACATGAAATAAATTTAGGTAATATTTAGTTTAAATTAATCACAATTCATTTATTTTTATTTAATTATTTTATTAAATTTCTTCATTGTTATATATATGTATTTATTTTCTATTATTTATTGATTTAACCAGCAGAATATTTCATCTAAATGCATTAAAACAGTCACATGGTCACGATAGCCGATCAGATATCCTTATGATGACGTCTTTTAACATTTTATTCAGGCTCGAAAGCCTTCGTTTTATTTCATTTGAACAGTTTAATTAAATTTACAATAATTTATAGTCCATTTTATTTCTAAAAATTAAGAAATACATTTAATGTAATTTACTCATTTATATGTTGATATTTATTAGGTTTATTCTTATTAAATGTAAATAAATAATGAAAAAACATTTTGAGAAGGAAAAATTATCTATAGTGATTTTTAAAAAAGTACCATAAATAATTAGAAGCGTATGAAAGAAAACTTGTTTCGGCCCAGATGTAGCTCTAAAACCTACATGTACTTCTCAGCATTGATGGAGCTTCCCAGATGTGGAAAACAATGTTCAACTGCTCTTATTTTTAAATTCTTACCGGATATTACGTCATTTACTGTTTACGTGCGTTGTGAATGTCTGTAGGTAAATACACGGTGTCATGTTCACGACAAAAGCCTTTTAAATGAATCGCTGAGTTAAACCGAACTTCGTCCTGGAAACGCCGCTTTGTTAGCCAAGCGGTTAGCCTAGTTCGACCTCCAACCACGAAGAAGAAGCAGCAGCTGTTCTCAGTCCAACATGGAGGACGTGAATGTGAAACCCGGTAGGTTGGTCTGCCGCTCGGAACCCAGAACCAACAACCAACGGACCTTTACCAGTCAGCCCTGCGAGGCTTTTACTGGTTATACTGGTAAAAACTGGAGTTTAAACCGACCCCCAGCTCTGGTTTGCTCTTTTTTACTGGTTATACTGGTAAAAACTGGAGTTTAAACCGTCCACCAACACTGGTTTGCCCTTTTCTCCTTTTTACTGGTTATACTGGTAAAAACTGGAGTTTAAACTGTCCACCAACACTGGTTTGCTCTTTTCTCCTTTTTACTGGTTATACTGGTAAAAACTGGAGTTTAAACCGTCCACCAACACTGGTTTGCCCTTTTCTCCTTTTTACTGGTTATACTGGTAAAAACTGGAGTTTAAACCGTCCACCAACACTGGTTTGCCCTTTTCTCCTTTTTACTGGTTATACTGGTAAAAACTGGAGTTTAAACCGTCCACCAACACTGGTTTGCTCTTTTCTCCTTTTTACTGGTTATACTGGTAAAAACTGGAGTTTAAACTGTCCACCAACGCTGGTTTGCTCTTTTCTCCTTTTTACTGGTTATACTGGTAAAAACTGGAGTTTAAACCGTCCACCAGCGCTGGTTTGCTCTTTTCTCCTTTTTACTGGTTATACTGGTAAAAACTGGAGTTTAAACCGTCCACCAACACTGGTTTGCTCTTTTCTCCTTTTTACTGGTTATACTGGTAAAAACTGGAGTTTAAACCGTCCACCAACACTGGTTTGCTCTTTTCTCCTTTTTACTGGTTATACTGGTAAAAACTGGAGTTTAAACCGTCCACCAACACTGGTTTGCTCTTTTCTCCTTTTTACTGGTTATACTGGTAAAAACTGGAGTTTAAACCGTCCACCAACACTGGTTTGCTCTTTTCTCCTTTTTACTGGTTATACTGGTAAAAACTGGAGTTTAAACCGTCCACCAACACTGGTTTGCTCTTCTCTCCTTTTTACTGGTTATACTGGTAAAAACTGGAGTTTAAACCGTCCACCAACACTGGTTTGCTCTTTTCTCCTTTTTACTGGTTATACTGGTAAAAACTGGAGTTTAAACCGTCCACCAACACTGGTTTGCTCTTTTCTCCTTTTTACTGGTTATACTGGTAAAAACTGGAGTTTAAACTGTCCACCAGCGCTGGTTTGCTCTTTTCTCCTTTTTACTGGTTATACTGGTAAAAACTGGAGTTTAAACCGTCCACCAACACTGGTTTGCTCTTTTCTCCTTTTTACTGGTTATACTGGTAAAAACTGGAGTTTAAACCGTCCACCAACACTGGTTTGCTCTTTTCTCCTTTTTACTGGTTATACTGGTAAAAACTGGAGTTTAAACCGTCCACCAACACTGGTTTGCTCTTTTCTCCTTTTTACTGGTTATACTGGTAAAAACTGGAGTTTAAACTGTCCACCAACACTGGTTTGCTCTTTTCTCCTTTTTACTGGTTATACTGGTAAAAACTGGAGTTTAAACTGTCCACCAACGCTGGTTTGCTCTTTTCTCCTTTTTACTGGTTATACTGGTAAAAACTGGAGTTTAAACCGTCCACCAACACTGGTTTGCTCTTTTCTCCTTTTTACTGGTTATACTGGTAAAAACTGGAGTTTAAACCGTCCACCAACACTGGTTTGCTCTTCTCTCCTTTTTACTGGTTATACTGGTAAAAACTGGAGTTTAAACCGTCCACCAGCGCTGGTTTGCTCTTTTCTCCTTTTTACTGGTTATACTGGTAAAAACTGGAGTTTAAACTGTCCACCAACACTGGTTTGCTCTTTTCTCCTTTTTACTGGTTATACTGGTAAAAACTGGAGTTTAAACCGTCCACCAACACTGGTTTGCTCTTTTCTCCTTTTTACTGGTTATACTGGTAAAAACTGGAGTTTAAACCGTCCACCAACACTGGTTTGCTCTTTTCTCCTTTTCACTGGTTATACTGGTAAAAACTGGAGTTTAAACCGTCCACCAACACTGGTTTGCTCTTTTCTCCTTTTTACTGGTTATACTGGTAAAAACTGGAGTTTAAACCGTCCACCAACACTGGTTTGCTCTTTTCTCCTTTTTACTGGTTATACTGGTAAAAACTGGAGTTTAAACCGTCCACCAACACTGGTTTGCTCTTTTCTCCTTTTTACTGGTTATACTGGTAAAAACTGGAGTTTAAACTGTCCACCAACACTGGTTTGCTCTTTTCTCCTTTTTACTGGTTATACTGGTAAAAACTGGAGTTTAAACCGTCCACCAACACTGGTTTGCTCTTTTCTCCTTTTTACTGGTTATACTGGTAAAAACTGGAGTTTAAACCGTCCACCAACACTGGTTTGCTCTTTTCTCCTTTTCACTGGTTATACTGGTAAAAACTGGAGTTTAAACCGTCCACCAACACTGGTTTGCTCTTTTCTCCTTTTTACTGGTTATACTGGTAAAAACTGGAGTTTAAACCGTCCACCAACACTGGTTTGCTCTTTTCTCCTTTTTACTGGTTATACTGGTAAAAACTGGAGTTTAAACCGTCCACCAACACTGGTTTGCTCTTTTCTCCTTTTTACTGGTTATACTGGTAAAAACTGGAGTTTAAACCGTCCACCAACACTGGTTTGCTCTTTTCTCCTTTTTACTGGTTATACTGGTAAAAACTGGAGTTTAAACCGTCCACCAGCGCTGGTTTGCCCTTTTCTCCTTTTTTTAATTTTTTTTTTATACTAGTTTATGAAAATATTCTCTAGAGTTTTTTCTGCTGACAGATAAACAGAAGTTTCTTTCCAGAAGTGTTTTGTCATCAGGCTGTTTCTGTTGCCAAGGTAACCAGAAGCGAGGCTGGAATGACCCCCCTCAGTTCTCCTACAGCCTTCAGATGGCTCGCGGACCACAGAGGAACCTCCTGAACAAGAGACCACCGGCCTCAGGTATGAAACTCTACCAGATGAGCTTATTGGTTTCATTGATGCTTTTGATCAGACATCTTGTCTCTAATTGGTCCAGGATTTCTAAACCTAGCCCCGCTCTCCTCCAACCTTCTGGCTCCACTGCCATGTGGTAAAGCCCCACCCCCTTTCAATCCAGGTACAGTGAGGTATGTTTCCTAATTAAATCCAGTAACCATAGACATATATAAGTAGACGCCTCATGTTGTCGGTCTCCCTCTATGAGCTGACATCTCATGGCGCCGCCGCCATCTTGGATGGGTCTCCATGTGCCTCCAGTGCATTTATTTGTAATGTGTACGTAGGAGACATAGATGGGGAGGAGGAGCACGGTGCATTAGTGTGTGTGGCAGAGGTGGTGGTTTGTGTGTGATTGGGCGTGTGCATGCACAGAAGTGCTGAAAGGCACATACTTACCTGGGAAACAGATGAGAGAGCAAGGGTGGGGTAGTCGCTATCATTTAGTTGACCGCTATCCACACATTCATACATCATTTTTGTCTGTTTATCTCCCTGGTTAAAACAATCCATTTATCCATCTTGGTTGCGCTGTTATAGCTCGGAAACGCAATAAAAGCATCCAACGCATCCCTGGATCTCAGCGTATCTGTCAGAGAACTTCCTTGCATGTCACAAAGAAGCGAACCTGAGGACCCGACCCAAACTCTCAGCAACAAAGGTGGTTTGGAAGCCGCAACAGTGTAGGTCCAACCACAACAATAACTTCACCAACTTTTACCTGATTTTTCTGTTTGGTTTGTTACAAAGAGCAGAGATATTATTGTGATACAGATCACTGTAAAACATTAAAACTACGTGCTAAATGATTTTTATATGCTATTTAACAAGGACAAAATGTAGCTACAATATAAATAAACGTATGAATGAATTTGATACTAACATGTTTGTTTATTGATTGGATTTATCTATTTTTATCTGGTCTAATAACAAATTATTATTCAACATTGTGAAATGTAATTCCACACGAAATGCTTTCAGTATTTCACCGGTTATTACAACTGTATGCTGAACAAAATACAGGAATAGTTGCTGCTTTCTCTTGGCTACAGTTGAATCTTTCTTTTATTTACATTTATTAATTTATCATTATAGAGATACAGTTGTACAAAGTCTGAAAATAAAGTATCAAAACTGTACAATTCAGAAGTTAACATGAACAAAAACAGAAAAAGAACCACGAAAAACAACAATGAGTTTTCTCTGCAGGGTGGGCGGGTTCTCCCTTAGGGAGTTATCCTGGAGGAGATCAGAGTAGAGCCGCTGCTCCTGCTCGTCTGTAACTGGGATGCCAGTTGGAGAGTTGATGTTCCAGACAGAGAAGCATCTACCTGGATGCTCTGCACCAGAGAAACAATACTAGCAGGAATAGACTCAGCTACCATGTAAAACTCTTTGTGAAACATCAATATATTTTTCCATAAACATCTCATAGGAGTAAAATTTATCATTTAGTAGATTATTCACTGTGTTAACATTATTTATAAACCAGTTATGTAGAAAAGTATTTTCTATTTCTTTCGATATGGCGGCGACCCATCCGATATGGCGGCGACCCATCCGATATGGCGGCGACCCATCCGATATGGCGGCGACCCATCCGATATGGCGGCGACCCATCCGATATGGCGGCGACCCATCCGATATGGCGGCGACCCATCCGATATGGCGGAGACCCATCCGATATGGCGGCGACCCATCCGATATGGCGGCGACCCATCCGATATGGCGGCGACCCATCCGATATGGCGGCGACCCATCCGATATGGCGGAGACCCATCCGATATGGCGGCGACCCATCCGATATGGCGGCGACCCATCCGATATGGCGGAGACCCATCCGATATGGCGGAGACCCATCCGATATGGCGGAGACCCATCCGATATGGCGGCGACCCATCCGATATGGCGGCGACCCATCCGATATGGCGGCGACCCATCCGATATGGCGGCGACCCATCCGATATGGCGGCGACCCATCCGATATGGCGGCGACCCATCCGATATGGCGGCGACCCATCCGATATGGCGGAGACCCATCCGATATGGCGGCGACCCATCCGATATGGCGGAGACCCATCCGATATGGCGGCGACCCATCCGATATGGCGGAGACCCATCCGATATGGCGGAGACCCATCCGATATGGCGGCGACCCATCCGATATGGCGGCGACCCATCCGATATGGCGGAGACCCATCCGATATGGCGGCGACCCATCCGATATGGCGGCGACCCATCCGATATGGCGGAGACCCATCCGATATGGCGGCGACCCATCCGATATGGCGGCGACCCATCCGATATGGCGGAGAC